>NC_059504.1:48322759-48642707 GCF_914767665.1 Harmonia axyridis | reverse complement strand
GCAAAACTTCAGTGATAGTTGATCAGCTTTAGTCGCATATATAATTACAGCTTTGGGAAATAGCAAGTTTCTTCGCAGTCCCCGTCGTAAAATCAAATTCCACCACAGCCTACGTAGACCTGTCCAGGACTCCTTGTCTTTATTACGGCGCTTTAAATGCTCCCCTGGGATCCTTTTCCCCCCGATTGGAGAGCATTTGTAAGTGTCTGTACCGCACTAACGTGTCACATTTTCGTGGCAACGAATGGATATTGGGACACCTTCAGTATCCATCAGGACCTAACTTGTTTGGACGGGAACTTTGATGTCCCACGGGATGTCGAGCCGAGAAAAATAATTTCGAACGACGGTTTGTAGGTGGTAAATGGATTTTCGATGGGCAATATTGACAGGAATGGGGGAAAACCATATTTGGAGTTTTTCGTATGTGGGAAGATGAATGATGGTAATAATAGGGGAGACTGGGGAGGGTTGATACAAGGGGAGGTTTGATACACGTTCAAATTTCCCGCCTCGGTTCTCGGAAAACGGCGTAATCGCGTGCAGTGCCTCTATTTTTTTTTTTAAATATAATTATTCATTATCTTCTTCCTCATTATCATCTTGGTCGTTGATCTGGAAGTATCTCAACTGATAATTATCTTTATCTGATGCTACTACTCTCAACCAATCTCTGAGGTTGTTCTTTTTCAAATATTTTTCGGTCGAATATTTGAGATCCCTTTTGGAGAAAGGAATTTCAGCTGATAAAACTACTTTCGTTCCCTTTTCTTGGGACAATGTTATATAGTGCTGTCCGCTCTTGCCACTGAAGTTGGCAAGTTTGTTGTTAATCTTTATTTTAGCCATCAGGTAATTTTCGAAATCTCCAAGATCCATGATACTGTCTTCAACTGGATGTGTGCAGTCAATGGTGAATTTCAAGGATACCTTCTTCTTTTTGAGACCCTTTCCACGGATTTGTTGTTTCTTTTTTGGCTGAACCTTGGCGGTAATTGGTTTGTGCATTGTAGCAACCATTTTATGAGTGTGGAAATGGTGTCAGTTGAAATCTATCGACGATTGCATCAGGAAAAAGAGTTTTTAAGCTTAAAGTGTATTTTCTACATATTCGATGTAAAAATTTGCATAACAAACCTAAGGCTTTATCTCTTTATGAATGAAAATTAACGAAATTCATTACTTCAGTCTTGATGCGAATTTCAGTTAGAACATAGAAGCGGGTAGTACAGAACAGATCCTCAATTGAATATCATAATATGTTCACGTCCTATATTTTCTGAATTTGTCTTCTAGGGAGGTTTGATACAGTTAGGTTCGACTCGAAAGAAAAGTTTTAAACAGAAATCTAAAAACAAAAAAAAGTGTGTTTGATAGATCCTGAGGACCAAAATGAAAAAGATCCATTTTCTGACGAACGACGAAAACGATAAATTGCAGATGCAGCTGGATCGTCATCTTCATCAGCAAATGGAGTACCAATCGACCTGTGCAAGTGTCTTTAGTAAAATAAAAATTTTTATCCCATTTTGACGTTTAAAGACGACAATATTCAACCCATGGTTACAAGGGTAAGTTGACGTTTATCCACTGAGTGAATTAAAATTTTCTTAATTCACTAGTGGAATAAAATGTTCACCACTCACTTTCTGAAAATTATTCTTTCCACATACAATGCACGTAAAACTCATTTTAAAGTATGTTTATTAAAATTTATCAAAAATTCTACATTAACAGTCATTTCTATCATTAAAGTAAAAATTACAATTACTCAGATTTTGAAAATGAAACTGGAAACCTGCACCTCCTCCAAAGGAAACACGCTCAGTCGTTATAGCACATGTGTTTGAGGACTTCTCAGGCCCTGCTGGAATATCCATTTCTGCATCAGGAACTCCGGTTTTTGTGACCCCACCAAGTATTTGTTCAGAAATATTTATTTTGTTTTGTAGTGAATCTTCAATATATCCTTCTGCAACAGAACTTGAGCGCCATCCACCATGTCTTTTCAAAACTGTCAAATCTGCCCCAGAATTTGCGAGTAGGGTTGCAGAAGAACGCCTGAAACTGTGCCCTGTATATTGTTCAGCATCAGAAAGGCCCAAATACTTTGCAATAGTAACGGGCATTTTCGAAAATGTATTCACACCTACAGGCTGGACGGTACATTTTTCATTTTTATAATTTATGAATAGTCGCTTGTGATCAACTTTGCTTGGCCTCAAGTTCCTATACTTGCGGAATATATCGAGTGCAGCAACCTTATTAGTACCATTGACCACAGTGAACACTCTTTTCTTATAAGTTTTCGTATCTGGAATCTGAATAACCAATACGCTGCCCCGATCTTCCACGTCATCTACGGTCATAGTCACCAGCTCGCCGATTCTACACCCTCCAGCAACACCCATAATAAAAACTACCTTTATCAATAAATATTGCTCATCAGGAGCGGCATCTAAAAAGTATTCAAACTCCTCTCTTGTGAATACCTTCGACTTCTTTGCTACGTATCCCCTGGAATGTTGCTTCAAAAAGGCGGTGACTTGGTGAAATCTGCCGATGTCTATTTTTTCTTTCAGAGCCAACATTTTCTTGAGTTGCGAATAGTAGGACCATAAAGACGACGACTTAACTTTCTTGGATTGTTCGGAAATATACGCCAAAATTATTTTTTCGTTGACACCTTTGGCTTTTTTATTATTTCTCCAGGCACAAAATGCCGTATATTGCTTTTCGTACAATATTTTTGATTTTAATGGAATTACTGCTTCTGCTGCCTCATTTGCTTCTTGTATAATGCACTCAGGAACTACAACCTCGTCGTCACCGCTCAACATTTTTTCGAAATAAAAATTCTTTGACGGTTCTATAATTTTCATTGACACTTGCAAACAATTAATTACATAGTGCCCTAGCAACCATCGATCGAAGGGAAATCTCGTTATGAATTTGAATTATACCTAATATTTCCTCTAAAAAGTATTCATTATTTGAAATTTCATCAAAATGGGATAAAATTTTGTATACGACACGTGAGTTAAAAATGTTTATTCACTCGAAGAAATTAACCCACTCGCCCTACGGGCTCGTGGGTTGAACTTTCTTCTCATGAATAAACATTCATTTAACTCACTTGTTGTATAAATAACTATTACTTGCGAATTATGTAGGAATTAGGTAGTGTTATGATAATAAAATATAAATTTCTTATTATTGCTTGTACCTTATTTCTTATTGTGTTAAACCTCCCTTCCAGTGTATCAAGCCTCCCATGCATAGTTAGGTTTGAGAAACTTTGCTCCGACGATTTCAAGAACTCGTTATCAAAGTTAAAATTTCCATTTTCAGTTACTAAATATTGCTAAACGTTTAAGCGAAGTCCTTAAATTTTACTCTGACATAAATGGATTGGTAAATGGTAAACCAAATTTTTATTAACAATTTTGTGAAAAATGTCTCCTCTACGAATATTTATATTCCTCGGCATTTTGAAGACTATTATTTTCGGTAGATATTTCCGCATAGGATAGAAAACGTCAAAACAGATTAATTTTGTAATTGAAAAGTTCTATAATAGATGTACGATACCTCATGAAAAAGGGTGGCAACAACCTGAAGAATATTATACAGGATTTACTAAAAAGGAGGTTCATTTTGAAAAGACAACTATCTGGCAGGTATGACTTATAAAGCTGTCTTTTTTATATTTGATAAGTCACAACTACGCCTTTACTAAATAGAAATGAACACGCTTTAACAGGGCAATTATTCGAGCAGCATTGCGCATTCGATTTTAAATATACTCATTGCAAATTTAACATATTATTGTCTCGAAAAAATTTCTAGTGCATATTCAATTAAGAGCGACTCGGGGAATGAAAACAAGATCAATTCTATTTATTATCGGACTTGAGACCGCGAGATAACCGACGACGTTGAACAAATGGGTGGAAATAATATCAGCAATATATTCTCAGGGGAATCACGAAATGTTCATAACTTCTATAATAATTGATACGATACGATAGCATTACACGTTTGAAATTTTAATAATGTGCGTAGTCAAATTTTGTGATTACGAATTTCTTAAAATTTGAAATGGGATTTTTCGCCTGGATTGTGATCTAAAGCTAGTAGCTTCAATTCGGTATGAAAAATTCCATACGAATATCTCTTATAGTTTTCGAAAAGATCTTTGACGTCATACTGATTTTTTTATTCGAGTTATCGATTTCAAGCATTACAAAACGTACATTTGGAAATTTTCAGAGGGGGTTGAATATTATGTTTTCACGGAGCGATTTATTATTCAAAATAATAAACCGAGAGATATATCTATGGTGCACAGGCACTCATTTGTCAGTTTATCGTGCCAGACCGACTGAAACTGTTTTTCTAATCTGCGTGATTGTAATGGGTGGTGTTCATAGAAAACCGCTAGTCAGAACGTTTAGTTACGCTTCCCGAATCCCGTTTCATCATTAAGCCATTCAGCCAACAGAATAGCTCCATGATGAATAGACACCATGGTCTATTGTTTGTTTTATTAGTTGCCAATAGTATCCATTTGAAACTGAAACATAAAAGAACTACCTAGGTTTACGAAAAAATAGATCTCTCCCTAAAATAGGCGAATGTCAATAATTTTTTTATAACTCATGACCTACCCTGTTTTTTTCGCCGTATATACTTTCATGGAAAACAGAGTTATTGAAAATTTGCAATTTTTACCAATACAGTAATGTATGGAAAATTCCAACAGAAAGTTGGCAGGACCCATTCGGTTTGATTCGGATTATAGAAATCAAACTCAATGATATTTATATTCCAAACATGTTAGGAATATGTATTATTTTTCGAGTAACATAACAATCAAAGGATTCCCAATCACCTTATTAGATTCAAACATTTTAGTCTTGAGAGGAGTAGCAATTGAAATGTGATAATGGTAATAATTTAATCTTTTTTTGTGAAATCTCTCTGATATCGATATTCATGAAATAAAGGTAATCATCTCATTTTTCAAAAACCCAACTCTATCTGAATTTTTATCTAGAGCAACGATTCATTCATTGATCAGCTGAAGGCTTTCCAAATGGACTGACATAAAGTTGAAACCCCAAGGTACTTAACTCCAATGAAGTCCTCAGTTATATTCCTGGTATTAGGAAGGTCGCTCACTGAATGGGTCACACATCATTCTTCATGGTCTGACGTTTATTCCGGAGGGTATTTCACAGCACAACCGAAAACCCCCAACGAAATGACGGATTTTCTATCCTTAGGCGATAATAAAAGCTATTGAACCACTCTTTTATCGAAGGTCAACAATTTGAATAATGTAAATCTAGGGGATTCGAAAAAAAAGCGGAAAACCCTCTACTTTATGTGTTGAGGGATTTAGGTTTGTTAGGAGCTTTGACTTCGGATGAGGGATGAAAGAGGGTGATTTCGTATATTTCTTTTGATGTTCGACGCTGTAATCTTCGGACAAAAGTTGTCGCATTAGTCGAGAAACGTCTTGACAAATACAGACATCTTCGAGGGGTTGTTATAACAATGATGTTGATCTATTCAGAATCATATCCATCATAATCAGATTCAGAATTGTTGAATTAATTCAGTCATTAGAGAACGTAATGCTTATAAACCGGGATTTAGTTATAAAAATTCCTATAAGTACAAGGTGCTCTACATAAAACAGACCAGCCGGATGATTCCGTAGTTTCAGTTGTTCCAGACTGATCAATATTCATTTGAAGGGGGATATCTTATGATTGTATATAGTTGTATATAGAACAAATGTATGTAGGCTTGGTTAATCAATCGTCTAGAGGTATGATTCGATTACCTAGCCTTTCGTCTTTTTCTCCGTGACTTTGTCGGGTTTGTAATAATTAAACTCTTTTCAATTATTTACACCTATTTACAAAGCTACACTTATACAGTACAAACTCAGTATTGAGAAGAACCTAATTAAGTCTTAATTACAAGTTTCTCACTACGGTACTGAATTTGGTCTTTAACTCGTTTGTTGATTACTCGAAACGTCTTCGTTTATCACGTCGTCTCTTCAAGTTTTCGGTCGTCTCGTCTCTAACTCGTTCGCGACTCGTCTTAATCTAGTCCGCGAACCGACTTTTCGTCTTACGTCTTAAGTTGACCGACCGAACTTGACTCGTCTTAGACTTGCCTTGAACTGACTCTCGACTCCAACTTACTTCGTCCCCTGACCGCAACTTACCCCGTCCACTCTGAATATCCTCCCCTCCTTCCGGCTTGACCACACCCTTAGGGAATGTACCATCCCCTAGTCCAATAAGAATTTTGCCGTACCGCCCACAAAGATCTTCGCGGATTCCTGGAAATCGAATATTCTCGAAGGACTAAATCCCGATACACATATGTGACACATCTGGTACGACCGTGTTGTCTTCGAACTTTCCCAACCCGCCAGTAAATCTCTTCAAGATTTATAACTCCATGACATACCTTCAACACCTCGAAGAATAACACATCCTTTTTATATTATATGTACAATAACGATTCGTTCCCTGTAAATTCATTGAAACTGTCATGCCCTCGACATTTGAAGAAACTAATAGGTCTCCAAGCATCCGGTTGACCATCTCAATTATTTACAGGGAACAATAACTGGATCCTACATGTATTCAACAGAAGAATACGATAGTGACTTGATAAAATGGGCCTTACATTTTGAATCCGAATCCGAAAAATCAGGTAAACAGAATGCAAACAAAAATCCACCATATTTAGGCTCAGCCATTCAAAAACGAGACCACGCCTGTCGCCACTGTGGTTTATTAAGTCACTGTAGTGTCAACCTAGTAACTCGAAGTATTGCGAAAATTTTACGTGAACAATTATTATCATAACTGCTTTATTTATCGATATAATAATCACTAAAAAAAGAGCTTTCAGAAAAATCGAAAAAGATGAAATGTTTCAAAAACTGAAATTACTTGTAGATGTCTATCATATGGTGAGTGCCAATCTAGCGTAATCGTATTGCTATTTTATCGCCTTCTAAATTACAGGATAACTAACTGCTCTCATCGATAACTTCACAAGTGAATCAACTCCTGGTGAAGACACAAGACATAGGTACTGAACCCTTTGCCAATCGCTGCGAGTTACAAGGTATAGAACCCTCTAATTGATGGAAATACAAATTCGAATACCTTATTTCTATCACGCCCTTCTGCTAACCACCCTCGCAGTTTGTAATACCTGAGATAGGCCATTGTTGAGCTCAGTTTCTGAGACCTTCGACAAGATTAACCTAAATCACTCAAAGACAGACGTGCTCCGGGAGAATAGTCCGGGGCCGTACAAAGGCGGCGGGTCTATCGGGAAGCGGCATGCGAACGGAAACCGGGTCCGAGAAGATGAATTACTGGCGGATAATTGGAACAATCATCTTAGGAGATAATGAAATTATGAAGGGTTATGAGAACGAGTAAGGAACTTTGACTTAATTTATCGTCACTCTGAAGAAAGCCAACTTCGAGGAATTCGGATCCAGTTATCTGGATCGTGGGGATTATCCATGCAGGATGAGATTGATGGCATCGGAAATGTGCCACACAGGCAATAACGAATTGGTCTATATTTTTCAAATAAACAGGAAAACCTTCTGTTATTCATATGATGATGCACACAAATTACCGTCTGTCCTAATATTGCTAAACTATATGAAACTCAACATCAATAAGCAATCTATAGAACGTCCAAGCAGCTTCACTCACCTAGGAACTGATGTCAATGAAGATGAAGAATGAGATCATTCACGAGAAATACACAGCAGATCGAGAAAGCAAGATCATTGTTCGACATAATAAGAAATTTGTTCTTGTTGGTTCTTAGGCCAGCCAGCTCCGGACACTTGCATACCATGTGTTCGGCTGTTTCTGCTTTCGATCCACAGAGCCTGCAAATCTCGTCTGCTGACTTTCCCATACGGTACAAATGATGTTTGTACCGACAGTGCCCCGTCAGCATTCCCACCATCACCCGAAGCTTGGATCGTGACAACCATAACAAAGATATTCGGGATTTGGTTGTACCAGAGGATCTTTAAAATATCCTGAATCGAACACATAACGAACAATAAAGTTCTTAGAAGGTTGGGTAAGCACATGGAAGTGATACAAATTCTAAAAATTCAAAATTCCAATACCCCAGGCACATAACGAGGAATGAAAGCAGATTCCAGTTGTTGCAGTCTATATTGCAGGGTTAAGTGATGGAAAGCAGCCTGTTGGAAGGAGACGAATTTCATAGAAGAAATTATGGTATGATGTGAACGCTACTGAGCTATTCCGAGCAGCATCCAACAAACTGAAACTAGCAACATCAGGAACGAATAGGAATCGGAAGAAGATATGAAACTTTCATTACTCAATTGCTCTGAGAGTTTTATCCTTTTCTTCTTTCAGTATACTCAAATGAAGATGATCCATATCGTCTATTTTGAAGAATCAAAACCATGTGCTTTATTCAAAAGAAATGATAATATGGCTGATGTAGCCTGTAGTGTGGATGAAAACTCCTCGTCCACATCGGGAATAAGGCATTCCATATGAGACATTAAATTGTATTTTGCATACAGTGTCATGTCTTTAGGCTTTCAAAGTTCAGTTAACTCGATCCAGCCGATTACTAGGAACGTCGTATCTTTGATGATTGGGATCTTGAAATGCATCGAATTATCCGGAATTTCATCAAAATTCCATCCCCAGTGATGAGGCCATTTTTCACCTAGGAAACTACGTTAATAAGTAGGATTGTCGCATTTGGGACTTGGAAAATCCAATAGTGATCGTTGAAAAGCCTCTCCGACCTCAACGTGTCATTGTTTACTGTGGTTTTTGAGCTGATAGTGTTACTGGAGCTTTCTTAATCTAAAGTGGAGCTGTTACGGGGAATGGATTGCACTACCAAGCTATAATTAATTATTTAGTATGGTCCAAACTAGGAGATATTGATGTGGACAACAATTATTTTCAACAAGACGATACCTGTCACACAAGCAACAAAACAATCGCAATTTTGCATGAAATTATTCCTGGCCGTGTTATTTCTCGAACAAGTGATCATAATTGAATCAATGAGATCTTGTGATTAAACTCCTTTAGACTTTCAGAGCACTACTTCACATTCGATTGATGATCTTGAAGATGGAATTCGTGAAGTTATCGACGACATACAGTCGCAAATGTGCGAATTGGTCATGAAAAATTTGATGAGAAGAATATGGTGCTACAACAGTAAGCGTGGTAGCATTGGCTGATTTTGTTTTCATTATTAATAGCATAACTTTCTACTAGTTACCTTTTGGTTTAATATGAAAATATACCTCTTATTGGAAAACTTTCTGGTTTCTACAAAGAACAGAAGTCTATTCAGCCAAGTAATGACCTTGCTCTAAGGTGGCTTTGTAGGTAAAGGCAAGTGCTGCAATCTACGGCTATTCCAAATTTTTCCAGCGAATGTCTTAGCCATTTTGAAACAATTTTCCAAGAAGAAAACGAAAATAGGAAGCGAGCTGAGAACTTCCACCCTAAGTTGATATTTCCACTTCGGTGGAAATTCGAACAGTCTAGAGCACCGGTGGCGCCTTTGAATTCTCAATTTAAATTTCTATCTCTTCAGTCCAGTGTGGCGTGAAGTTGCGTGACGATTAAGCAAGCGTTTCACCGTTAATTAGTTAGAGTTTCAGATTTGAGACGTATTTGTCAGCAGACAGCGCCAGGTGACGATGCCAAATATCCATTTTTTCGATCATGTTCTATTCCTAACATGTTTTCGGTCGAGTTCCTGAATAACTTGGAAAAGTTGGAAAAAGCACACGGAGTAATTTGTCAAATATTCGGAAGACCAGGTATGTATATACACGGTGTCACATTGAAAAGGATACATGACTTTTTGGGTGAAATGAATGAGATTTTAGGAAATCGCTCCAAACCAGAGTTATCAACAAATATGAGTTTTCATCAGCATTTAGGGCAATAAAGGAGAAATATTCTAAGTTATTTTCGAATATTTTACTCCTGTCAAAAGTTCTATGTATTTGGAGAACAATTATCGAAAATTACAGCGATAATTGCATTGTAGGAAGCGAAACTGCACTTCGATAATTGTTCTGTTCATAGATGCATAGTTTCTATGCATCTTACACAGTTCGAATCTATGGGAATTCCATTATACATCAGTTGGACAAGTAATGTAACAGTTTATTCGGGAGATATTCCCCCGAATTACACTCGTGCATCAAAATGACCGGATAATTTCGCATTCCAGCGTGTTTTCTTTGAAAAACTGCATTCGGTCATTTTCATTTTTGGAGAAAGAGCCCTCCACCTTCGGTGTCGGGTTTTTTCTCCAAAAATGGAAATGAACTTGTGCAGTTTTTATGACAACACGCTGTCATGCAAAATTATCGGTAATTTTGATGCACTTGTGCAATTACCTACGAAAACAGTTCCAATTTTTCCACCATTTGCCCTATTGCCGGCCGAGAACGTGCTTCATGATGACCCATAAGTGCCTTAGTTTTGCTAACTGTAATGTTTATCGTCCATTTTTAGTATCGGAGAAGATTTAACTTCTCAAATGTCACAATACGACAGCTTCAGAAGCGACATATCTCCCCAGCTATTCAAAAATGAGACTTCATCTACTCCTATTGACTTATTCATTCATCATTCAACTGCTTTTGAGCAATTAAAAGTATCTATCAACAAACAACGTGAGTTATAATAAATCACTGCTATAACTCATTCCATTATTGTTATTGAGGGGAGGAATGTCACTTTGATAATTTTGACGTTTATATGTAACTTTTGAGGATTGTAAATAAAGTGGTCTCTCTATACTTGTATTTTAGTATATATTGTTATAATCGCAGGTAAAGTAGAGTATTCAACTTGCGGTAATGGTAATAATTCACTTGATCAATCACAGCACTCGTCTGTGGCTCGTGCTGGAAACTGCATCTGCGTGAGTTATGACCTACATCACCGCTCGTTGAATAATATACTGTTTCCTTTAACTGCTATGAAAAGTAACGTATTCTTCATAGCTTACTAAATTTCAAAACTATGTATTGCTCATACTATGAGGAATATCATTCCACACGGCACTTTGCCCACACCTCGCTTGGTAGACCAATGAAATTCGGCTTCTGAGTCGTTTCTATGCAAAGGCAATAAATTAGCACATACTGACAACGAAGGCCATTTGATTTGAATCAAGTCCATTACTTGATTTATTGAAATTGGTGCAGTTGTAGGAAAATTATAGTGTGCAACATGTGAAGAAAGTCCTTTTCTCGCTCGCCTCTCAGGCTCGTGCCACAAACTTCCACACTCGCGAGAAACGTTGGACTTTCTCCACTTGTTGCACAATATACTATTCTTTGGTCTACCAAGCGAGGTGTGGGCAAAGTGCCGTATGGAATAATAATTCTCACAGTATGAGCAATACATAGTTTTGAAATTGTGTAGGCTATGCAGAATACGCTACTTTCTTTAGCAGTTGTAGGGAAGGTCCTCACACGTGTGATTGCATAATATTACCTACAGGTCATCAATGTGAAAAACACAAAATGAATAAGTATAGACGGATATAGTAGGCCTACTTAACTACCAGAATATAAAGTAATAATAAGAATGGAATAAAAAATACTGGTATGGATAACAGTTGAGATGATAAAAGGTCGTTAGGTATTTAGCTAAGGATTCCACACTCCCGAGAAAAGTTGGACTTTTTGCACGATATGCTATTATTGCAACCCTCAAATTCACATTTATTACGAGCTTTTATAAGGTTGATCAAGGCAATTGTTCACTCATAAGTTATAAATTTTGATATTGAATTCAAACTTCATTTGAGTTTCTTCTCCAAGTATGATTGTCTTGAGATAATTTGATAGAAATATCAGCTCAACAGCTCTATTAGGTGACAATACTTATAGCAACAGGACGTTTTCTTTGAGTACTTCGATTCTGTTTTGGTTGAAGTGAAGTAGGTAAGCCCCTGTTGAAACCTGCATTACTCTCAGAAAGAAATTTTGTATGTCGATGTATAGAATTTTTTAACGGAATTTCAAATTACTCTAGTTGAACGTTTCTGGTGAGTTCTGCTGAAACTATTGTCGATTCCCCTGTAAAATCAACCGGACATCTATATTATTCACCCGTTGTTCAAATTTGGCAACAGAGGACAAGGTGCCTCTGGCCATCTCATCATCTCCCAATTACGTCAAGGATGTAGATCCTGAGGGGTTCTGAGTCCTCGGCCAAAATCCGATTCGATACCCCAGCATCCTGGGGAATTTACCACAAGAAAATCATGTTCCAAACGTGCCACGTTGAAATTTAAATGGAGGTGAGCTAATGAAGGAGCGGATTTCCTTGCATAACAGATGTTGTGTTTGGATATTTGATTAAAGAATGTGTCGAGAAGGAATCCCGGAGGGAGCTGGAGGAACCGTAGCGTAATATAATTGTTTTGGG
The DNA here is from genome assembly GCF_914767665.1 of Harmonia axyridis. Classification (NCBI taxonomy): domain Eukaryota; kingdom Metazoa; phylum Arthropoda; class Insecta; order Coleoptera; family Coccinellidae; genus Harmonia; species Harmonia axyridis. The sequence goes on along the minus strand of NC_059504.1, from coordinate 48,630,165 downwards.
CGGGTATTAGGAGAGGGGATTCGAGGTAGAACAATGCTGCCTGAGAGCAATCTCAGAAAGATGTGGAACGTTGAATTTTTATCGCTCTGATGTCTGAGATTCATATTTTGTGATCATGAACATTTCATTTTCTTTTATTGAAATTCATGATTTGATCCCTCTGTTCTGTGGTTCATTGATAGCTATTTCCAATGATATTCAGCAATATTTCATAGTGTGCAGTTGGTTGCTTTCTGCTTCGATTGAAAAATGTTTTTTTTTTGGTAAAAATTCAAAAAGTTCTCTTATATTTGAAGCAACTCAGTTTATTTTCAGTGAGAAGAATGAGGTAGGAAGTGTTATCATGATAAGTGGCGAATGATAATTAAGTACTATCAGTTGAATCCAGTTGTGTGAAGACTTGTTTGCTGTTAATCCAATGCCTTTAAGGTTATGTTAAATGATGATTAATGTTGACGTTGGATATATTGGTGTACAACTTTGCTTCCGCCGTCTTGAAATAGATGGCTGTAGCAGTGAGTGGTATATGAAAAAAATATATCGTAGATGTCATCCAATATGCTAAGGTATTTGTGAACATAACGCCATCAAAATATTAGTCGATTTGTGTCTAAATGATGAAGTTATTCTCGATTAAATCATGTCAGCTTATAAAATAAATAATCGTCATTTGCGGGATGTTGTGATTTTATGCTTTATATAAAGAAATCTGCGGCATACCTATGGTGAGGCCGCTATTAGTGAGAGAATGTGCCGAGAGCGGTTTCAACGCTTCAAGAACGGTGATTTTGACGTCGAAGACCAGCATGGCGGTGGAAGAGAGAAAGTTTTCGAAAATGCAGAGATGGAGGCATCACTTGATCAAGACTTTTGTCAAACGTAACAAGAATAGGCAGGGTCATTGAGAGTGACGCAACAAGTCATTTCAAAAAGCCTGAAAATCATGATTCAGAAACAAAAAAATTGGGTGCCATACGAGTCGAAGCCGAGAGATGTTGAACGGCGTTTGTTTGTGAACAGCTGTTTGAAAAGCAAAGACGGAAGGGATTGCTGCTTTATATTGTGACTAGAGACAAAAAATGGGTCCATTACGATAATCCAAGAGCAGAAAATTAAAGGGAAATTCCTGCCATGCTTTCACGTCGACGGTCAAACCGAATATTTACGGTTCCAAGGTCATGTTCAGTATTTGGTGAGACCAGATCGGCGTGGTGTATTATGAGTGGTTAAAACCGACTGAAACAATCACAGGCGATCGTTATCGAACGCAAGTAATGCGTTTGAGCTGAGCATTAAAGGTCAAACGGCCGCAATACAACGAGAGACAAAATAATCAAGATCAAGAAGACGCTGGTAAATTCCTTTGAAAAAAACAATTTCTTTTCACAACGGCAGCATGGTTATAGGAAAGGAAAATCAGTAATGTCTGCGAATTGGGAAGTAATAAAGCTCACAACATCAGCTTGGGATGATCATGATATGGTGGAATTGGTGTGTCTAGATTTAACGAAGGCCTTTGACACCGTCGATCATGATGTGCTACTCGACAAATTACACCATTATGGAGTGAGAGGGGTGGCCCATAAACTGATAACTTCATACTTGTCAAATCGGGAGCAGATAGTAACGTGGTTAGATCAAAGATCGAGTGTTGGAAGTGTCAGGATAGGTATTCCACAAGGTTCGGTGCTCGGGCCGATCTTATTTCTGGTATACATCAATGATTTGATGTGCAGTGTTGAAACTTATGGAGGCACCCTATATGCCGACGATGCTTCAATTATGGTCAGAGGCGCAAACGCTGCGGAGATACGAAATCATGTGATAACAGTCTTGGAGCGCATAGCGGAGTGGTTTCAGGCCAACAAACTGAAAGTGAATGAGAGCAAAACACAACACCTCTTGCTTTCACATTCGGTACCAACATCTGAACCCATCAAGTTTCTCGGAGTCCATCTGGAAAATAGGTTAGGTTGGAAGACCAACTGACCAACTGACCGTGCCATGTATGTACATTCACACCTGCCTTAAATATGTACTCAAAAACATCCACCAGTTTCCCAGAAATTCAAACAGACATGCCTATAATGCGCGAAACAAGGCAGCCCTGGAGACACCTTTCCATCGTCTGGCATCTACTCAGCGATTTGTTGATCACTGGGGTCCTGTATTCTACAATATGGTACCTGATCGTATAAAGGCTCTAAATGAAAAACGTTTCAGCACGGAGGTGAAGAGGGTGCTATTGAGGACGGCGATGTATGAGGTGACTGAACTTTTCGACTGTGATATTTTTGATGTTTGATATTTCATGTTTGTACAAAAATATTGTTATTTGTGAAACTGTTAAACTGTCCTTTTTGACATTTTGATATTATTGCTATTCTTGACGTTTTCCTGTATGTTTTACTGTGAAATAAATATATATTATTATTATTATTATTAATGTGATTTTATAGCATGACAATTCTCGACCCCAAAGTTGCTCCCACTGATTATCACTTGCTTCGATTAATGGCACACGGCCTTGTTGACCCGCACTTCCAGTCTTATGAAGAAGTGAAAAATTGGATCGCTTGAAGTGATAAACAGTTCTGTCAACGCAGGAATTGTACGCTGCCCGAAAGATGGGAGAAATTAGTGGCCAGTGATGGACAATACTTAGAATCACAAATGTATAACCAGTTTTTTACAATAAAGGCTCGAATTCCGGAAAAAACAGCGGAAGCAAAGTGAGATGCCTATGTGCATTTGGAAAGATCAATGGAGAAGAAGGTGGGAACAATCAGCAAACTTTAAGGGTCTAACTAGCGATATTATCCGCCTTCATTGGGACATCCATTCACTGAAATTTTGCTAGGGAATGGATGCATATCTTTTAATTCCAGTATTTGGATGAGAAAATCATCCTTAGGTTTAACTTTGGATCTTAGAGCTATAAAATATTTCTGGAATTCCACTTCTTCAATATAGCAGATATGGTAGCTTGTTTTTTTGTTGGAAAATCAAAAACTACCTAAACCATCCCTGGCTACGCCCGAGGTTTTCACTCCGTTTGAAGGACAAAATATCAATCTGAAATTTTCAAATTTCTGAGGAATAACTATAAACGTAACCAAAAAAAAACTTTTAGAGTAGTCATTGTTGCCAAACCACCAGAATCAATTGAGATATTCAGGGACAGACTTGTCCCGAGTTTTCATTGTCACCGAAATTAATGACCATCGATCCCTTCTCACTCTTCCCTCCATTCGTCCACTCGCCTCGGAAACTCCAGCTGTAAATGTCTCTCTGTGACATTCCGTATCTGATGAACATTAAGTCAGGAATTATGTAGAATGGACTGTGGAGGGCAGATTAGAAATTCAAAGTGGGACCTGGAAAATATAAATGAAGAGTTGCGAAGTCGACAACTGCGACCGCAATTACATTAAAGGGGAGGGGGAGGGGGGTTGCTGCTGCGTCCCTGAGAAGTTTGAATTCGTGTTCCCCCCTTTTCAATAGGGAGCCCGTTTATATTCACTCTCAAATATGACGACTGCGTGTAGTCCCATTAAACTAAGCCGATTAGGGAGTTGTCGAATATTCAACAGATCATTTTGCGTCTTCGGTGTTCTTGGAAACTGGAGGTTCTTCTGCGTCAATAGAAATTGGAGAAACACATTCATTAAGTCGCATTAGAAATAGATAGATTTCGGAATTTGTGTGGGAGTCTTCGAAACGACTTTGATCGAGTTATGAGTGAAGTTGTTACTTAGGAATTCGACTTGTTGAGCGCATCGATGACTGCTCCGGTTCAATTATCGACGAATCAACCCTTATGAGGATGATGTTTTCTTTGAAGTCAAGTAGTAGAGCTGTTGAAATTGTTGCTTTATGAATATGATTCGAATCTGATATATTGAGGTATAATTGACTTTTATCATAGAGAAACCTGCGAACAGTTGTAATAGCATCTACATAGTTGGAGTAAACTACTGAAAAAAGAGGAGATACAATTATTGAGCTTGGTTTTCGTTTGATTTCTGCATCTACTTGCTTCTTAATGGGGTGCTGGTTCCAGCACTCTTCATACTGCCTTGTTTTTTTTGCTGTTGAATACTGTTGTTCTGTTTGGTTTGATAGTGCTCATGTTCATAAAATTGATGCACAGCTCAACGTTTCTATGAGAATTATCAGTGAAACTAGTAGATCTACACCTTTACATTGGATACCAGTGCTATCACATATACTTCCGCCTCATATTTGTAGACAGGTCTCAGTCAAGAAATCTTGGAAAAATTTCATTTCTACCCGAACTCATTTCCAATTATGTCTTACCTCCCAGATACAAGAACAGCCAAATTAAAATCAAGCAAAACTTCATAGATTAATACCTTCCTTCAATCTAATGAAAGTGCCAAGAAAATTTGGCGTTCGGAAGGGAGTTCTGGTGATGTTTTCATCAAAAGTCTCATCGCTGATACTTCAGAGAAAGTTCTATATTTCAGTCTTCTTAGGAAAATTTGATGTATTTTAAATCAACTTAGGACTGTTCATGGCAGTGTTAAATAGTATGCTCTTCAAATATCATTATATTGATAGCCCACTATGTGGGTGAGGTGGACAAGAAAGCATTGACCACTTGGAGAATATTTTTCCAATTTATAAATTCAATGATGGTTTCCAAACTTTTCATTCAATTTCAGATTCCTTTTTAGAATGAGTCGCTAACTTCAAATCAATATGATAAAAACTAACATTTAGTACTCCTTTCTGGTTCTTTTCTTTTTTGTTTCAGGATTTAATTATAAAGTCGTCAACCGTTGAACCGTTGGTGAGGAGAAAGGATAGAGAAGATTTTGTTTTGGATGGAAAGGAAGCCCTTGAATATAAATATTTCAGCTTATTCTGTGAACGTATACACAAATCACTACACTTATCTCTGCTCTTGTATAATACGACCAGGACTAAGCATAACATTTGTTGCTATGGAATGGTCAAACTGAACAAATTGCTCTTTCATCTGCTTGACCGCCTAGTTTATTCTCCAGATCTAGCCACCAGTGCTTACTGGTTTTTTTCAGACCTCGAACGAATACTCCAGGGAAAGAAATTTGGTTCTAATGAAGACAAAGACATAGACATAGTTCGATGGGGCCGCAATAGAAGAAGATTTTGGAATGGATGGAGAAAGAATTGCCAGAATAGTAAAGGATGGAAATCCAGGAACACGTCGACCGCTGGGAAGACCGCCTAAACGGTGGAAGGACCTCCCAAGAGGCATAAATAATTGAGAAATACAAGCCACCGGCTTAAAATATGTAGAAGAAGAAAAAGAAGACAAAGACAAATCTTTCTTCAGAAAAGGTATTAAAGACTCAGAGTACCTAGCGTTGCTGAATGGGAGACCAAGGCTAGGGCAGAAGCATGTTGTCACAACATCATTTTCTGCCTCATTGATGTAGATTCAGATTGATATTAGTGTAAAGCTTAGGCACTATGTTGAGCTTTGAAGTTCAAACAAGTATATTATAAATTATCTCTTCAGAATTGATGAAGTGATTAAAATGAAAATTGTGACAACTAGCCCTGGTCTTCCTCACACGAATCACTCTTGAAGGTGACTAAGTTGATGAATGAAGTAAAATTAAAAAAAATGGCTTCTATTGGTCAAAGCAAGTGTTATCTATAGTGTGTTTTTTTTTCGAGGTATATTACTTTTAGTTGGCCTTACTGTTCAAGATGGCGACCGATTTAAAAGCTGTCGAGTGATTTATTCTCAGTTTGGTTTGGCAATTCATCATAAATAGACTCACGCCTGAACAACGCTTGCAAATAGTGCAATTTTATTTCGAAAATAATGGTTCTGTGCAGAATACGTATCGCGCACTACGTCCATTTTATTTTGTTTAGCGATGAAGCGCACTTCTGGTTGAATGGCTACGTCAATAAACAAAACTGCCGCATCTGGAGTGAAGCTAATCCTCAAGTGCATGTCGAAACATCCAGAAAAACCGACTGTTTGGTGCGCTTTATGGGCTGGTGGAATCATTGGTCCGTACTTCTTCAAAAACGATGATGGCCAGAAGGTTACAGTCAATGGTGATCGGTATAGAGCGATGATTTATAACTTTTTCATTCCTGCATCGAACAACCATGATGTCCAGGAGCTGTGGTTCCAACAAGACGGCGCAACATTTCACACAGCTCGTGCCACAATCGATTTATTGAAAGACACGTTTGGTGACCGCCTAATTTCACATTTTGGACCTCTGAATTGACCTCCAAGATCTTGTGATTTAACACTGCTAGACTACTTTCTGTGGGGCTATGTAAAGTCATTGGTCTATGCGGATAAGCCACAAACCCTTGACCATTTGGAAGACAACATTCGCCGTGTTATTGCCGGTATACGGCCACAAATGTTGGAAAAAGTCATCGAAAATTGGACGTCCAGATTGGACTACATCCGAGCCAGCCGTGGCGGTCATTTGCCAGAAGTCATATTTGAAATGTGATGCCACAAGATTATCTTGCGGATAAATAAAATGCATGTCAATCGAATAATACACCGTTTTTTTATTGCAATTTAAAGTTCTATAGCTCTAAAAAAAACACCGTTTATATCTGGTCGAAATTCTTCGTTCATGGCCATCTATATTACCAATCGAAATGTGTCTATCTTGACTGAGTCACCAAGAAATAGACCTAATATCGCCCTGAATACCTTTATACCTATCGATAAATCTCTTCGACCAGGTGGTCCCCTCATTATAAATATCTCCTTTTCGAGATCTGCCATCTGTTGGCACGTACTCTAAACGATCAACGGCGATCTTAAAATAGCAGTAGCGCGGTTTCGGGACCAAAACAAACACCGGGGTGACGCGGTCCGTTCAATGACCGAAATATTTCTTAAAGTGTTTGCGCCTAGGTTGGAAAACGTCGAATGTTTCTCTTTTCAACGTCCGATACTCCGTATCCGGGGAAGAAATATCGCCGATATAAATCTCGGAAGGGTGAGAAACGACCGATAGGGTGCTATATTGATTCGGGTGCAAAAAAGAGTGAAGAGATAAGTCAGCCGGTCTATCGAGTTGAAATTCATTTGTTGGTCCATTGCGTCTCAGAGGGATGTAAATTAGAGGTGAGCCGGCTTTCAAGAGGGTCCTTCGAATTGTTTACGTGTCTCGAGGTATGGTGTCTTTTCTTTGGGAGAGTAGTGCGGAGTTGGGAAAGAATGGGATAGAATAGATTCGAATCAACAGTAAGAGCTGGGTCTGAAAATAGGATTTTTTCCTCTGAGAGTTTTTAACATCTGTGGATTATTACAATATTTAATATAAGTGACCTTGGGAAACGTCAACAAATTTTCATTATGACCCAATCACCTGAAATTTTAGGATTCATGAAAGTTAAGATGAAGGTCAGAATATTTTGCATCTTCCTTCATATCAAGCTAACTTATTATATTATTTTCAATAATAATTTCAATATGAATTATACAATTTCAAGTGGAATAATCCAGAATGTTCTTAGAGAATTAAATGAATAAATTAAATAAATAACATCTTTATTCAGAGAAACAGGATTATAGATAAGCAAAAATACCTAGTTGATCACGAAATTAGAGACAGAAAAATTGTCGAAAAAATAATACTCTATATTCCACTGAAAACAAACTCCATAGAAATTTTTACGCATATAGAGTTTTCAATCTTGATGAGTAATTTCGCGTTCACCATAACTAAAGGGTGTTTTTTTTAGAGCCATAGAACTTTGAATTGCAATAAAACAACGATGGATTATTCGATTGCCATGAATTTTATTTATCCGCAAGATAATCTTGTGGCATTACATCTTAAATATGATTTCTGGCCTATAATCGCCACGACTGGCTCGGATGTAGTCCAATCTGGACGTCCAATTTTCGATGACTTTTTCCAACATTTGTGCCCGTATATCGGCAATAACTGCACGGCGAATGTTGTCTTCCAAATGGTCAAGGGTTTGTGGCTTATCCGCATAGACCAATGACTTTACATAGCCGCACAGAAAGTAGTCTAGCGGTGTTAAATCACAAGATCTTGGAGGCCAATTCACAGGTCCAAAACGTGAAATTAGGCGGTCACCAAACGTGTCTTTCAATAAATCGATTGTGGCACGAGCTGTGTGACATGTTGTGCCATCTTGTTTGAACCACAGCTCCTGGACATCATGGTTGTTCAATTCAGGAATGAAAAAGTTAGTAATCATGGCTCTATACCGATCACCATTGACTGTAACGTTCTGGCCATCATCGTTTTTGAAGAAGTACGGGCCAATGATTCCAACAGTCAGTTTTTCCGGATGTAACGGTGTTTCGACATACACTTGAGGATTAGCTTCACTCCAAATAAGGCAGTTTTATTTATTGACGTAGTCATTCAACCAGAAGTGCGCTTCATCGCTAAACAAAATAAAATGGTCGTTGTGCGCGATACGTATTCCGCACAGAACCATTATATTCGAAATGAAATTGCACTGTTTGCAAGCGTTGTCAAGGGTGAGTCTATTCATGATGAATTGCCAAACAAAACTGAGAATAAGTCACTTGAAAGCTGTTAAATCGGTCGCCATCTTGACAAGTAATGTCAACTTAAAGTTACATACCTCGAAAAAAACACCCGTAACTACTAGACAATTTATGTGGTCTTCAAGGGAACAATGGGTGCATGAAAGAAAGAGTGTTCAGATCACCCTTCAACAACGCCAAATCAGTGCTTTATTTCGATTTCTTATTAATAATTCAAAAGGTCGTTGAAAAGTAACCATCTAATAGAGGTTTTAATTGTAGTCGGATTACAAGAAGATTTTTGAAGAACCCATTCTTGGAAATTTGACGAGTAGTATGATATTTTCATAGGACATCTTTTTTTATAATTGTGCCTTTTTAATAGCTAGTTTATATTTTTTCGGAAAAATTCAAAATGACATAATATGCTACAAGCTTAGAATGAAGATCGAAGGAACGGAAAAAGAACTTTTGTGCTTTTGTGTGAAAATAATATTCACGGAGAGAATTCACCGTGATACTTGACCTTCAAATTCGTTCGTTTGTGTATGAATGGGTTTGAATATCTAAGATTCCGGGTAGATGAAGCATAATTTATACCAACGTTTCTCAACCACCTACTCGACAACCTCAATACTGATTTACATATTCCTTGAATGGCGAAGCATTTTAAGTTAATTTTGTGCACAAAGTTGCCTTCAGATATCAAAGCCGCAGTGATCCGTGTTCTCTTATTAGAAGACATAATTACAGGGTAAAACACACAATAATTATGAATATTCACTGACCTTTCCTTTCAGCTGCACCTGAACGGCAAAAACATAAACAACAATATTTATTTTATGCGAATATAATAATCTGTGGATTTCATTTCGTGAGAGAAATGATGGTTCAGAACGCATGCAAGTTATGACATGCATGAATGAATATATCCGTTTTATTCTGCGGTTCGTTCTTGAGGTTTATTGAATTCATTTTAGCATGAATTGCCTGCAAATTACATTTCCTGAGTGTTCCGGGAGTTTAAACAGCAGGAAGTTCAATAAAATGATATTGGAAGACCATCAATGAATTTAATGGGGATTGCAAAACTATGCAATCAATTTAATTGCACGTTTCAAGATATCTGGATGAAGAAGGTTCGCCTGGTTGGCATTTCGAGCTCTCGTTTCCCGAACATTCTTTTAAATTTTAGATTCGACTCAATGATGATGAAGCGTCGAAAAAACAAAAAGCTTGATGTTACAAATTGGCATGCGAGTTCCCAACTCCTTCAGATCTGTTGTCACTGAAATCTTAGTTTTTTTTATGGGTGTATTTCTTGATTTTTTATGTTTGTGATGACGCAAACAACACAAAATTTCATTAGACGCTAGGTATTTTATAGTATTTACTTGCATTTTCTAAACTCTGTAAGATTTTTTATTCCACGTGAGTTAATTTTGAAATCATGAAAAAAAAATTTGTACTACCGCTATTTTTATTTTTGTGACAATTGTTTCGTCATGATTTCTTCGGGTGAATATCCAGTAATTTTCACTGTTGTTTATGAGAATCTTTTACCCATAATAATAATAATAATCATAAAAATAAAATAAATCGAATTAGTTTCTTTCTGTGTTTTCCGGAAATCACAAACTACTCCACACAGTTAGAAATTGCGGTTTTTTCTCATTTAAAGTTCTTCCTCTATAACTCGTTTTAGGTGTAGGGTTTGTTTAAGTGACCATACTATTTTTGTACGTAGAATCGACTGAAATAAAAAAATATAGGTTCTAATTTGAAAATATTGAGATTTGATCAATTTGAGTTATCCAAGTTCATGATCTTTTTATAAACACCCTGTACATTTTTGGTCCAATCCGCAATCAGTCTTCTTGTACAACGTATTTTCGAAATCGAAAAAAGAAATTCTGGAAAAAGTTTTTTCGGCCGCAATATTCAAAACAATGTGGGTGCTCATCGCCATCATTTTTTTCATAAGAATCCCATTAACTCATGAACCGTTCAGTTTTCACCCAAGGTATGGCATATTGCCGAAATCTGTCTAATGATGTAAAGATATACTGGGTGTGCCATTTGAAATAGGGAAGTAGTAGTCTGTTTCCGGTATAACCGGAAGTTGAAGAGATCTGAAAATATTTTAGGGAAAAAGATCATTGCCTCAAACTCCGATATGCAAATATTCAGCTCAAAATTGTGAAGGGTTTTCCATAAACGTCTAACAGGCCATCCCGGTGACTCACCCTGTATAAGGAATCTCTTTGTTCCCAGACTTGAATGAAATTTGGATAATATGGAACAAATTCTGAATCAATCTTCTAGATACACTCTTTCCACCAATGCTTATAAGATCAAACCAGATTTTTTAAATCAAATTTCATTCATTATAATATCGAAACGAAGAATCATATTATGAGATCCTGAATTAGATCTTGTTTCAGTGGGCAATCAAGATCCATTCAATTCGAGGCAATGTAGACATAGCATGCAGTGGCTACATTCGATTCGAAAGCTGAAAACATTGGGATAACACCCAACATACCCTGTAAAATCGTAACTGAGCAATCTACATATTTACTGAAACCATCAACAATAAATAAGATGGCAGCTGATTCTATCGCTCTATTACAGAACGACCGAGTGGGGAATAAATGCGACAATTCATAGAATCGATTCGTTCTATGGGATAAATGGCCAGTCAAGCCGTATCTATGCTCGTATTTTGAAACTGTCCAAGTTTCTACTCTGAGAGAAGTTCCAACAGAGTTACAGGGCAATTTCTGAGAGATGCTTGCAATGTTGCAGAATGTCCGCGATTTTTAGTTCCATTAAGGAATATGATTGAGTTTGTTGTTGAGTGCAATTCTAGGGGAATTTTTCATTTCGTGATGGTGAAAAATTCGTGTACAGAAACTTATCGAGAAATTAATACTGGTAATACTGGCCAAAAATGTCCCTCTCAGTTCATTCATACTGGTGCTAATTTGAGGAAATAGAAAAAGATCACGGTGATGATCTTATGTGAACAACTACACAAATAGTGTAGTTTTTCATTGCCAGGAATTGAAATCGAAGGCTAAAAAGGATTACTTACATATATGAAAAATAGTGAAAGTGTGCTCTGACAAACTTGAAGCCTAAATAACGAAAAGAACATCTTCTAGCCTGTTGTTTGGTTCAATCTAATGAAACTATCATTTTTAAGCTTTGTAATAATTATATATTTATAAGGGTTTCTGTATTTTTTTCCTGACAATAATATCATGTTTAGAAAAATTGTTCTGCAGATATCTTCATCCTAGAAGTTCCTTCTATTTTTTAAAAGGTTGAAGATCTCAAATAAGATCACTAAGCTGCGATTGATGGAGTATCATACAGCGTTTGATTTTGTGTACTTTCGTTAACTATACAAAGTGAGTTTTAAGTAAGGAGCGCCTCACTTATTTTTTTAACGGATATCTCGATTTTCAAAGAATTTAGTGCGCAAGGATCTTGTGATATGGCTGATATTAGAGTGATATTTTTATCTTAAATGAAAAAAGGTTTTTGACCATTTTCTATTATTTATATTGATACAAATCATACGATGTTATATATTTCTGAAATCAGGAAAAATTAAGCTTTCAAAAAATGGCACAGAAATCTAGTGTACCCATTTGAAAAAACATAACTTTGGGTCATAGCTTCGTAATTAAAAACCCTTTCGAAAAGTCGAGCACGCCACTGGATGCTACGTGAAAAAGTGCCTGTATAATGTTTTAATTTCAGAGCTGCATCATCAGTATTAGCAGGGATATAAATGTTTTTCGATATCACCATTTTTCCAATTTTCGCTCATAACTCGAAAACAAGAAATGTTGGCCAAAAATGAATACTACTCTTGTTAGTTTCTCAGAAAAAGAAACCGAGAAGGGGGTATCAGATTTTGTATCTCCTCTGGTTTGAAAGTTGTAGTGCTAAAACATCGAAATTTGCCCACCCTGTACACCAAAATCTATAAAAACCGTTAGATCTATTTTCGAGATAATTGAGGCATTCCATATTTGAAATGCATTGTTCAATTGATATGTATATCATTATATCATTCAACTAAAATAAAATTCGTGTTTATAATCACATATGAATGACCTATGATTTTTAAAAATGCCATGGATGCTAATAACTCAAAAAAAATCGTGGTAATTCATTGAGAGCTTCCGGAGAGAGTTGTGATTTTTATATCGAAATATTTTGTGAAAATAATGAACTTTCGTGTGAAATCAGCAACGCACAATAAGTAACATTTCAGTTAACACATGATGTCAATTGTGTTATTCATTCGTATATTTTCATTTCTCTTCCAATTCGAATCAAATGAAAGAATAAAGTTTTAATGTTCAGTTATGTACGAATTTGCTTATTTGGTTAGCGAAGTGGCTTCGTACGTCTGCTAAGATTTACATTTCAGTTCACAATCAGTTGCAGAAATCGAACTTCGTATTTCAGTTATGACATAAGTAATTTATATTTCCGAAATGGAGCCAATAAACAGATAAATTTAGACTGAAATTAAACAAGCTGCAATGGTAACAGTCTATAAATCATGTTGAAATGACGGCAGTATGAATTTGTATTGAGTTTGAGGACTTTCCCTGGTGATTTAAAGGTTCGAGGTCCAGATTTTTTCAATTAGGAACACGTGAATGCAATTGCTTTTTTGAGCGCATTCTTTGCGCTTTATATTGCTCTGGAATTAGATCGAATTAAATATGGTTTATACATAAAGCTGAATCCGTTTGCCGAACCTCAAAACTTTTTTTTCGAAGATTAAATTCAAATTTCACAATTCTATCACTTAGTATTACATATTATCACATGGTACGATAATTTATTCCTTGGTTGAATACCTCTTACCTTTATAGTATTGCAGCACGAGCCGCAGGCGAGTGCAAGTTGAATACTATACTTTATTTACGACTATAACAATAAATAATAAAATACAATAATATAGAAAGAACTTTATTGACAAACCCCAAAATTTACCTTTAAATGTCAAAATTATCAAAGTGACATTCCTCCCCACAATAACAATAATGGAATGTTTCCTTTCGGCCGACCGAATAGAAGCACAAAGCCATCTTTTCCGATTTATTATAGTGAGTTATTAAAACTTACGTTATTTGTTAATAGATACTATTAATTGCTCAAAAGCAGTTAAATTATAAATATATAATTCAATAGGAGTAGATAAAATCTTTCATCTCATGAGGCTAGTCTAATGGCCAATTGCACTATTCAAAAAGTAAACGCTGTTTAAATAATGAATGTTCAGTACTAATCGATAATTATAATTTCTACCGATAATAATAATAATAGATGTTTAGCTAAACAGGAGATATGTTTGGCAACATTTCAAAATATTGACGGTGATCATAGAGAAATTAGGGATTTCATTTTTCTTGTATAATGTTCTTTGTTCTTGTGGTGACAAAGTTAACATAAATTATAAATTATCATTAAAAATTGACATTGAATGATAATTCACGATCTGAATCTGAATCCATATTTCAATGTTGAAATTCCTCACAAAAACAAACACATAAACACACAATGTGACACAATCAGATTATGTACATTGAGAAATAATATTTATGGTTATGTAATATGTCATATGTTTCGACGTTTTGGGTTGCGCAGAACCATAGACCTAATATCAAATTGATATAAGGTCTATGCGCAGGGCACTCTTCAAAACTAATCGGGAAAATAAACGTCCAAATTTTCCTGTTTAGTGTAAAAGGTGATTAGGCTACATTAAACTTCATTAAAACATGTTGCAAGATAAATCATAAAGTAATCAATGTTTAAATTTTAATAATAATAATAAACTTTATTTAGCACTCGGCTATTGAAAACAATACAAATATAATCCACTAACTTAACTGAATTCTTCATGAATATAACTCATTAAACATTTTTTGAATTCTATATAATTATTACAATATTTGATCTTTTCAGGTAGTTTATTGAAGATAACTAATCCCCTGCTAAATGTGGATTTATTCATTAATGTAGTATTAACTTTTTCTATGTAAAAATCATCTCGACGTCGTGTATTATAATTTTCAATCAATGTTGAGGCAAATGGTGCAACAGGTCATAAATCGCGACGGTTGAAATGTTAGAAAATAATAATTTTTTTATGTGCAGTGAGCAGACATTTTTAACATGAGTTATGCTGATTGAATTACAAGAAAAACTTATTTCATGTAACTCATTAACTGTTAACTGACTGCTTATTCATGCAGAAACTGTAGAAAATGAAACAACAAATATGCTCGGAACCAGAGAAACACTTATGATCCAAATATAATTTACGTATATTAAAGCCTCCATAAGCAATTAACGATAACATATCCAATTAGTATCCCAGTAAACTACCGAATCCAATTCGCCCTTGTTCTCAGAACAAATGCGAACCGATTATTGTGAAACATTTTATTGAAAACAACAACATAAAGTACGGATTGAGCATACATATTTGCGAGCCGGGCAGCTTGTTGACAATGCTAAAAATTTGAACGCGTATTACGTTGTGGAACGCTAACAACATAACTGAATTTTATATCGGCAAACATGTTCGGGAAAATCTCGATGTGTATCACGGATTTTGAACCGCATATTCTGTCATGGTTAATTTTTATTTCCGACCGCAGTCGCTGTATCAATGCCTAAACAGAAATGAACGAAAATCGAACACTTCAATCGAGATCACTGAACAGCTGGCTGATTCTTAGTCACCCAATTTATATTTGGAATCTGACAGTCTATATATATATATAGATGTTTATTTGATGTAATTGCCGTTTGATATCACTAATGATCAACTCATTATAAATATGAGAATTTGAAGATGATTGTATGGAAGTATAATAAGATCATTTCCACGATCTCTATTTAAAACAATAATTGTGTGTTTATATTTTAAATCTCGGGCATATGGTCTATTGTGCTCCTTTCAGAGCTGTTCTCACTATTAGTTGTCGTATTCTACAGGCTCTACATCTCAACCCCAGTTCCAGAGTTCTAGTGAACTCCAGTAGGTACCGGATTTTTCACCATAATTTGACCCCCCCTTTAACTGTATTACTAAAAGAGGTACAAAAAAATGTTTGCTACAAAAGTTTCACGAAATCGATTAAGGTTTTTTTAAATGATTTCACAAAATGAAAAATATACATAGTGGGCAACATATTGATGGCAACTTCATTTTTTCAAATGGAACACCCTGTATATTTTTCTATATTTGACTAGCTCTCTTTCCCCTGATTTCGAATATTTAACATATGTTTGGTCTATCTTTCTTATTCTGAGTACCACAGAGTTTCAAATTTTAAGAACCACCAGCAAACTAAGTAATCAGTTTTCAAGTGGTAGGCTGCCATAACTCAAAATGCTTTTTTTTTCAGTTATATCGTCACGTCTAGACCACTATCTCTCTTATTCTGAGTACTACAGAGTTTAAGATTAAGAACCACCTGGCGAACTAAGTAATCAGTTTTCAAGTGGAAGGCTGCGATAATTCAAAATGCCCTTTTTGGAGTTATCTCGTTTGTAACGATATACGACATACGTGACATGCACAGAAAGAGGAAAAATTTGAAATATTTTCACTTTATGTGAAGAACAATAAAAATAAGAAAGCTACAAGGAGTTACTAGGAGATATATGGAGTTGCATCCAAATCATCCAAATTCCAATTTAAACTGAAAAACGTATGTCATATCGTTGCTAACGATATAACTCACAAAAAAGCATTTTGAGTTGAAAACTGATAACTTAGCTGGCCTGGTGGTTCTTAAAATTTGAAACTCTGTGGTAAGAGGGGGAAAGAGAGCTAGTCAAATATAGAAAAATATACAGGATGTTCCATTTGAAAAAATGAAGTTGCCATCAATATGTTGCCCACTCTGTATATTTTTCGTTTTGTGAAATCATTTTAGAAAACCCTAGTCGATTTCATGAAACTTTTGTAGAAGACATTTTTTTTTACCTCTTTTAGTAACAAAGTTAAAGGGAGGGTCAAATTATTGTGAAAAACCCGGTACTTGGGATGGCTTCAAAAATATTATTTCCTCACTTTCACAAGTCTCTTTTCTAAAAAATTTTTTGCGTTGGCCAGGAATGATGAGGCATTGCGTCACCAGAGGATAAGGTGTTTCCTCCTTACACCACAGAATCTGCACTCGTCGTTTTCTGCTAGACTTATTCTTATGAGGTGCTTCCTGGGGCGACAATGCCTTGTTAGGAATCCAGTGAGAAGGTTTTGCATATTTTTGCTGAGATTCAGATACATATATCCCAGACAAATTCTAGGTTGAGTGTGTTGAACTTTATTTCCCAAGTGACCGAGAACCCAGACCAAACAGGCCCTGCTATTCAGCCTATGAAATTTATAAATTGGACAAGTATTCACCAAGTGGTCAATGGTTTCTTCTACACCACACTCACATAGTGGCCTATCAATAGAATTCCATTTGAAGAGCATATTATTGCAACGACCATGACCTCTCCTAAGACGATTTAAAATACACCAAGATTGACACCTAGAATTTTCTCTGATGGATCAACGATTAGACTTTTGTTGTAGGCATTACAAAAACTACATTCCGAACGCCAAATTTCCCTGTCAATTGCATTAGATGGTAGGCAGGTTTGCGTCGCTTTTCGAGTCGAGAGACAAGTCTAAGACGAGTAAAGAGCAAGTTTGGTCGGTCAACTTAAAACGTACGACGTAAAGACGGTTCGCGGACTAGATTAAGACGAGTTGCGAACGAGACTAGACTAGAATTAAAGACGAAGTAATTAACATTCGAGTTATAGAAGAAATTCGGTACCGTATCTACTGTACTTGTAATGTAATTGTGGCTTTGAAAATTTATGTGAATAATTAAAGGTGTTCAATTATTACAAACCCGAACAAAGTCACGCAAAAAGAGGAAAGGCCAGGAAATCGAATCATACCTCTAGACAGTCTAGACCTAGAGTCTGGACTATAGATTGACCAAGCCTACAGATATTTATGGAAAAATTTAGTTAAAATTGTTCAATGATTGTAGATTTGAAGAAGATGAAGCTTACAGGCGTCTAGATGATGATGAATATTCCAGAAAATGAGACAAATAGAAAATATCGAAATTCAATAATCGCATTCGACCTTAAGTTAAATTTCTATCGGAATATTCAGCCCTTTGGGATAATCTCGAATAAATTTCCCCATACTTGTTCTCGCTCTGCCCACACTGCATCTATTTACACTAGGAAAACAACTGCATTATTCATATTTGATTATCTATTCCCAATATCCCACCCAACTTTCCCATCTCGTTCGATTCCAGGAAGCAGTTTTCTCGATTTATTCGGGATGTCATCTTCGTCAAGTACCCCGTAATTGGTTTTCGAAAATCAACAGACTTATTTATAAACTTCTAATCGTTTTGTTTCTAATTATGAATTCTTCGAACACACACAAACGAAACCGTTGTTTCGCATGAGGCGCCGTCTGGAGGTTATTTCCGAAACTCACGTGAGATATCCCCCTCGGAAAAAGGTGAGTAGTGAGTTTAAAATAGCGCGCGGGATGTCACTGTCTATCATTTATAAAGCCGAGGAAATTGATAGTCGGTTTGTTTCTTTTTGATGTCGATCCGAGGGAGTCACCGCGCACAGACTACTTTCTGTTGAAAATCCGTTCCGATCGCTCCCGCGGAATTGACAGGAAGAGTCGGGAGGAGATTGTTCGAAATGGAATATCTGAGTCGGATGTCGACTAATGGAGAAAAAAGCTCAGTTTCTGATGTTGCAATGACGGCTTCTTCTGTTAAAATAGGAGAAAATGTGCGTTGATTTAATGGATGTTGTTTTTCTCCGAATTGCAGATGGGGCGAAGTCCCTGTTTGATGGAAATTCTTGGAAGTCGGATGAAATGTCACAACTGAATGCGAAATGATTCGATTCGTGTTTCTGTTATGAACATCTGGCATGAATTCCGTTTTGTGTTCGGAGAAAATTGTCGGCAGCGATTTTTACAATGATTAAATCCGGAATGAACGGATTGCTACGGCTCTTGTCAACATAACATGATGGCATGTGACTTTTCTGTTTTGTCAATTTCAATAATTCCAAGGAAGCATTTCTGATTCGATCGAATTAAAAATGATACTTTTCATTTCACAAATCAGATCTTGTTTGATATGTGAGAAAAACCGGCATGATATATAAGGTGATTAATTAGTTCACCGACAAACTGTGCAATCCGTACTAGAGAAAAGGTTTTTTTCAATTTGCCTACAATGGACTAGTTTTCATTTTTTTGTTAAGGATTTATTCTAAAAATTCAAGTAAAATGAAACAAAAATGTGGAAGAATCATTTGAATATCTCTAGAAATGAAAAAGTTATGGGACTCTGAAGTTGCGCTTGGAAGAATAATTTCCTATTACGCGTAAGTGTCGTGACGTCACACACTTGACGACTGGTATTCGCAGAGTGCTTACGAATTCATTGGTGTACAATCACTTGTGCCGTTCGTGTCGTGTTTTGTTCGTTACACGATGGATGAAATAACTTACTATATATATATATATATATATATATATATATATATATATATATATATACATATAAATTACTTTTTTTTTTACTTTTTACTCCTCACATAAATATGTTTTGCCATTGATAGACTTCAACAACCAGTACTCAACTACAAACTGTTTATGAAACGTTTTTTAAATAAATCATCGTTATAAGTTGAACCATTATGTAGCAAACTCATAAGTAGATAATTACTTGAAAAGTTTAACTCCTTTTATTTCTGCATTGACATAAGATGGATTTGAAGAAAAAACTCCATCACTGCGAATATATCTATTTTAGGCAAATTGTCACTTTGTCCTTTCACGAAGCCTTCTTCCATTATGGTGACATAAAAACAAAACTCGAGTTAAAACTACACTGTTCAACTACAAACGGCGCGAGAGTCTTGGTGCAGCTAAGTATTTAAACGTAATTTATGGTGTAGCGATCAAAGGCAAGAGCCGTGACGTCACAGACCAAAGACGTTCCGCCCTAAAATACGTAAATTTAAATAATCTATTTCTCAGTCATTTATTGATGGATTTTCAAAATTTTTTCACTGATTTATCAGTTTTGCTCTATATTTTAATTCTATCTTGTCAAATAAAGTATTATTAACATCACTAAACTAGTCCATTCTTGAAATGCTATCTTTGTCAAAGAAATATACAAGTTTTGACTTGGTAAGTTCAAAGAGAAGACACTGATGAGGAAAAATTGTATTCATTCGATTCATTATCCGTTCACCCAATTAGTACACTTTAAAATAATTTGATTTTCTCTCCAGTTGATTCTTGATATTTTATCCATTCAAAACTGTATTCCTAGACAAAAAAGTAGATTTTGGAACAATGATATCATAATTTTATAATTATGTTTCAAAATTTGTTCATTTCTCATTTCAGCTAGCTACGTCAATGAAGAAATACAAATCCGATATCTGCAGAAATAACGACGAAAGATATAAAGGATTCACAACGCTAAGCGCCGATATATAGAGGACTTATAGCTCTTTCAGTGTACGACTCCAGATTGATGAGAGACGATGCATCGAGCAAACAACAGTAATGGCTTCCCGGGCTCGATTCTTCCGAAGGCGGTTTCATCTGATGCCCTAGACGCTTCGAGAGTGTTTAGTTTCACAACTATCGAGACTACCAAGCAGCTCGAAGACCGGTGAAGCATCTGAGACACGTAGCGCTGATAAATCTCAATCCTCTTCAGGAGATCTAGAGCGGAAAAGTGAGAATCATGCAGATAAAGAGGTTCTTCAGAACGATGCAACGTAAACACAATATAACAAATGTTGAATTGGGCAAGGAGACGGATAGACATGTTAAGACGAGTCTGATTGAAGCTGAAGACATCCGGAATTAATACTTACTATTCATGAAGAATAGTTTCAAGTTCCATCAGAATATAGAAAGTGAAGCTATCGAGATGTTTCTGGAATATACGGATAATCAAAGAAAACACTTTATAAATCGTGAATTATCCGTCGAAGTTCCCTGAAATATAAAAGATTTTGAACATCGAGTTCTGATCTGAAACATAGTGAGGTTTCACGGGCGTAGCTCACATCCAAGAGTAGTTGCAGCCTCTGGAATTTCATCCATTTTTTTCTCGGAAATTTCAGATTTTTACCTATAATTTCTGAGATACACTGCGCAAAAAAATTAACGCACATTCTGAAAATCTCAATTTTAATGAAACTTAACTCTACATTGACCTTATAACTTATTTTTCATGTTCTCTCGGGAAGGTTTCGAACGAAACAAGACACATTAAATGGAATAAAAATTCAGGATTTCACCGAATCTTATGTGAAAGAAGAGAAATAAACAATTTTCAAAATACTGGAATGCTGATAAGTGATTCAATACTTGGTATTTACACCCCTTGCGTTAATTACAGCTCGGCAACGACGGTTCATACTCAAAATGAGTGATCTTAAAGTCTTCTGATCTAATCCTTCCCAGATTTCTCTGAGTTGGATTCCTAAGTCATTAAGAGTAGCTGGATGATTTTCTGAACTTCTCAGCCTTCTATTGAGGTTGTCCCAAACCTGCACAATCGGATTGAGATCTGGACTTCTTGCTGGTCATCCCATTCGAGAGACTTCAACCTCTTCAAGGTACTCCTGAACGATGCGCGCACGATGGGGTCTGGCATTATCGTCCATAAAATGGAATTTTCACCAATGTATGGGGCAAATGGCACTACATGCTCTTCAAGAATGTTCCTTATATACCTATCAGCATTCATAGCTCCATTATCAACGACCACTAGGTCTGTGCGAGCAGTCAAAGATATTCCACCCCATACCATAATCGATCCTTCCCCGAAACGAGTAGTATTCAGGAAATTGTACTGAGCATATCTTTCATGTGGACGTCTGTATACAAGGAAACATCGATCACAATGGTAGAGGCAGAATCTAGACTCATCTGTGAAGAGAACTCTTTCCTAATCAGCCTCTTACCAATCGATATGCTCTCTCGCAAAATCCAAACGCGCCCTTCGATGGGCTGGAGTAAGAGCTGGGCCTCTTGCTGCGACACGAGGCCTTAAATCATATTCTCTGAGGCGATTTCTTATTGCTTAAATTGGAGATTCCATAATGTGCGTTAATTTTTTTTGCGCAGTGTAATATACTCGGTAATATTCTAATCGCTAAACTGCAAGCATTTTCGTGATCTAAATAATCGAATCAATCAATAAAATGGTACAATAGTCTCATGAAGATACTTTTATTTTTTCAATTTTCTAAGGGTTAGGTATGGAAAATTTTACGAACCTCACCGTTTTGAGGAAATTCTAACTCGAAATTTGGGAAAAAACTTGAATTTCCATCCAAAAATCGTTTCATCTCCAAAATTATTCGTCACAGACCCCTCAAAAATAAAAGTCTTTTGAACATCGAGTTCTGATCTGAAACATAGTGAGGTTTCAAGGACGTAGCCTACGTCCAGAAGAAGCATTTTAGTGATCTACAAACTAGAATCAATCAATGAAATGGTACAATAGTACCAATGAACATCCTCATTCACTGAATTTATTTGAAGGATTTCTTTAGATACAGCATTGCCAATTGTTTACTCAACAGAAAGTGATTGATTGGTTCGAGACACCAAAGTTTTTTCAGTCTAAAGTTGAAATTCAACGATTAGTAGCTTGAGAATAGGATAGGACACTTCCTAACAAAAGATATTAATTTTTCGATGAGATAATAAATATACTTTCAGACCTTTTGATGAATCATTCAGTATTCAATCCATCAATTCTTTCTCTTTCACTTGGCATTTCACAGAAATCACTCTTGTTTGGAATAAAATAATATTCATTGATGGGATTTCATATGATCAATCATTTGGAATTTTAACAATTTCCAGTTGTTGGCCGCGTTATTTCAGCCGTTTTCACTATTAACACTTTTGATCAGATTACCAATTCATGAAATGAATAATTTGTCCTCAGTAACGGCCCTGCATGTGTCAATTTATTGAATTTACATGTTTCATTTGGAATAAAGCTATTGATGGATGGAAAAACACGATAAACAAGTAAATAATCGTTTTCGCTCATGATTCAATGAAACTTTTCGAATTGGAACTGAATTTCAATTTTGAATCATAATATAAACGTTTCAATATTTGTAATAGGGGATTACAAACTGGTTTTTGATAACGCCAAAACAAACTCGAAATTGGTTGAACGCAAGAAAAATATTTGGAAAGTGGTTTGGTCAGCAGAGCGAAGCTTCAGGGCTGTCCTGAATTAACACCGCATTTTATCTAATGAGTTTGATTCATTGAAGTTTTTCCTTAAAAATTACCCATTTGTGGTAGAAGAGATAGCCATGAATTATTGTATTGGGGTAACTTATATAGGTACATAGGCCTACAACTTTGCTTTCGTCGTTTTTTCCGAAATTCGAGGCTTTATTATGAAAAACTTGTTATACATTTATGATTTCAAGTATTGTCCATCGCTGGCCACTACTTTCTGTCATCTTTCGTGCCGCGTACGAATCCCGCGTTGAAACAACTGGTCAGCTTTTGAAGCGATACCCAAATCGATTCAATTTTTTGGCATGTGGGGTAGGACTCCCCATTTCAACGTTTCCAAGTATGTCTTGACTACTTTCGCAACATAGGATAGACCATTGTCATGCTGTAAAATCACTTTATCATGTCTCTCGTTGTATTGCGGCCTTTATCTTCAATGCTCAGCTCAAACGCATTAATTGCGTTCGATAACGATTGTCTTTGATGGTTTCAGTCGGTTTTGACAACTTATAATACACTACGCCAAACTGGTCCCACCAAATTCTGAGCATGACCTTGGAACCGTGAATATTCGGTTTTTCAAATCAAATCAAATTTATTTCACAAATAGTTACAAAGCCAAAGGTAACAATTAATAGTCAAAAATATATATATATATATACCAAAACATTTGAAACAGAATACAATATCAAAAATGAATACACATGTATTATTATTGGCCGTGGACGTGGAAGTATTGCCGGAATATTCCCAAAATTTTCTGCACTTGGTATTATCGTAATGAACCCATTTTTCTTCTCCACAATGCAATGCAGAAATCCATTTTATCTTTGCCTTGCAAGCAATGGCTCACAAGAAATCAAACAAGTATTTTGAAATAGCTCATAGCGCCACTTCCAATGATTCTGCCAATTCTTGTTGCGTTTGACACGAGTGGAAACAAAACGGTGGAAGCAAAGTTGTACTCCTAATAATTGGAAAACAACAAAAACTAGACTCTGTCCCTGTATCTACGAGAATAATCGTTAAGTTTCACCATCAAAAAGGGTTCATCATAAGAAGTTTCATTTTCAATAGTTAGCTAAATGGGCAGCTATCACATTTGAAGCATTCATCTTTTGACATTCGACAGTTAAAAACCATGCCATTTCTAAAATTAGAACTATACGCGCTTCAACAAAGCATTGAAATTGTTAAAGGTCACTACAAAAATGGTGAAAGTTTTTTAGTATTGGAAAAAACATTACATGATTTTGCACGATACAACTTTCTAGATTTTTTTACGCTGTTGCCAGGCTGTGTTTTCTGGTTGCTAGATCGAAGTTGTAGTGAGTATCAATTGAGATCATAAATGTCCATAACACAAGAAAAATTCATTCATATCAATTTTTACTTACGGTTATGCGGTAGATAAACATTGAGGTAGAGGCAGTCTTCACTCTGAGGTCTCAGATAGTCCCTCAATCTCAAAAACTCCTTCAATCTCTGCGGTGCCATGTCTTTCGTATCAGGAAACATCTGCGGACAGACAGGTCCAAAATTGTCGGCGTATCTAACGCCGTTCCAAGACGGTGCGCCACTGGGCGGCATGAACCTCAAGTCTCCGACAGGTGGCGCTGCATAAGGAATCCCTCTATATCGTTCCACTTTCGTTAACAAACCGTTCGGGTTGTCAGGACTCACAATGACACCCTGTATGTCACCTTGTTTGAGTTTTAGCACCTTCGTGTAGTACAAGTAGTCTTGGGAATAACTAGTTATGGTCTCGATCAAGACCAGCGGTATTATCACAGTTAGGGCAGACGTTATGTAAGACATTTCGAATGTTTTTTTTTTATTCAGGTCCACATTTATTTAGATGTGAATGGGTAATTTTCACTGTATCACAACCCTCAAAATCTGCATGTGTGTCAATTTCTTGAAAATTAATATGAGATCGTATTATTATTGCTCAGAGAATAAACTTTTCAATCGGTATTTGATCACTTGAATAATATCAGATGTTATTAATTTTTGATGTAATTTTTGCTGATGACATGCATGTTTTGAAACAGTGAGTTTTCCGTCACGATACAGTTTGTATTCTGTTGTGTCGAGAGTACGTAGACAAGATTTCTCTCAAGAAGAACAACATAAAAACTTGAAATTTTTAGTTAACTGGTACAACTCAATAACGGGTTCTGTAAAAATGGATTTTCGAAATATTGTTTTTCTCCAATTGACAGCAAATAGGTGAGTATTGATTTTGCAGACACATATCGATAAGCAAATTAACACTTTTCCTGCCTAGGTAGCAAAACGATTATTCTCAATGTGAATAAAACATTCGACATTCTCTGACAATCAATATTTTTTGCCACTTTCCTTATTTCTGGAGGAATAAGTAATTCTAAGTCGCTATCACTGTCCACAATTTAAATACATATATCAGATATTATTCCAAAAATTGGTAGATTTTTCATAACTTGTCGAACTTCAATTATCAAGGACATACATTTCCATAGCAACCAACCATTCCAACAATTGCGATTTCTATCAAATAGCGTTTCAATTTATCACTACAGGTGAAATAAAAATATTGTGGGGTAAAATAAAGAGATTATGCGAATCGTAATAATTTGCAAATATAATATCCTACATGTATCATTATAAACAATCGGAGAAAAAAATTCCTAGCCTCGCTACACTCGGCTATGAACTATCAGCCACGGCAGATAATGTAGTACTTTGCTGCCTAATAAAACAATTAACTATTCCCTGATCATTTCCAAACTTCCAACTTAAAATTCACCTTGGATAAATTTATTAACGACTTTTTTCACACAGATTTTCCAGATGAATATCGATCGGAAAATAACTCTAAATCTTTCAGTGGAAACACATCCGACCGAGTTAAAATTTAACGAGTAGATAAAGAATATCAGTTTCAGGCTTGTTGCCACATTTTTGAGAAAATGTATGTTGTTTACGTTTTCCACTTCCACATAACGATTTTTGCTTTGGGTGCCAATTTGAGTGATCGAACTTTTCTACAATTATAAAATAAAATAGCAAGTGCACAGGGTATTTTACAAAAGCTCCATGACAAACTTTGACAGATGATAGTAAAGCTGTTGTCTTTCTGAACTTTTTTTCCATTAAACATAGGGTCAATTCGTTTTCATTCTGAATTTACAAAAGTATGAAATAATTGATTCGTATGTTTGAATTAAAGTTGAGCCGACAAAATACCAGTTGATAACAACATGCACAAAAAAATTGATTTATTTGGCTTATTTATGTGAACAGATCAGGCTTGTTTCACTAAGGACGGTACCTACTAGGGATTCACGGATTCTTTTGATTTTCAAGCTACTTGTTAGATAGTTATTTGGGCTGTTTCCATCATCTGTGCGGTTGGATGTTTCCGACGTTTCGGCAAGCATTCGCCTGCCGTCCTCAGGGTGGTGGTCCTGAGAAGGACCGATTGGGTGGTTCTGAGAAGAACCGTTTGCCAAACTTGGTCTGTCTGGACTTGTACGCACCATACTTTTTTCGATTTCGTATGAGGATATCGGGGTTTGAACCTTAGTCGTATCGGTTGCAATCCTTTAACTCTCACCACTAGTCTACAGAAGCAGGTAGTAATCTATACGCATTAAGCTTAATATAAGTTACACCTGTACGCGCAGTTGGGATGCGCAGTAGTCGAATATTCGGGTTGCGCAGACTACTGCACATCCCAACTGCGCATACAGGTGTAACTTATATTAAGCTTAATGCGTATAGATTACTACCTGCTTCTGTAGACAAGTGGTGAGAGTTAAAGGATTGCAACCGATACGACTAAGGTTCAAACCCCGATACCCTCATACGAAATCAAAAAAAGTATGGTGCGTACAAGTCCAGACAGACCAAGTTTGGCAGGACCACCACCCTGAGGACGGCAGGCGAATGCTTGCCGAAACGTCGGAAACATCCAACCGCACAGATGATGGAAACAGCCCAAATAACTATCTAACATATAGTCCATCATCAATATCAAGACAACAATTCAAGCTACTTGGCTTGTCAAGTAATAGTTTTTCAATCTGAAGTCAAGTCAAGTACCTACTTGATATTTAGCAGTTTTATTGTGTAGTGTCATATCAATAAAAAAAAATGATGAAATGACAAGGAACATTGCAAAAAATATTCGTATTCATTAAAATTATTGTATAAAAAACCGGAAATATCAACTTTTTCGAAATGAAAACATAAATTGAACCACTATAAAACATAACAAAATAAAAGATAATATGAAAATAGAGTTTCTTAATATTGTTTGATCTCATAATTTTACATCCATATAAGAAACATGAGGCATCTTATAGATTTGTCGCCTAACCTATTGCGGGTTTTTATAACTACAAGAGCAGATCTAGAAATTAGTCTTTCAACAGAAACTGAAGATTCGGGCGTTGATAAAAAGCCCTTGACCATTTTGGCTTAGTTTGGAAAGATATTTCTGAAACTTCCTAAATCTACCAATAGATTCAATAGAAATGTGAGAGAACTACTAATAAAGTCACATTGGCTAATTCTTCAGTCTCTCGGCGCTCGATGAATCCACTTATTTAGTTCAAGCGCGCACGATATTGCAGAAATATATGCCGTGCGATGCATGCATATCAAGCTCAAGTAATATCAAGTAGCTTGATATCAAGTCAAGCAATAAATATTTCAAATCAAGTCAAGTCAATCTCAAGTATGTGAATTTTCACGAACTTGATTTTCAAGTCAAGTAATTTTTTAAAATGTCAAGCTGCTTGGCTTGATGCATCCCTAGTACCTACCAACAACAATCATAATAGACATATGTTATGGGTATAGAAACATTTGTTTTAGTGTGTGGAATTTTCAACAATGATTTGTTAAACTATATTTGGCTCGTCGATGTGAGGCTTGCGTTCAAGCCGCAGTTGGACATTTCATTTGATGTTGAATAAGGTTGAAACATATTTATAGTTCAAACCTATTTCCGACTTTAAAAAAATTTTTTTTTTCAAATTCTTGTAACTTCTGAACGAAAACGAATTGGATCTATCATCAGAAGAAAAATGTTTAGAATGAGTGCAGCTATCATCTATCAAAGTTTGTCATATAGCTTGTTTTTTCCTATAACAAAATATTTTTATAAATCAACCACAGTTTTTCAGAATTCTCCAATCTCGTCTTTATACCCAATCTCATTCGAGCACATGTTTATGTAGGTGAAAGTATTCCTCGAATATTTCCTGTGACGAAAATACCACTTCTCTGAATCGAGGCATAATCCATTCCAATGATTTGACGATCCGCCAAATATTTTCGTGAAATGTCCGAAAGTACACTCGCACCCATTGTCACATCTTACATGTCGCAAGATCAAATTGTATACGTTATTTTCGTGTATCTAGATCCTCGAATACCAGACGGATTCCATGTCGCGAAAACTATTTCGCGGATTAGACTGATAAATCTGTTGTGGCATCGCTACACGGACAATCGATATTTATCCTGACAGGAATAACCTTGAGTTATGTCAGCTAGGGACGGATCTGACTTATGCAGCTCATTCTGTTCGTTATTTTGATTTCTTTTCGGAATGAAGCATATTTTATTGGTTGTGGTTGCGAAAAAATCTTTATTAGTAGCGATATTTTTTGTGTTTGAGTTCGGTAAGCTTGAGAATTCATCAAATTCCAAGATACAAGATACTATTTTCAGATTCACAAACGATGTCATTTCATTTATACAGGGTGTTTCTGAATTGGAGTTACAAACGAAAGTGGTAGATTCCCCGGATCATATTAGGAAAAAAAGTCCTATAAACATAGACCCTTCTTTTTTCTCATGGCTCCTACATACGAAGATACTCAACTCAAATTTTGCGTTTATATTCCAATTTAGAGTTTTCATCATTTGATATGCTAATTTTGAATGCAAATATACAATTTTTTTGGAACAGTTCCCGTTTCTTTCCTCCAGAACATTTTTATGTTGGATAATAGTAGTTTAGAAATATTAAAAAAGAATCTTTGCTCTAGTACCACACTTTTTGGTTTCTCTTAGTTTTGTCGTATATGCTATCGATTTCCAAAAAATTCAAACAATTCACTAGTAATCCTCAGGAAAATCCAAATTATTATGGAGATTTAGTGAGCGTTTGAGGGACAATGTTTTCTGAAAATTATCGAAGAAATCTTTCATTTTTCTTTGTTCCTTCAATTCAGAAACTCCTTGAACATATCCTGAAATTCTCAATCAATTTTATTACTTTATTATCGAATTGATGTCTCTGGACATAAGGTGTAACCATTTTATACAAGGTGGGAGTGATAGTACATTGAAAATAAGTATAGTTTTATGAATAAACTTATGATCAGAAATGAATATTATGGGAGATATATCCTTCTAAAGTTGATATAATCAAGAAACATTCTCCGCAAAACTTCTAAATGGTGAATGGCACCAGATTGAAATTTCGTGCATAAATGTATTATATGTTGTTAAAATACAATTTCTATTACATTTCTACATTTCTGATATTGTTATGAAGGTTGTTTTTAGATGGTGATTCATGATTTTTTTGAGACAACTTTTATGGTTATCGATGAATCTCGCGATGAGTGAATATGCTGATATCATGTGACTATACAAAAACTTAAATATCTCTCAAACGGTTCAATTTTTTGTATTTGGATAAAAGTGCTTTTTTGACGTAATTTTCTTTTCCACCATAACGAATACAACAAAAAAAAGTAGATTCACTCTCTAAAAACACCTTTCATAACAATATCAGAAATGTAGAAGTATATTATAAAAGAAGATAACAACATACATCTATGCACGAGATTTCAATCTGGTGGCAATCACCGTTTAGAAGTTACACAGAGAATTTTTTTTCATTTTCATCAAATTTGAAAGGATATATCTGCCTTAATATGCCTTTTGGGCCAAAAGTTTATCAATCAAACTATACTTATTTTTCAATGTACTATCACCCCCAGAGAGCTCGGTACACATTTGTTACTCACCCGGTATAAAAGACTACCCAGGTAACAGCTAACAGCCATATATGTTTTATCCGGGGATTCGGTTCAAATATAAAATATTTTCACATCATTAAGCATTCTTGAGGCATATTTGCAACAATTTTGAGGGTGTACTCCGCCTAGGATTAGAAGAGGAGGACTACCCAAATTTTTTGAGGACTCCATTCTTCCTGAGTAATAGATATTTTTCATAAATGAAATAGCTCCGTAGTTGTTGAAATGAACGATTGTCTAAGAATTTTGAATTGAATAATGCTTCACTATTAGAAATGAAACAAACAAAAAATAAATTAATTTTTCTGTCCGATAGGCAGTTTATAATTTTGTTAATAGAATCTCCATGAAATGTTTTCACTGATAATAGTTACTGCACTGGAAATAATCTTATATCAGTTGAACCCTATTCTGAACCTTGAGAATGACATTATCCTAATCTCATAGGTATGTGTGTCTGATTTGCAATTGGCAACAGTAATTAGATGTCGACAACCACTATGTTACGTCCTTACATAAGTCTCATTCGATAAACATGTTCCTACTGTGGTAAATAGATCCACAATTATCCCAGAATGCTTGACATTGTATTACTCGGATCATTATACGCTAAGACAATCTATTTCACATAATTAATCAATCAATTCTTCTTCTATAGCCTATAGCCATCAAGTTATAAGTTTCCCAAGTCAAATTCCGTTCAATATTTAGTATATATTATTAAATTCATGTATCTGTAAACTTTGATGATGAATATAAAGAGAGAAAATCGAATGATATTGATTTCTCAAAATGAAGACATTGTTATTTCCTTTCCTTTGAAAAACTTCAAATAAATGATTCAGCTTCTGGAACGTCTATGACAGACGTAGCATGTTACTTTTCAGAATCGCACAGTATTTGACTCAGTTTCCGGTTAGAGCATTCCAGGAATTTCAGCATATATAAATATTCTGTTTGTTTGAGTGATATCATTTCGAAAATATGTCTCAGATCATCCTCCAAAAAAAAACAAGGAGTTAAAAATAAGATTCCTAGATATTTTTATGTCGGAAACAAATACATCATTATTGTGAATTGACGACAGTTACCAATATCATGATGCGAATCAACAAAAATAGAATTTATTGTTTCCTGTAGGTTTAAGGATCTAATCGCAATAAATTTTAATCTCATCTGAAACATAAATATTGCTCATCGACTTAAAGTGTTCCATTTACATCTTTTCCGACAACTGTATTGTTTGTTTGGAGTTCTTTCTTTTTTTTGCAGTTAGGGTATTGTCGGTATGGCACAAGCAGGATGGAATAAGTTGGACTGAATTTTTATCGGGCATTAAGTTAATAGGAGGTAACTCGACAATCATTTTATAACAACAAATTGTGAATTTCAATGAAAAAATAGAACCTTCAAGCAAAATGATTTCACATTCACATTCTACTTTCGTTTCTTTGAGAAAATTTTTTCTAGAAAGTAATAAATGGAATTGTCTTGGAAGATCATGACATTCAATGTGATCAAGTCATACCCCTTCGCTAGTTTATGTTTAGAATACCCACTCAAAATAAAAGGATCTTCATAAATGATTTTAAGTTTATAGTGGCCATTTACATTATGTTTAATTGTTTTTTAGCTGGTATGAAATGGAGAGTTTACCAAATTTTCAAAATGAAACTGTGCTGTCAATTTCCCAAGTATTAGTATTGAAATATCTTCTCACCCTTATATGGTGTTCAAGAGCATTTGCAATTGAACAATTTTGCAAATTTTCAGCACCGTCTTACTGAAAATTTGGATTGTATTTCGTTAAATAAACACAATGAAAACAATTCAGAAGATTTATATCTTTTGGTGAAGAATTCTGTGTTTATTATATTTTACATATTATTCGACTTATTATTCCAATATCTTCTTTCAGAAAAATTTATATCATTCTGGGCCTTGAGTTACTAGTTGTCCATTACGGAAATATAATTAAGAAAAGTATACAGTGAAAATTACCCATTGCACGAATCAAAAATTGAACACATATACTATTATCTCCTTGACCTATGTCCTAGAGGTAAAATCCAGAATTTCAAGGTCACAATATCCAAAAATTCCAGAGTTGTCAAATCATGTATAAAAATCGCTGCATAGCTCCAAAACACTCAACGCAAACACATCATCAGAATCCTATCACGATTCTCAACACCACTCAACACATCATCAAGATTTCACAATCAATCCGATCGCTCTATAAACAAATCATTAATTTTCGATTTATCTTTCGATAGCGCGGATTCCCGTTCAAGACTGTTCCCAAAAATTTTGTGTACAAACTAAGCAGCGTATGGGACAGGCTAAGAAAAACGAACGGTCCTATTTACAGATTCTAAGAGGCTTGCACGTGGCGACGCTTGTCTTTTATTGTACTGGGTATAAATAGTTGCTAAATGGACGGTTTATAAATATCTCCTGTTATTTATCCCTACATAGAAGCGTGGGGTGTTCTACGGATTTCGGGAATATTTGGGGTTCCCGAGAGTTAAATGGAAGGGAATTAGACACGTACTTATTTTGTTTAGAGGAAGACTTTCAAGTGTTAGGGAATGATTCATTTTTAGTTCATCAAATTTTGCGAATAACAATAACAATAACAATTATCTTTATTTCCAAATTTTATATATAATATATACATAAAAAATGAAATGACGTCACAATTGCATAAATAAACTAAACTAAATTCTCACATCTGAAATAATCGCATAAAGAATATGGTTCCAATTCAATTAATATATTCTTTATTAACCTTTTGAATTTTCCTAAATTGTAACAGTTCTTTAAGTTATCATGTAACTTATTATAAAATTTTATGCCCATATAATAAGGTCCCTTTTCCAAAATAGATAATCTATGTTGGGGATAAATTAAATCTTTCGTTCTTGTATTATAATTATGTGTTCCCCCAACATTGAATCCATCCTTATTTTTAAAAACAAAAACTAAACATTCATATATGTATAAACCATAAACTGTCAAAATATTTTTATCTTTAAATTTACCTCTACATGAATCCCTATACCCCATCTTGAATATGGTTCTTATTACTCTTTTTTGTGAAACAAAAACTGACTGGATTCCAGAACTACTTCCCCAGAAAATGATTCCATATCTCGAAATCGACTCAAAATTTGCATAATATAAGATTTTAAGTGTTTCTTCATTCATGTAATGAGTAACAATTCTAATTCCATAGCCAATGGAAGCTAATTTTGAACACATTTTATTTACATGAATGTCCCAGTTCAAGAATTCCTTCAATTTGGACACCCAAAAACTTTGTATGTGATACAGGCATTATTACATTATTACCAAAAGTGATGTTGCTTGGAATAATTGGCGACTGTTTCGTGCGAAATAGTACAACATTTGTCTTAGACTCATTTATGGATAATTTATTCATGGAAAACCATTCACTAATTTTTAAAAAGCACTCTTCTACTCTATCATTCATTTCATTGATATTCTTTGCGTTAATTAAAACATTGGTATCATCGACATAATTCGTTATAGAATAATTGTTCAATGATAATGGGAGGTCATTTATATAAATAATAAAAAGAATAGGACCTATCATACTTCCTTGTGCTATTCCTATGTCGACGTCTGTGATTTTAGATTTTATATTATTTATAACAACCTGTTGTCGCCTACCGAAAAGGAATGATTTTATCCATTCATACGCTTTACCTCTCATTCCGTATTTTTGTAGTTTCTGAAGCAAAATATTATGATCAACGCAATCAAAAGCCTTTCTCAAATCAATAAAAATGCCCAAGGCTAAATTTTTATTTTCTAAATTATCTAAAATTGTGTTTACGAATTGGTAAATGGCCGTATTTGTTGATCGCCCCCTCAGATAACCGTGTTGGAATCGAGAAAAAAGATTATTTTCAATCATATAAGTAATCAGTCTGGAACACATAACAAGCTCGAAAATCCTGGAAAATGCCGGTAATAAACTTATTGGCCTGTAATTACCAAGGTCATCCGGGTTTCCTTTTTTAAAAATCGGTTTGATTGACGCCAGTTTCAATTGATCTGGGAATATTGAGAATCTCATAGAATTATTTATTATATAACATAGCACTTCTGCTAGCTCTTTAATGGAAAATTTAACAATATTAGTCGGAATGCCGTCATATCCACTACAATATTTGTTTTTCAGCTGACTTCCTAATTCTATGAGCTCATCAACACTCACAGGTCTCAAAAACATTGATTGATTAGCGTCCGGTATCAAGAGGGAAAAATTTCCTGAAACCTGATCAAATTGAACATCTTTTACTATTTTTATGAGGTATTGATTGAAATTTTCTGCTAACTGTATTGAATTTTCACTAAATGAGTTGACCTGATGAACATTTTTTCCTGTCAGTTCACTACAAATAGCCCACATTGATTTAATTTTGCAGTTTGAGTTTTTAATTCTTTGTTCATATTCTAGATTTCTTTCTAATTTCAACAAATTGTCATATTTTTTCTTTAACGCAATATATTGACTTTTATATTTTATATCATTATTAGAAATCACAAATAGTATGTCTAGTTTTGCTTTAATTTCATTAAGTTGGGTGTTATTATTATTATATTGGTCTTTCTTATTTTTATTAATCGGTTTTAGGGGAAAACATTCGTTGAATATATTGAGAAATTGATTAATGAACACATGCCATTGTTCATTCACATCAGACTTCTCAATGAGGTAAACAATATACCATGTCTCTTCTACAATTCTACTGAGAAAAAGGGTCTTATTTGTTTCACTAAAAATCTTCTTTTAACTTGTTTTGTTTTTATATCATTGCGTAATTGAAAGCTTACTTTTTGAGCGCTATGATCAGAAATATGGTATTCGATAACCTGAGATGTTATATTATTAGTTACATTCGTGAAGATGTTATCAAGACAACTCTTAGAGTGTGCAGTAATCCTTGTATATTCATTTATCTGAGGTTTAATTGAAAAGTCATTCAGAAGTGTAAATAACCTGTTTTTAGTGACATTATCTTCTTTCATTTCTATGTTGAAATCTCCTCCCAAAAATATGGTGCTATTGGATTCAATTTTTTCAAACAACAAACATTCAAGTTTTTCAAAAAATACTTCGATACTTCCATTTGGCGGTCTATACACTGACACAATTATCATTTTTAATTTATTCACTTCATGCATCATGGACTTTTTGGTAGAACAGAATTTAAAGTTACGGAATATAACGAATGCCAAGAATTACAAGAGAATCTTATTCTCTCAGTCAAATTCCATCAATTTTGAACAACAATTCTAAAAACATCAAACAAGACCTCTAAATTGATTAATTCTTATTGAACCTCTTAAAAAAATGTATTCAATCAGATTTTGTCATCGAACTAATTAAATAGTAGATACTGCAATGAATTTCACATTTAGACTACGCACCATTGTTTGCTTTCATCAACGAAAATCACAAATTTTTCGAAAAATTCATATGAGCTATACTTAATAAAATAAAAAAATTGAAAAAAGCTTTTAGCGATTCGATTGAAATGGAAATTGGCATTTCAATATGAAATAACAATTTCAAGCTCCATGCGAAATTCATTATGATTACAAAGCCAGAACCAGTGGATATTTAAGGCGAATATCGAAGAACAAATTATCCAATAACTCCGAAGAATTTAACTGAACTCTTCTTTCTGATCTCTCCGATCTCTCTCAGACTAAAATACAAGTTCTTGTGTTTTTTCACTATTCATACAATATTTGAAACTCATTAAAATATTTACGCATCTAAACACTGGAATTATAATAAGCATATATTTAAGTATCGCAAATAATTATAAAATCGATCAACGGTGTAGTTATTGGGAAAATAAAATATACAGAGTGGGTCACCGCGATGACCTTTCAGACGTTTATGGAACTCTAATCATAGTTACACTCTTAGGGCCAGTTGCACCATTTGCCTAATCGGTGAAAAAATTCAAACATTGATTACGTTCTGATTTCTCTTGCACCATCTGTCAAATGACGTATAATGTGGCCTAATCACCGAATACACTAAACAGGAAAATTTACACGTTTATTTTCCCGATCAGTTTTAAACAGGGTTTTGCGCATAGACCTCATATCAATTTGTTGATAGGTCTATGGTTCTGAGCAACTCAAAACGTCGAAACATATGACTTATTACATAACCGGAACATTATTTTTTTATGGACATAACCTGATGGTGTTACATTATATGTTTCTATGTTTGGTTTTGTGAGGAATTCCAGAATTGAAACATGGATTCTGATTCAGATCGTGACTTATCATTCAATGACAATTTATAATAATTATTTATAATTTATGTTCAATTTGTCACGACAAGAACAGAGAACATTATACTAGAAAATTGATAATCCTGATTTTTCTATGATCACCGTCGATATTTTGAAATGTTGCCGAACATATCTCCTGTTCAGCTAAACATCGATTATTATCAATCAGTGGAATGGGTAGAAATTATAATCATCGATTAGTACTCAACATTGATTACGTAAACAGCGTTTATTTTTTTAATGGTGCAATTGGCCATTAGTCTTAAGTATCATTACGTTTTTCTGAATTAACTTATATGGACATAGCTTGATTGAAAAGAGCATTCAGAAACGACTTTTTGGGTTCCACCAGCAGGCTTCAAACAGAAATCGCCCAAACACTTTAGATTCCACAATTTTGACCAATTCAAAATTTCATAAAAAAAAGAATAAACAAAAAGATTCGAATTTTTTCATGATTGAAATTAACTCCAACGTTATGGTTACTATATGAAAGAATTTTTTACTTGAATGCACTTTCAATGCCTATTTTAATTGTTCTTAGTACTCACCGATGGGTATATTCTCTAATGTGAAAAGCTTTTCGTCATTATAAACTTCGATTCATATAAATTCATTCTTCTCCTAGAACTTCGTTGTCCTTCATTTTCAACATCACTAACAGCACTTCACTGACTAGACATCATAAATCTATAACAGAGAATATATGTATTTAGAATTTAGAATCATCAACATTTTATAACACCATAATATCAAAAGTACCTTGCATGAAAAAGGTGCATAAAATACCTTGAAAATAACTTTCTGGAAAGAATTGATTGATTCACGCGAATCTTGTATTTTTGCAAGTCAGTCTCATAGACTAATAATAATTCAGTTCACAATGATGCATTGGTGGGCGGGGTTTCGGAATTATCTTCATCTATGATTCAAAACCTTAGAAAACATAAAAGCCGTGGTTAAATTTCTGTGCTATGTCATGGAATGACACAATAATTATCCAATCGAAGTATCAAATCATGTTTTCTGTAACTCTTTGAGCGATAGCAATTCCAAGTTTCATAAAAAAAGCAGAAACCAAAAGATTTGCCTTCTCCTATGATTGACATTTTCTTCTAGACTATTTAGAATTTGAATTGTTTTCCTTGGATGAACTCACTATCTACCAATAAAAATTGTTTTGGGTACTCACGGATGGGTTTATTCCCTTAATGTGAAAGAGATTTTCGTCATTATGAACTTCGATTCATTCACTTCCTAGAACTTTGTCATCATTCATTATCAACATTACAGTTAGCAATTCACCGGACAAGCATCATAAATCTATAACAAAGAACATATGTATTTAGCATCATTTACATATTTTATTAAATAAAATCTAATATCAAATGTACCTTATATGAAAAATATGCAAAGAATTCCTTACAAATAACTACATATCTGGAGAAGAATCGATGTATTCACGTGAAACTCGTATTATTGCAAGTCAGTGTCATAGACTCATA
The DNA here is from genome assembly GCF_914767665.1 of Harmonia axyridis. Classification (NCBI taxonomy): domain Eukaryota; kingdom Metazoa; phylum Arthropoda; class Insecta; order Coleoptera; family Coccinellidae; genus Harmonia; species Harmonia axyridis. The sequence continues at coordinate 48,592,324 of NC_059504.1, read as the reverse complement.
ATAATTCAGTGCACCAACGATCCTGTATTGGTGGGCGGGGTTTCGGAATTTTCTTCATCTATGATTAAAAACCGTAGAAAACATACAAAGCTGTGGTTGCATTTCTGTGCTAGGCTATAGAATGACATAATTATCAAATCGAAGTATAAAATAAAGCTTCCAGTAACCAAAGTGCTAGATTTCAATATATTTCAATGAAATCTGGAATTGATGATGTGTACAGTGCATCCCATTTTGGGTGAGACAGCCAGGTTTCTCGCTTGTTATTCAAGAAAGAGCTTTGCGGTTTTCACGTTACTGTCCTAATTTTTCGTGAAACTCAAGTTGGTCTAATCAGATTTTGCATAACTGTTTCCGTTCAAGAGATACAGGGTGATTTTGGCAATTGATACTTCTCGGACCCCTCCTTCATCTCCGAAGTTATTAGAAATAATGCTGAGGTAAAAATTACGTCTGAATCAGAATTCTGAGTGGAATCCAGTGGCGTACTCATTTTTTTTTTCGGGGTATGGTTTTGAAGATTCAACACAAACCTATATTTTTTTTTTAATGGAACACCATGTATATCATTACTTCGTTGGCATTTTTAACATTTCTGAACATCCTACCTACATAGTATCATACATCATTTTGAAGGGAAAAAAATAACGAATTCAACGAAGTAATGATATACATGGTGTTCCTTTAAAAAAAAATAAAGGTTTGTGTTGAATCTTCAAAACCATACCCCGAAAAAAAAAAATTGAGTACGCAACTGGATTCTTCGCAGAATTCTGATTCAGACGTAGTTTTTACCTCAGCATTATTTCTAAGAACTTCGGAGATAAAGGAGGGGTCCGAGAAGTATCAATTTCCAAAATCACCCTGTATCTCTTGAACGGAAACAGTTATGCAAAATCTGATTAGACCAACTTGAGTTTCACGAAAAAGTAGGACAGTAACGTGAAAACCGCAAGGCTCTTTCTTAAATAACAAGCGAGAAACCTGGCTGTCTCACCCAAAATGGGATGCACTGTACAGTGTGAGCAAATAAGCGAGGTAAGCGGCTATATCTCAGGATCTACTCATCGTAGACACTTGCGGTAAAAATTTTTACTACTAAAGTATACAAGAAAACAAACTGGAAATTGTTTTGAAGTGCCTGAAGCGATCGCTTTGCGACCTTGTGGTTTTTTCATACAAATTTGATGGGATTTCTGTCAGAACTTAAAGACACAATTTGGTTTTTCGCAGTGCATTAGTTGAAGAATATCTTCTTTCGGCCATAACTTCAGAACACCTAAAACTATCGCTTTGCGACCTTCAGGTTTTTTCATGCAAATTTCATCAAATTTTTGTTTTTGTTAAGAAAATCCTATCATTACATTTGAAATTTCGGAGTAAAATGAACAAAACAATGAACTTCTGACTTAGCGCCCCCTATCGAAAGCAGCAAAAACAAATTTATCATGAGTATATTTTGTCCCGAATCAAAAAGATATTATATCTTCCAGACGAGATCTAATTTGCTCATAAATATTGAGCCAAACTGAAGTTACAGGCATTTCAATCAGTCAGAACTCTCCCTTTCACCTACCCTTATTTGATGTCGTAAAATCGATAGTGACAATTCAAAAAGATAGAGAATTTTCCAATGATTACAGTGATGATATTTTTTCTTCAACTTCATATGAAACATTTTCGAGTGACATTCATTTTTCTACTCGACGATAGCTATAACGCCTAGCGGTAGTGCATACTTTAGTGTTAAAAATTTTTACCGCAAGTGTCTACCATGAGTAGATCCTGATATATAGCCGCTTACCTCGCTTATTTGCCCACCCTGTACACATCATCAATTCCAGATTTCATTCAAACCTATTGAAATCTAGCAGTTCGGTTACTGAAAGCTTTATTATTTTTTACTTCGATTTGATAACTATATCATTCTATAGCATAGCATAGAAATGCAACCACAGTTTTGTATGTTTTCCACGGTTTTGAATCATAGATGATGAAAATTCCTAAACCCCGCCCACCAATACAGGATCGTTGGTGCACTGAATTATTATAAGTCTATGAAACTGACTTGCAATAATACGAGTTTCACGTGAATAAATCGATTTTTCTGAATATAGGTAGTTATTTGTAAGGAATTCTTCGCATATTTTTCATGTAAGGTACATTTGATATTACGTTTTATTTAATAAAATATGTTAATGATGCTAAATACATAATATGTTCTCTGTTATAGATTTATGATGCTTGTCCAGTGAATTGCTAACTGTGATGTTGATAATAAATTATGACAAAGTTCTAGGAAGAGAATAAAACGCAGTTTATAATGACGGAAATCTCTTTCACATTAAGGGAATAAACCCATCCCTGAGTACCCAGAACAATTTTTATTGGTAGGTAGTGAGTTCATCCAAGGAAAACAATTCAAATTCTAAATAGTCTAGAAGAAAATTTCAATTATGGGAGAAGGCAAATCTTTTGGTTTCTGCTTTTTTTTATGGAATGCTATCGCTCAATAAGTTACAAAAAACATGATTTGATACTTCGATTGGATAATTATTGTGTCATTCCATGACATAGCACAGAATTTCAACCACAGTTTTTATGTTTCCTACGGTTTTGAATCATAGATGTAAGAAATTCCGAAGCCCCGCCTACCAATCCATCATTGTTTGTGAACTAAATTATTATTAGTCTATGAGACTGACTTGCAAAAATACGAGATTCACGTTGAATCAATCACTTCTTTCAAGATAGTTATTTCCAAGGTATTTTATACAGATTTTTCATGCAAGGTACTTTTGATAATACGATTTTTTAAAATGTTGATGATTCTAAATACATATATTCTCTGTTATAGATTTATGATGTCTAATCAGTGAAGTGCTGTTAGTTATGTTGAAAATAAAGGACAACGAAATTCTAGGAGAAGAATGAATTCAAGTTCATGATGACAAAATGCTTTTTCACATCAAGGAGTACACCCATTGGTGAGTACTCAAAACAATTATAATAAGTAGAAAGTTCATTAAGAAGAACAATTTCCTCAAATGGTAACTATAACGTTGGAGATAATTTCAATCATGAGAAAAGGCGAATCTTTTTGTTTATACTTTTTTTTATGAAATTTTGATTGCCGCTAATATATCTAGAAGCAGAATGAGCCATAGTTGTTATGATGATAGCTTTTTCCGAAACTAAATGTTCATTTGGATATAGCGCAATGTTTTCATTTTGTGACGTAGGTAATTGACGTAATCACCAATTCAAAAGAAAACATTTTACTGGATATTGGATGCAATTTCGTCCTATCGAACCTATTCTGTTATTAAATCTACATATTCGTAAAAGCAAACATACAAATGGTATATTGAAATTCGATTTTATGTCACTGAGTCAGGTCTAAATTTAAATACATCGGCTACGTGATGGACGAGATTGACATAGAGCGATTAGCAGTCGATTTCAACTAGTATTCTGTTTGAACACCGATATCATTGATTTCGAATACTGTTTTCCACGATAAAACCTATTAACTCGATAATTCGATTTCAATCGACTGCACGAGCCATAGTTTTATTCGACTGCTAATATGGTTTTCATTTCTGTTTATCTGATTTCGATTGTAATGATGGTGTTAATGCATTTTGTCAATAATCTATTTTGTATTGGTCATTCAAAAAGACCACTAAAAAGGGATTCTTTTTGTGGTTAATTTGGCATAACTTTCCATTAGAAATAATTTTGCCTCTCCATTAGGCATATATATCTATAAAATTATTCTATTCGTTAAAAATAATCTGAATGACTTATAAAAAGTGCTGACAATCATAACTATAGAACAAGGCATGGTAATCTCCTTCGCATACCGCCTCATCAGACAACTTCCTATGAAAAGAATCCATCTTATACTGGTATACAGTTGTACAATAAGCTATCAATCTCTATAAGAGAAATCCAAAATCTCAAGGTATTCAAAAAATCTCTCAAAGATCTCCTGTTGCAATACTCATTCTATGATATAGATGAATTTATTGAATTTAACTTTTAACACTTTTATACTTCCTTATATGTTTGTTCATGTTTTACTTTATATATACATATTTTTTGTATCTTTTTTTTCTCTGCTGACTTTTCCAATATCATGTAAATGGTCTTTATAGAATAAAACTTCATTATTGATATTATTACATCAGACTCGTAACTGTCTGTTCAGGGTTCTAAGATCCTATTTCATGATTACCTGTTGAAATAATTCAATCAACACTTCCATTCAGTTCACAATTCAATCATTGTCATAATCCCATAATCCTATACGATCAAGTCATCCTACGTTCAGTGGCTTAACACCTCATCAAAGATTCAAAGGTATTTCCGGGCATCTAGGTTCAGATACTGATAATCTGTTGGCATACTGCGAATTGAGAACAATTATTATTTAACCAGCCATGCTAGGTACCAGTAATTGGCGGTGTTATCTATCCATCTATCTACATCGATGTACATCTGTATGTTGAAAGCTAGCTATCCCATCTTGGTTATTGATTCGGCTATCTTTGGGAGTCAAAGGAACAATCTGATAATGAATACAAGTGATGGACAGATCCTTTGTTTGTACTGTTGGAAAATTTAGTTTCATCGATAGGTCGACCTAATATTTTGGAAAAATAATATGAGTATCGCCTTATTTCCAAAAGGCACAACGCCTCAAAGAATTCTGAAAATTAAACTAAGATCTTTTGTGCAGCATCAAGGTACACCTACACTGCGTTCTAATAGAGGAGGAGTTATTAATAATAATTCTTGAATTGTCGGAACTCAGAATGCTTCTTAACTTAGCCTCTGAAATGAAAATGATTTTCATTAATGAAGATGAAAATCCGGATTATTTAGATGCATTTCAAGGACCCGATCAGCGGAAAAACGACCTTGCTGGCCGAGCCTTAAAAGACCTAAGACCCAAGTCTTAATGCCAAATGTGATATAATGTCTATTATGAAATACCTAACTCTCAAGATGTACAGGGTGGGCAAATAAGCGAGGTAAGCGGCTATATCTCAGGATCCACTCATCGTAGAGACTTGGGGTAAAAAATTTTACCACTAAAGTAAACAAAAGAAAACACTGGAAATTGTTTTGAAGTTCATACCTCCACCGCTAGGGGGCGTAAAAGCTATCGTCGAGTAGAAAAATGCATTTTACTCGGAAAATTTTCATATTGAGTTGGAAAAAAAAAATCTTCACTGTAAACCTTGGAAAATTCTCTATCTGTTTGAATTGTCACTTTAGATTTTGCAACATCAAATAAGGGTGGGGGAAAGATAGAAATCTGACTGATTGAAATGTCTGTAACTTCAGTTTGGCTCATTATACTTGAGCAAATTAGATCTTATTTGAGAGACAACATCTTGTTGATTAAGGAAAAAATATACTCATGATGAATTCGATTCAGCTGCTTCCGATAGGGAGCGCTAAGTCAGAAGTTCATTGTTTTGTTCATTTTTCTCTGAAATTTCAAATGTAATCATAGGATTTTCTTAACAGAAACAAAAATTTCATTGAATTTGCATGAAAAAAACTGAAGGTCGCAAAGCGATAATTTCAGGCGTTCTGAAGTTATGGCCGAAAGAAGATATTCTTCAACTGATGCACTGCGAAAAACCAAATTGAGTCTTCGAATTCTAACAGAAACAGAAATCCCATCAAATTTGTATGAAAAAACCAAAAGGTCGCAAAGCGATAGCTTCAGGGGTTCTGTAGTTATGGACGAAAAAAGATATTCTTCAACTGATGCACTGAAAAACTAAATTGTGTCTTCTTTCGGCCATTACTCCAGAACGCTTGAAGCTATCGCTTTGCGACCTTTTGGTTTTTTCATACAAATTTGATGGGATTTCTGTTTCTGTTAGAACTTGAAGACTCAATTTGGTTTTTCGCAGTGCATCAGTTGAAGAATATCTTCTTTCGGCCATAACTTCAGAACGCCTGAAATTATCGCTTTGCGACCTTCAGGTTTTTTCATGAAAATTCAATGAAATGTTTGTTTCTGTTAAGAAAATCCTATCATTACATTTGAAATTTCAGAGAATAATGAACAAAACAATGAACTTCTGACTTAGCGCTCCCTATCGGAAGCAGCTGAATCAAATTTATCATGAGTATATTTTTTCCTTAATCAACAAGATGTTGTCTCTCAAATAAGATCTAATTTGCTCAAAAATGTTGAGCCAAACTGAAGTTACAGACATTTCAATCAGTCAGATTTCTATCTTTCCCCCACCCTTATTTGATGTCGCAAAATCGAAAGTGACAATTCAAACAGATAGAGAATTTTCCAAGGTTTACAGTAATGATATTTTTTTTCCAATTTAATATGAAAATTTTTCGAGTAAAATTCATTTTTCTACTCGACGATAGCCATTACGCCCCCTAGCGGTGGAGGTATGAACTTCAAAACAATTTCCAGTGTTTTCTTTTGTTTACTTTAGTCGTAAAATTTTTTACCGCAAGTCTCTACGATGAGTGGTTCCTGAGATATAGCCGCTTACCTCGCTTATTTGCCCACCCTGTACATGGAATCGACAAACCTGGGTTTTCGTCTACACTACGGGCTACAGAAGCAATATTCACAGTGGTTCTTGAGACACGACCACAATTTAAATTTTTCACATCACATTACTTGTTCCAACAGCTCAATTTTTTTTAACAGTTTCACTGGAACAATGCCTTGTTGAAACATGTATCAATTTTTAGTAATAGTGAAGTTTTTACCTAGTTGTAAAATATCACCAGATGACAGCTACAAAAGTGTCAGCTGCTCAGACACGGAGTTACCCAAAATAAAATCCTCTCATCAGAAAACCCTGCAAAACCAGTAATCATTAATTGGTTAAGAATCATTATCATTTAAAGGATAAATTTTAAATTTCTAAAATTGCTTTTTCAATTGTATATCTAGCTCACAAAAATAACAAGAAATAAATCTATGACAACCTGAGTAATTGCTTTCTCTTTGAATCCTTACTTTTAGTTAGTTTGAAGTTCCTCAAATGCAATTTTTTTGAAGTAGATATATAAATGGAGAGTTGAACAATTCAGTGATTTCAGGTTTATTTAGTAATGCAATCGGTTAACCGTTTACTCAATTTGTACAATTTTGTACAATTTGCATTTTGAATTTTTTTTGGTTGGTTATTATTTTTGTCATTTTTGACGGGTGTTTTTTTTCAAGATATATAACTTTAAGTTGGTATTTCTGTTCGAGATGACGACCGATTTAACAGCTGTCAGTTCTGTTTAGCAATTCTTCATGAATAGACTCACGCCTGAACAACGCTTGCAAATAGTGCAATTTTATTTCGAAAATAATGGTTCTGTGCGGAATACGTATCGCGCACTACGTCCATTTTATTTTGTTTAGCGATGAAGCGCAGTTCTGGTTGAATGGCTACGTCAACAAACAAAACTGTCGCATTTGGAGTGAAGTTGATCCTCAAGTGTATGTCGAAACACCGTTACATCCAGAAAAACTGACTGTTTGGTGCGCTTTATGGGCTGGTGGAATCGTTGGTCCGTACTTCTTCAAAAACGATGATGGCCAGAACGTTACAGTCAATGGTGATCGGTATAGAGCCATGATTACTAACTTTTTCATTCCTGAATTGAACAACCATGATGTCCAGGAGCTGTGGTTCCAACAAGACGGCTCAACATGTCACACAGCTTGTGCCACAATCGATTTATTGAAAGACACTTTCGGTGACCGCCTAATTTCACGTTTTGGACCTGTGAATTGGCCTCCAAGATCTTGTGATTTAACACCGCTAGACTACTTTCTGTGGGGATATGTTAAGTCATTGGTCCATGCGGATAAGCCACAAACCCTTGACCATTTGGAAGACAACATTCGCCGTGTTATTGCCGATATACGGCCACAAATGTTGGAAAAGTCATCGAAAATTGGACGTCCAGATTGGACTACATCCGAGCCAGTCGTGGCGGTCATATGCCAGAAATAATATTTAAAATGTAATGCCACAAGATTATCTTGCGGATAAATAAAATTCATGTCAATCGAATAATCCATCGTTGTTTTATTGCAATTTAAAGTTCTAAAGCTCTAAAAAAAACACACTTCACAAGACAAAAATAAACCAAATATATCATAAAATATATGATGAGGGGAATGGGCAATTTTTTTCAATATTTACATTGAAGACCTTGATCAAGTAGACTCAATAAAATTTTATAACCCTGTATAACCTATACGGAATGTAGCGCTGTGGTCTTTCAGTACGTGATATTGCTTGAATGAACGAGCGCTCGGTGTGCTTTTCATCAAGAGTAGTGTTACTCATACCCGCTAAATTTGGAACACTTTGTGTACAAACGAATCAAAATGAATACATAGTAAATAGATATTTACAAAACAGTGTTCAATATAAAAGGTCGAAACAAAATTACTGACTTTAATTTCTCCCCAGCTGTAGACTTGAAGAGCAACAATAAATGTAATATGTAGTTGCCTAAAATAGAACCCTTTCTCAGCGAACATAGCAGTATATCAAAGACCAGACTCGCGTCGCATCAGCTGTTCATCGAGCCACCTGAGAGGGTTAACTCACTCCAAAACCAGACAACAGAAAACTGAAACTGCAGGAAATACGACGCCCTGGCAGATCTGTAATTCTGCCAGAAATCCCCGTCCTCCAGTTGGATCTCAAGAAGGAAAAATCACGGTTTAAAATAAGAATGTCGCAGGGCGCACGGGCCGCTTCTGCCGTTACAAGAGACAGGTTCGAATTCCTGCAGGACCATCTGCTCCAGACATCTTTGTTGATTCTAAAATTAGCGAGTTTCGACTACATTGCGTTCTCCCATGTTACGTACCGTCCGGAGTTTAACAAAGGAAATTGCAGCAGTTGGAAAATGCTGTTTTGAGAACGAGAGAGGAGGGATAACGCTCGTGGTGATTTTGTTTACTTCTTGGCGATTGAAGAATCATGCCTACTTAGATGCGGCATCCACGTGGTGTCGAAATGAATTCGGCCGTGAATGCGAGCAGATCCAGTGTGCAAGGTCGAGTTTTGAATTCTGTAGAATGAATGAGAAGAAACTGTTGTTCTTTATGTTTCTTCTAATTTTTAGATGCATAAATTTCATGCTTTTTCAACCCTCCAACTTTGGATATACTGAAAAAGTCTAAAAAGGTAATAGAAACCTACTAATTTATGCTCAACATAATAAGCTGAGTAAACTGATGTTATTTAAAACTTCTAGGCAAATTATTGTCGGAGCGGGAAATCAGTAAAAACCTAGGTCTCAACGTAGTTTTAATTTGAAAATTATTAATTTACCGTGTCGATGCGATAAAAGGAAATCTCTGAATAGACGCCAGGAGATAAAAATCTCATAAATGACTGACGAACGCTCAAAAGCGTTATTTCATACATTCATGCCACTATTTCACCCAAGGAGATCACAAAACAGCATACTGGGCAGTACACAACAGACGCATAATGCTGTATATGAATGACAGAATATAATGTATAATACTCATACAGAAGGCAGTTTCCTAATACTCGTTCATTGAAAAATTCTCCACTTCGTGGCTTACCTTCCAATTTTGATCTCTTGAAGAATATCAATATCTTCTACACTTATATTATAAATAATTAAAGGGTGTTTTTTTAGAGCTATAGAACATTAAATTGAAATAAAACAACGATGGATTTTTCGATTGACATGAATTTTATTTATCCGCAAGATAAGCTTGTGGCATTATATTTTAAATATGATTTCTGGCATATGACCGCCACGGCTGGTTCGGATGTAGTCCAATATGGACGTCCAATTTTCGATTACTTTTTCCAACATTTGTGGCCGTATATCGGCAATAACACGGCGAATGTTGTCTTCCAAATGGTCAAAGATTTGTGACTTATCCGCATAGACCAATGACTTCACATAGCCCCACAGAAAGTAGTCTAGCGGTGTTAAATCACAAGATCTTGGAGGCCAATTCACAGGTCCAAAACGTGAAATTAGGCGGTCACCAATGTGTCTTTCGATAAATCGAATGTGGCACGAGCTGTGTGACATGTAGCGCCGTCTTGTTGGAACCACAGCTCCTGGACATCATGATTGTTCAATTCGGGAACGAAAAAGTTAGTAATCATGGCTCTATACCGATCACCATTGACTGTAACGTTCTGGCCATACTCGTTTTCAGGGAAGTACGGATCAATGATTCCACAAGCCCATAAAGCGCACCAAACAGTCAGTTTTTCTGGATGTAACGGTGTTTCGACATACACTTGAGGATTAGCTTCACTCCACATGCGGCAGTTTTGTTTGTTGACGTAGCCATTCAATCAGAAGTGCGCTTTATCGCTAATGGACGTAGTGCGCGATACGTATTCCGCACAGAACCATTATTTTCGAAATGAAATTGCACTATTTGCAAGCGTTGTTCAGGCGTGAGTCTACTCATGATGAATTGCCAAACCAAACTGAGAATAAATCACTTGATAACTGTTAAGGCTGTTGCCTTCTTGAACAGTAATGCCAACTTAAAGTCATATTCCTTGGAAAAAAACTCCCTATACTGTAGTATATTACCCACTTCATTCACATTACAAGCTTCATCGTAGTTCGCGTCTTAAGCGATAATAAAACAGTGTCCTCTAATTGAAAATTTCAGATTATTAATAACCATAGAAAAACCAATAGCCGATTCAATTCTCCTAAGTGAAAAGAAAATTCGAAAGTTCCCAAATCAGCCGAATCAGCGACTCGCACAAAAAAAACAGACCAACTCCGAGGCAAACTTGGAGACAAATATCAAACTTTCAAGAAAAGTTATATTGAAATACAAATGGACTCGTTGAAATTATATTTCTTGTTAAAGAGAGCTGATTTCAGAGGTTATTTCCTTCGACGACCCCCGTATAAAAACTTTCGTCACGGGAGTCTGCATCCCAATGAATTTCCAGGGCGAGATGAACTGAATTCAGAATGATTTGAGGGATTGAAATTCGCGTCCTAGCAAAACTTTGGTCGTTTCGATATTTTTTTTTGGTTTGAATCATAATAAATGGCAGAAATGGAAAGTTCTGGTATAATTGATAACAGAAGTTTATGGGAATATTCAAAACTGAGAGATCTGGAAGGGAAAATCAGAGTTTTTTCTGATTCCCAATTCTTTCTATAGAGTGGCTTGAATAGGGAGATCAAATTATTACATTATAATTGTTGAAATACCTCTTTTAAATACTCCTATTTGATATATCAGGATGTATTTGCTTATGAGTACAATTCATAAACCAACAAAAAATGGAATCAGTCAATAGAAACAAAACAAGATATTCAAAAATAATGAAATGAATTATCTTGAAGACTCTCAAATTTTCTCATTCTCAATAGAATCACATAATTCTTTGCAGAGTGTTGAAGATAGAAAACTTACTGGATTTATAATCGTACAAATCCGTTTCACTGAATTAAAGACCTAACCAAAACTAAAAATCAAATGATGAAACACCAATATTGTCCATAGAGGTAACAAATATTCCAAAATAAATTAAATAAGCACCACAAACGGTAAGACGTACCAATCTCCGACAATAAACATTTCTTTGATCTTACCATCCATGAAAAACTATATATTTCATTCTCCATTTCTTATATGTAACCAAAATTAACTGACTGAATGTAAAATATAGATGTGTTACGGTTGAAGATGAAATCGAATTTAATTCTTCAAAAATTCATAGCTGAACAGCGTATCGCTTCAGGAAACAAAAAATCGAAATTGTTCGTGATCGAAAATTTCACCTGATGTCATTCACAAATGTGATATTAATTTCCCTCTCTGAAAGACAACGCTGATGGAGTTTTTATAGCCTTTATCATTCGGAAATTGCCTTTCGGTAGGTAGACGATCCGAAAATATCTCAGCTGATAAGGATTTCTATCGGAAACTCCCATCCTCATTTTCTCTTCCATAAGCCACATCCTTATCAGCACGAAAACACAATTTCACAGAAAAATAACTTAAAATTACTGATTTCTTCGGGTCATCGAGATCAAACCCATTAGACATCTCCTCCAACTATCGTACAAATAAATAAAATACACGAGAAACTAAACCAATTTTCCAGTTACGACTTTACTACTGGAGATTGCGCTTCAGTGTAACTTACGTCTTAGCGATCCACATCCAGAGGCGTGGCCATTAGCGATTTTATGGGGGAACATAAACTCAAAACCTCTCTGCTCGTCATAGTGCTCAACTTCGAGGTGAAAAACTCTTATTACCAGTTCTACGATTTCTCATCAAGAGTATATTAGCAGAAGTAAGCACCTACTCAAAAACGGAAAATATTTTGCCTTAATTACACTTGATGTAGTTTCTGTGTAGCACAATAAGATTCCTTCATAACTCTCAACAGAAATAAGATCAGTTAGATCACGCGCATATATAAACGTTGAACATCACGTATAACTTTGTTTAAAACTACTTGGAAACATCAATGTATAGTTTGCTGAGATCGTTCCTCCGTCCCTGAGTAGCTCAAAAGAGCTTGAGTGATGAATTAAACTCTTTTGATTTAAAGAACAGGCTTTAAGTTGACGATATTTCAGAAGAAGGTATTTGATCGTTGAAAATAAAAATGTGTATATTTACTGTTTCAAATTCAATATACGTACATTGAAAGAGGCAATTTCCCAAAAATACATCGCTTCCTGGAGATGGCTAGCAGGACATCTACAATTTCTCTTTCAAATCCATATGAAGCCTTAGGGGGAGGTCATAGGTCGATTTCTACAAATTTGTTAAATTTGTCTCGTCAAAAGTTATCCGGGGCATCTCTTGATTCTAAACTTCACAGTGTTAGAAGATTGTCGAGAATATCTGTGAAAAAGCCGCAGTCCTAATTTCAGTTGCTACAGTTGTAGCTGCTGCTATAATTGAGGCTGCTGTAGATCTAACCGTAGCTGTAACATCAACAGCGACTGCAATAACAACAACAATAAAAACAAGAGCAGCCCTGTACTTGGTTTAATATTTTTAACAATACTCATCCATAACAACAACAATAAAAACAAGAGCAGCCCTGTACTTGGTTTAATATTTTTAACAATACTTATCCATTCTGCATGCGAACACCATTGAGTACACGTGTTTTAATCCTCATGTTGTGCAAAATTGAAAAAACATAAAATTGAAGGCTCAAAACCTTCAGGAGGTTCCAACTCCCTTGAGAATCAATTCCGGACCTATATTCATACAAACATGAACATTTCTCTTCCTTACACCTAAATAATTGTCTCCTGAAGTATATGAACGACATGCATGGAGTCCCTGTAGATTCAGTTCGATCGTATACCACAACGTAGGATTTTTGATTTCACTAGATGATATAAATTTTACACTCATGAGTACTCTTTATTCACATGTTTTGGATCCTATTAAGAGAACAATTCATTGCAAATTTATCATCTGTATAATCCTATGTATATATGTATATCCTGTGCAGCAAATACTATGTATTTCTATGAATTCAACGGCTCCTCAAGATCGGAGAGATGCATCCCATTCCATTCTATCGAAACGCCACTGTCTGGCGGAATACTCAGGAACGCCCGAAGCTCAGTTCTCTGAAGTTCAGTTCTATCGGCTTCAAGACTTCCATTTTTATCCATTACTCAACTCCACCAAACCCCGAAGCTGTAGGGAGTCCTGATTTCTCGAAATAAAGACCTTAATTTCTGCACCAAGTGGGAGTATGAGCGAAATTGGCTAGCTGAAAGAATGTCTTCAATTTAGAGATCTCTTCGATTCGAATAGAGCTTGGAATTCTTGTCATTATATTTTGTATCAAATTGGAAGCGATGTTGTAGGAAACTTGAAGCATAAGAGCTTATTTGTTACTATAAGTGATTGAGTTTCCAATTTATTATAGATAGAGCTGATGACATTTTTTCAGATTAAAATTAAATTCAGACAATCTATTTAAGTGTATAAATCAAGGCTCTTGAAACTATTTCAATGGTTTTTTTCATGTCTACGAAATATGTAGTAACTTCAGACAAGCAGATTTCTGTTAGAATTGAGTTAGATTTTCACATTTTTCTGTGCTATAAATTGGATGTTTCATTCTAGCGTAAAATTAATATCTTGATTAATAAGAATTTATCGGGAAAATTGATGTAACTAATGAAATCCGGAGCCTTTTTGCTATAGAGAGTCTTCACAAACTCATAGATTCACACGCAGTGCCATGCCACAAACCACGGCCGCTCAAGATAAACTACTCTATTGTTCAAGCAGTCATGATTTTGTCTGCTATGGAGTGTGAGGATGTAGATAAAGCAATGATTACTCGATTGCTTTGCTGACAATTGCCGAACACCAATCACTTGGTGTAGATTACATGACTTACAGTCGAGCAATTGAAAATTATGTGAGATTTCATTGAACTGACTGTAGTCTATTCAATTGGGTAATTGCAGGTTATCCCGTCTTGGTCCAAAACGTGAAATTAGGCGGTCACCAAACGTGTCTTTCGATAAATCGAATGTGGCACGAGCTGTGTGACATGTAGCGCCGTCTTGTTGGAACCACAGCTCCTGGACATCATGATTGTTCAATTCGGGAACGAAAAAGTTAGTAATCATGGCTCTATACCGATCACCATTGACTGTAACGTTCTGGCCATACTCGTTTTCAGGGAAGTACAGACCAATGATTCCACCAGCCCATAAAGCGCACCAAACAGTCAGTTTTTCTGGATGTAACGGTGTTTCTACATACACTTGAGGATTAGCTTCACTCCAAATGCGGCAGTTTTGTTTGTTGACGTAGCCATTCAACCAGAAGTGCGCTTCATCGCTAAACAAAATAAAATGGACGTAGTGCGCTATACGTATTCTGTACAGAACCATTATTTTCGAAATGAAATTGCACTATTTGCAAGAGTTGTTCAGGCGTGAGTCTATTCATGATGAATTGCCAAACCAAACTGAGAATAAATCACCTGACAGCTGTTAAATCGGTCGCCAACTTGAACAGTAATGCCATCTTAAAGTTATATACCTCGAAAATAAACATCCGTTAGAAGAGGTGACAACTTCATATTGACCTCGCGAACACTTGAATTCAAAGATTTTTTCTGAAATTCCGCATTATTTACCAGTCAGGCAGTCAAATTTTCAACAAACTTCGCTACCATACTAGATGCTACATTCATAACTTGTTTTGGTTTCAAGAATCACAAGCCTAAGTGTTGTTGCCTTTTCCTGTGTACAACTTGAAATGGCGAAACAAGTATGCAAGTATACCTTAAACCTTTTTCATATTTCGCGGATGATTTATCAGAAGTAGGCCGTAAGTTTCTACAATTCAAGCTGAAAGTGAGAGTTCTGAATGTGAGGTTTCTTGGTCCGAGTAATCCTGTGTGGAGTTCCTACGATCTAGAAACCTCTGAATATGTTAACTACGGCTGTAGGCGAAACGTCGGGACTATGACTAAAAACCCTGAATTCCCTAACTACTTGAACTCTTCAACCGTGAAAGCCTTTGGCCCTATAGGGTGTGTACATATTATGTAACCATTTCAATTATGAAATGATCCTTGAGTATGCTGCAAAACTGAGCTTTCCCAAATTTAAAGTACACATTGCTGATCTTGTTATAATCGACAATTGTAAATTCTCGAAAATTTGGTACGAAATGTGGTGTCATAGATACCTACTCCATAATTTCAACCGAATCTTCTTCAATGACGATACGCAGACCAGACACTGAGAGGAGCTTTCACACTACAATTAAGGACGCAAGTAATTTTGGAAAAAACTTGAATAGACAATTTCATCACAAATTTGGAGGATTCACCATCTATAGTAGAAAGTTAACAAATTTATGAATGATTGTTTTTTGGTTTGTTGTTAGTTTTGGGACGCATTGACTGAGTTTCTAGTCACTTGTGAATTGAAGGAAATGAAGAGGCCAACACACTCACTAGAAAAAAAACACGAACTCCTTCTATTGGCACAGAACCTTTCATTGGTGAAGGTTAATGCGCCTGCAATGAAGAGTTTCAAGGGGAGAAAAACTCGAAACAGAAACACCCTGGTCCAATCTCCTCCGGTTTGATATTCCAAAAAATCTCTTTGAAACTTTGATACTGCGAGTTCTCAGAAGTATCTGGATCTCAGTTAGAATATGCTTCTTCTCCTCACCTGGATTCCTTACAGAGAATTGACTGAGGAAGCACCTCATGAGGATGAGCCTAGCAGAAAACGACGAGTTCAGATTCTGCAGATAGTACAAAGAAACTCTTGATTACCTGGTAACTAAATGCCTCGCTATCAGTAGCCAACGTAAAATTTGCTTTGGAAAAGAGATTTGTAGAACTGAGGAAGTAACCTCCTTGAAATCATCCCTGACACTGGAATTTATAAGAAATCTGGAACTGTCTGATATAGGCATAATAGACCATAAGGTCATGGGGTAATGAAACTTCCCTTAAATCTACGATCTACGTACTGTGCATAGATCCACAGTAAGGAAAAATCCTGATCTTTATACAAAAACTGGATACAGTTTTCGTGGTCTGAAATCCCTTTCATCTCCTCTCACACAGTTTTTGCCTAAGTATTCGTATATTCTTATTTTTTTTTTTTTTGATATTTGAAAGAACTCAACTCAACAAATATAAAACACTAAGTCCTTCACCTTGAGCGACAGCTCCAACATACATTTTCTCTTTCATGAAAGGAACAAAGAATTAATTAACGACGATAAATGAAAATAATATGACTTGATCCGTGGACTACAGCTGGAAAAACAAGAAAGGTTCTCTTGAGGACTGCGGTGTTAAGAGATGAATGCGAAGTAGTGGACGTCGAAAAATTCGTGAGGAAAAGACGCAGAGAATGGAATGACCATGTAAGTAGAGTCGGAGGAAAAGGACTCATAAGAATAGCCCGAGATCGAAAACCAATCGGAAAAAGAGTTGAGGAAAGACCAAGGAAAATATGGTTGGAAAGCTATGACGCCGTGAAGAACAGGTAACGACCTAAATGAAAAAGGAAGAAGAGGAAAATCCTCATAAAGCGGCTCATCTAACGATAACAGGAGTTGCTGCACATTTCAATTTTAGGGAATTAACACTTATAAGTATTGATGAACTGAAATATACATTTGTAGTCACAGACGAAACAAAAAAACTCCCCATTGTGTATTCCTCTCCTTACCATTCGCAATATCATCGACATAATATCTCCAAATATTTATCGCACACCAGACCTACTGCAACTGCCGAAAACAGCCGCCGTAAAAGAACCAAGCGAACCATTTTTCCCCAGATACGTCCTTGACGAGAGACGTTTGTGTTTTCGCGGCGACGAAAATAGTTTGCCATCCAATTTCCTGCGATTGCAAACTCTGAGTGACAAGTAGAAACTCAATATCGGAAAAAGCTGTCGTTAAAAGCAATTCCGCACCGAACAACGGCCTCGTTATCCTCACATCTTTGCCGACACCGATTTCACAAATTTAACGTGAGAAATATTCGAGTCTCGGAGTCGGGAACAATAGCGGGATGTCGATTCCGTGCGATCGTGGCGCCGCCGTTGAAACAATGTGTTTAAACGCCATTCTTGCCTCGATGGATGGAGGCTCTGATGATTGATTTCCACACGGGTAATTACACCGTTTGGGCTCTTTGTCGGGAGGTATGTCGATCGAAAGTGGGGACTGATAGTCTTTTTGCGCGTACATATTTATGTAGACCATTAGTGATCGTTCATGTATCGATGTTTCGAACCGATAGTTAATTGGGTCTTTGACTGATCCAGTATTATGGAATGTTTGTCGGTTTTATTGATCATGTATCTCATATGTGGAAATATCCTGATTGGACTGAATTAAAACCAAATATTAAGTATTTATCCTATTATGAGGGGGATTTTCAAAAATAAGTTTCATTTACATAGGCATACAAGTTTGCTTCCGCCTTTTTTTCCGAAGTTTGAGGCTTAATTGAAGAAAACTGGTATTGTCCATCGCTTCCCACTACTTTCTCCCATCTTTTGGACAGCGTACGAATCCCGCGTTGAAAAAACTGCTCATCTTTTAAAGCGATCCACGAATCGATTCAATTTTTCACTTCTTCATAAGTGCTGGTCAGCCAGGCCGTGTGCCATTGATCGAAACAAGTCCGAGTGGGCAACGGCGGGTGAGGTTGGACTTCCCATTCCAAAGTTGCCAAGCACGTCTTGACCACTTTGCAACATTGTGTCGAGCATTGTCATGTAGAAAAATCTGTTTATCATGACTTTTGTAGTATTGCAGCCGTTTGTCTTTCATATCCGGCTCAAACGCATTAATTGCATTCGATTACGATCGCCTGTGATTATTTCATAATAGACTACGCTGAGCTGGTCCCCCCAACTACTGAGCATGATCTTGAAATCGTGAATATTCGGTTTGACCGTCGACGTGGAAGCATGGCCGGGATATCTCCATGATTTTCTGCGCTTAGGATTATCGTAATGAACCTATTTTTTGTCTCCAGTCACAATTCAATGCAGAAATCCCTTCCGTCTTTGCCTGGCAAGCAGCTGTTCACAAGCAAATAATCGCCGTTCAACATCTCTCGGCTTCAACTCGTACGGCACCCAATTTCCTTGTTTCTGAATCATTCCCATAACTTTCAGGCGTTTTGAAATGGTTTGTTGCGTCACTCCCAATGATCCTGCCAATTCTTGTTGCTTCTGACACGAGTCTTGATCAATTCGGCAGCTCCGAAAACCTTCTCTCTTCCATCGTCATGCTGGTCTTCGATGTCAAATTCACCGTTCTTGATGCGTTGAAACCAGTCTTGAAACGTTCTCTCACAAATAACGACCTCACCATAGATATTTGAGAGCATTCCATGTGCCTCAGTCTGCTTCATATTGGAACAGAAAATCAAAACTTTCCGCAAATGACGAGAATTTGGCTTGGAAGTTGACATGCTTAATTGAGAATAACATTATGATGAAGACTTTCCCCACTTGTTGCACAATACAGAATTTTTCTGATGTTTCCGGGTATTTTTGAATCCAGGTCAAAAATGAACAATGTTTTATGTAGCAAAAATGTTGGTAGAACAAGAATTTCATGGCTGGCCAACATACGAGAATGTTTCAACTGTTCTGCTTCACAGCTTTCAAGGACGTCTGTGTCCAAAGTGAAAATTGTCATGATGATAGCTAACCTTAGTTAGAAGATAGCACTTTGAGAAAAGTAGGTACTCTACTTGTGATAGTAACTTTCCAGTTCACTCAACGAATAATTGGAAAATTTTGATTCACAAGAACCAGATGTCCTTTCATCACGAACTGGCAAATTGTGAAGCTGATGTTTTCTTATCAGATAACCAACTCCTATGAATAAAAATGAGAATGAGATGACTAAAATCTCCTATTCGATTCACTAACTCTTCATTTGCTGGGAGAACTAACATAAGAATACGATTCAATTTCAAATGGATTTGTGGTTTTGTCAATTTAACATTCAAGAAACCACTGATACTGTATTGAGATCTGTTAAAGTTTCCTCCCTGA
Organism: Harmonia axyridis; assembly: GCF_914767665.1. Taxonomy (NCBI): domain Eukaryota; kingdom Metazoa; phylum Arthropoda; class Insecta; order Coleoptera; family Coccinellidae; genus Harmonia; species Harmonia axyridis. The sequence goes on along the minus strand of NC_059504.1, from coordinate 48,572,710 downwards.
GAATATTTTTTCCGAAACATTTCTCACATACATACAACCAATCAAAAGTATCAAACTTCACCCAACCAAAAAAAAAACTTGTTCCCATATTCGCAATCATAAAATCTAATAAATCCTGATCGCACACAGTCGAACCAGCATTCCTTCCATTCCGGATGGTTCATCCACACAGCCACCCCCAAGTCACCGCCGTCACCGAACGCTGTTCCCCGTCCCGCCAAAAGAACAAGCGCGGAATTCTCCAAGAGTGTTAAATGAATCGACGTTTGGTCCTGCGATCCGAACGTGCGCACACAGATGGCGCTTTTGCGCAGGACGTCGTCCTGAGGCTCGCGACTCCAGTTATCCTGAAGAACCGCTAGCCGAACCACCGCCGATCATGCGAAAATTCCTGCTGCCGGCGAGTCCTGAACTGTTTTTACGTCCTGCAACGGATCGTCAGTAGTTCATCTTTGTGGATCCAAACGTGTTCGCGCCTGTTATGGGGGATTTTTGTGCAGGAACTCACTTGTCCGCGTAGAGTTTCAACCGGTTTGACTTGGATTTCCAAAAATAAGCATGTATATTCTCGTATCTTCACCAGTTTACCCTGAAACCCCTAAGCTGAAACAGTGTTAAGCGATGGCGCCCGATTTCCCCCTGTCAGTTTTCGCGAGTGTTCTGTTGGTGTCAGTTCTGGTCGTTCAGAAGGATGTGGCGATCGCGGAGCCGGCTGGCGATACGCGGGTACCGCTCACGTCCAGAACGGTCAGGACCAAGTATGGTGACGTTAGTGGTGTAATCGTGACCTTGGATTCTAAGTATCTGGAGCCGGTGGAAGTCTTCCGGGGAATCCCCTACGCCAGCCCTCCTCTAGGCCGTCTTAGGTTTATGCCACCGGTAACGGGAGCTTTGTGGTCGGGTGTTAAAGTGGCCGACAAGTTTGGACCGGTTTGTCCTCAGAGGTTACCTGATATTGCGAACGAAACTCTGGCGCTCAAGAGGATGCCTAGGGGGAGGTTACAGCACCTGAAGCGGTTGCTTCCGTATTTGCAGGACCAAAGCGAGGATTGTCTCTATTTGAATATCTACGCTCCAGCTCAAGGTAGGAGTCTTGTTCTCTTGAAGTATCAGGGTTTCAGAATACCAGCGATTTGATGTATGACGAGAAAATTATCATTAGGAATCGCATGATGAACTTGGAAGAGTTTAGATCTATTTTTCTTGTGTTTGTCTTTGATATCCGCTTGAAATAATTTCCAGAAAAAAAAGGTATACATAGTATTTGTAAATACTTTTGAGTTTACGATACTTGAAATCTTTATTAGAGGCAGATTTGAAAAGCTCTCAATATTTCATTTTGGTTCCATGTTGTAGACTGGATACTTTTTGTCTATTGCACGAAGGAATTTACGACTTCTTCTACGAATTCTACACGAATGTTTCTTTCACATTGCTCAAAGTAGTGCTATACAGTTCAAACTGTTTTCTTGTTGATTTTCTATAGTTCAGACAACCTTGTATCGATAATCAGATATACAGAGTGAAAGTACAAACAAAATTGAGAGATTCCTTAATTGTTAAAAAAAAGTATTGTGAACATGGGGCCAGAAATGCTTCTTTTTCATGATACAGAGTGTTAAAGTTTGATTTTTGTTTGTTTTATTGTGATAACATTTGGACATCACAAGATATTCAACTGAAATTTGGAACATACAGGGTGTCTCATTTAAAAGTGTCCACCCTCAATAACTCAACAACGAATCAGAATTTTAGAAAACACTCAGACAGCTCGATTTTTGATAACAGGGGGACATGATCTGGGACACAAAGCTTGTTTCTACTAGCAACCCGCTGGAGAAGGTTGCAACCCCATCAGGAATTTGAATAGGGAAAGTGGGTAGTTTTGTAGCTCAAATGTATGCATGGATTCCAATTTGTATGAACCTGCAGTTTGTGTTCTTCAAAGTGAATATTCATAGAGTTACATAATGTTTTCTCATGTACATCATTTCGAGAAAAAATTTCAAACAATTCTCTCGAAATCCTCATGAGAATCCAAATTATGAAATTTCAGTTAGTATGCTATGATGAATAAATCAGTTATTAGTTCTGTTATGTAACAATTATTCAGAAGTATTGGATAAGCTGGTGTAATCATCACAAGAAAGTAGGACGCCAAGAAACACCCTGTATCTCGAAAACAAGTTTTTTGCGGAAAAATGTTGATAGAACTTTTTTTTCCTCAAAATTATTCAAGGAATTTTTCATTTTCCTTTGGACCTCCAATTTAAAAACACCCTCTATACGCTGTTTGTGTGATTTTCATTATGTAATTTTTAATATCACCCTACTAACGGAGTGTTATATTAATTTCGCTGAGTTCATTCACCGAATTTTCTCAAATATCATTTCTCAAAGGGAAACTGTTGAATCAGCGAAATTTTAGAAGCATCTCCCAGACTATATATCGCTTATGGCCCATTAATATGATAAGTTTACGGAATATAGCATCGACATTTCAATCATATTCTTGATGAATAGGTATAACTTTGTGCTCAGTGTAGTTTCGGATGAGTTTGATCTTCCGAAGATGAACGATCAAGTAAATTAATTGAGTTACACATAAAAAATAATTACAGCAACATCTGATGGAAAACACTGATTCAAGAGATTTATAAGTCTGTATAAATTAATCCCTGCAATCCTTTTTTTTATTTTTTCATATCACGAAATTCAAGGAATGTAGGTTATCTCATATTCATTCAATCTAACTATGCTATTAGGTATAATATTTTCTTCTACCTGGATATAAAAACACTAATTGAAATGAAACAATAACATCTCATGAATTTTCATGATGGTTTTTCAATCGTTCAAATATTTTTTCTGCAGACAGTGGAATATCTTTTCAAAGGATCCCCAATTTGTATTAGATATCTGACTGAGAAAGAACAATGGCTTTATCCGGAGATTTTTCCTTTCAGCTGCTCTCTTTGCTCTGGCTGATTGAAGGAAACGACTTTCGTGGATTCAATTAGGCAAATCCACGCTTTGTTATCTTTTGATTATAGGTTGACTGAAACCCACAGACTCGCCTACAGATGATTTTTCATGAAAATCTTCATAGTATGTCGTTATATTCAATTGTGTCACACAAAAAAAAATGATAAATGATAATAATTTATTCAATTTCAACAACAAAATTCTATCAAGGTGAGTGTTTTATAGAAGAAATTCCTGTCATTCGATGATCTGCATGGTGATGAACAGTTACCATGAAGCATTATTCATTCATCTAGCAGAACCTGAATATCAAATCGATAATAAAATCTAGAGAGCTATTGTCACCCTCGGGTTCAAGGAGAAGTCAAGGTTTCCGAACGTTTTCCATAAAATAGGTTAAGTGTGTAACGTGATGTATCTCTGGCATGGAATAAAATCCACCCCGTTTGTCATCATCGACCTGGTTTAAATCTGCTCGTAAGTTGGGGAAGGTCAGGATGAATTTGACGAAGTGTTAAACGTTATTAAGTGTTATTTAATTTTAGTTAAATCAAAATTTATGTTTGCCATGTTTTTACTACCAAAAATTTGTTTTTGAATAGTTGTTTATAACTTATTTAAAATTCATCATCGGACACATCAGGGCTAAGTATTAGTTCAACCAGGAGTTGAGAAAACTAAATTTTGCCTCTCATGCTATAGCGCAGTTTTTGGCGTTACTAGACAATGGGATTTTTATGATCAGATTATTTGGAGACGTGATTGTATTTTCACGGAAGTCTATCTGAATATTTTTTATGAAATGTTCGCTTTACAGAAATGCCTTAATTTCGGAGTTATAGCTCCATTTACATTGTTTTCTTCTGCGAAGTATAAATAATGCAGATGGCTATAATTGCTATATGTGGGTAGAATTTTGACGTTTCAAAAAATTAGTATTGTAAGGTTTCGAGAATCGCAGGGCTTCTTGAATTGAACTAAACGAAAATCATTTTGAGCATCTGCTGTAATCGCATTCCTAATTTTTTCATTACTCAAATGTGGATATACCTCTGACATGATAAAACATTCAAAAAGGAATCAAATGAAACTGGTTTATTGAATCATAGTCATCTGAATGTATTTTTAAACTTCGGTGAAGCAAGTGACGAAAATGACTAATCAAATCTTCGACATATGTTTGTTTACTTGGTTCAACGTATCCATACCTCATTCAAATTAATACGAGTATACCTAACGAATAATTGATAAGAGTAGTTTACGATCTTGCCAATCAAAATATGGATGAGAGAACTGAAATGCAACACGGACAATGAGAATTTCTTTCACAGATGTCTTTATAATAGCTCTGACTGTTGCACCAATTGATTTATTATTTTCGAATAAAATAATAATTACTCATTCCAGAGAACAAAAATATTTCAGTTGGTATAGTATATCCAAAGTCACTTGAGCTAGTCTATAAAAACGCTTGGCCAGAGATAATTGCAAAACAGTCATAAACCATAGGCGCACACTTTTCAAACTCTTGAGTTGAAAATAATATTTTTGCGTATGTATGGGACTCAGATGTCGATTCTTTCTGAAAACTTTTTGGAAAAAAACTATATTTTTTATTCATGCAGCAAATTTTACGTAGGTTTAAATAGAGAGGGGTCTCAAGCAAATCATATACTCAAAGAGTTATCGAGGAAAAACTTGAACTAAGGAAAACTGCAATTTCTCATTGAATAGAGTAGTCTATGACTTCCAGAAAACACAAAAATAAACTAGAAGGTCGAAATTTCATGAATTGTAATAAATTATTCTGTAAGATGGTTGAAAATCCATGAACCCATAAAATCTTCAATTACGAATAATTAATGACATTTCATGAAATGTCAAATTTAGTTATCCAAATTTCGATTTTAGTTTCTATGTTTTCCGGAAGTCATAGACCGAGTCATAGACTACTCCACTCAGTTAGAAATTGTAGTATTTACTCAGTTCAAGTTTTTCCTCGATAACTCCTAAATTTTTCGTATTCAGAATCAGAATAAATATTCAAAGATATATGTACCTATTATTGAAACTGACCTGACTGAGGGCAGGAAATGGTGAAATATTTCTATTTTATATAAAATACTTAATTGATTTTTCGATCTGGCTACGTAGCTGCTAATTTGGTGTACTAAGAGCCTCAACATCATATGCCTATTCTACATGATTTCTCAAACCAGTAATAACATTGCTAAAATCAGAAAATATAATGAAAATTTTGTTAATCGCAATTTAATCAATTTTTCCTTCAGTGGAATGACGATATTCAGGATGCGAAATCATTTTCTTCAGAACCCGTCATATATCAATTCTGACTCTGAAAGTAAACGGAGGAATAGATTTGATTGCGAAATATTCATCTTTTTTCACATGAGCCATATAATTGTGCCGAACATCATAATCGAAATCATTAAAAGCATCAGTCACACAACGAACTAAAACTACTTAAAAATGCATTTCAATAATTCCCTTTGGACCACACTGGTCTATGCGAATTATTAGAAAGTAATTAAGAAGTGATAGATGCAGCCAATGAGTGTAACCAAAAATGTTCTCAAAGTGGAGAGGGGAATACGAGGGGAAATATTCAGCCAATAAGATCAATCTTATCGGGACATTCTTGTTTCCAAGACGATTTGCTAAATAACGGGGTTTATTTGAGAGTATTGATAGCAATCTTTTCATAAATTCCAAAGGAATTTCTGAAAACTTGGACAACCCTTGTATAATTGAAATATTCAGGCTTCCTCCAAGTGACTTTGAATATACTATACAACAGTCACAGTTACTATAAAGAAAATATCTATCGAAAAGTTCATATTAAACTCTGTATTAACTTAACCAGTAGCAGAATTACTAATTAATCCAGTTAAATCAAATCATGTGTTCTGCTCACAAAAGACAAATCGAAGGATATTTCAATTTTCAGTTCTGAACGTGATCTTTTCTTGTTCTTCTCTTCCTCTCTCTCAAATCTGGACCGAATTCGTTGCCGCACAAATCAAAGCCGTCCCTTCAGTTTTTCGTCCGAAGCTTCCCGATATGATACAAAAAACAATCGGATCCTATTCAGATCTGAACTATGTCAAACTCAACAAATCCCCTTTGTGTCGAGCCTAACCCATCGAAAGCCCAGCAAGCGTTTTATTCATTTCCTACTACTACAGTCAGATATGCAGGAATCGAAATAAAAAGGATTTTGGGCTATGGCGGAACGGTTGTTGATTTCGAGGTTTGCATCGCAACAAGAACGTTTGATCCCAGTTGCCTCATTATCCTTTCGGCTATGTCGCAACGCCTTCTTTGATGTTTGCCGACCGGCGAAACGGGTTAAATTATGACCGAAGGGCTCAAAGCAGGTGTTTTCACGATATGTTATTTGTGTGGGTTTGTTGAGAGTTTTTTACTTTGCTAATTTAAAATAGCCGCTGGTTTTTCTTCAAAACGTTTTTCAGGGTGGTTTTGAATCAAATTTCAAATTAGGCTTAGTAAACAGTTAAATTCTGAATTCTTTCAGCTTCTTTCTTTCTTCAATGAGCTTAGGTAGTTATTGAAGTTAGTTCATAACAGTTATGAAAACTGGTTGCATCCGATCTCAATCTCAGTTCACTGTACCCGAGTTCTTCAATTCAGATTTGCCTTCGTTAGTTCCTAGTTACTCAAAATGCATGAGTCGTTCGCAAACAAGTTCTTTATAGTGGATCTTATAGAAAAACTGTTAGAGATGGATCCTGATACTAATTCATTTATTTCAGTCAGTCTGTTATTGGCTTTTCAAACATTGCACTTGAGTTTTCGACAAACGAACTGAGAAATGAGGAAGCCTGGGGTAAATATTGGGATATATAGGGTGTTTTTTTTCGAGGTATATAACTTTAAGTTGGAATTACTGTTCAAGATGGCGACCGCTTCAACAGCTGTCAAGTGATTTATTCTCAGTTTGTTTCGGCAATTGATCATGAATGAACTCACGCCTGAGCAACGCTTGCAAATAGTGAAATTTCCTTTCGAAAATAATGGTTCTGTGCGGAATACGTATCGCGCACTACGTCCATTAGCGACGAAGCGCACTTCTGGTTGGATGGCTACGTCAACAAACAAAACTACCGCATTTGGAGTGAAGCTAATCCTAAAGTGTATGTCGAAAAACCGTTACATCCAGAAAAACTGACTGTTTGGTGCGCTTTATGGGCTGGTGGAATCATTGGTCCGTACTTCTTCAAAAACGATGATGGCCAGAACGTTACAGTCAATGGTGATCGGTATAGAGCCATGATTACTAACTTCTTCATTCCTGAATTGAACAACCATGATGTCCAGGAGCTGTGGTTCCAACAAGACGGCGCAACATGCCACACAGCTCGTGCCACAATCGATTTATTGAAAGACACGTTTGGTGACCGCCTAATTTAACGTTTTGGACCTGTAAATTGGCCTCCAAGATCTTGTGATTTAACACCGCTAGACTACTTTCTGTGAGGCTATGTGAAGTCATTGGTCTATGCGGATAGGCCACAAACCCTTGACCATTTGGAAGACAACATTCGCCGTGTTATTGCCGATATACGGCCACAAATGTTGGAAAAAGTCATCGAAAATTGGACGTCCAGATTGGACTACATCCGAGCCAGCCGTGGCGGTCATATGCCAAAATCATATTTAAAATGTAATGCCACAAGATTATCTTACGGATAAATAAAATTCATGTCAATCGAATATTCCATCGTTGTTTTATTGCTATTTAAAATTATATAGCTCTAAAAAAAACACCCTTTACATAACTAAACTTCTTATCCACAATCAGTTTGATTATTCATTAGTTTCAGTTGCTGTTAATAAACGTTTCTAAATGAACTAGTTAGAAAGAGTTATGGATAGTCTGTGATTTCTGATTTTAATTTACAGTTCGCTAATCAACTAAATAGTTAATCGCTCCTTACATTCGGCTTAAGTTAATCAGCAAACATAGTACCTTCCTAGTTTTCGATGGTGCATTACCATGGATTACGAATACGAATACTGAAAATGTGTAGGTTACTCCAGTGGAAGTCATTTTTGGCACAACTATTGAAAGACTCATCTTTTCTCTTGGATATAAGTTCTGCGAATATCTATTCTTTTCACTATTATTATGAAATATCTCTTCATAATCTGGTGAGGGTATTTTTTGTCGCTTCACTTAAAGAAATATTATATAATAATAAGGATGAAAGCTAACTACTTAATTAAGAATGAAATCTATATTAATGGTGAACGTTTTATTATTCCTTAATCTGACAAAATAAACAATAGTCAGGCATGAGTATTGTTTTAGTTCACGAAAAATCATAGAGACTTCCGTCAATATTTTACTGGGCCAATTCTTGGAATTTTATTGTAGAAGGTAGTCATTTGAGTGTATCAACAATATTAATGTATAGCATTAATCTATGGAAAACCAACAAACATCAATCAAACTGTCTATCAATAAGTAATGAACAGATTAACTAGTAGTTTATATAATCTGATTGAATTGAATTATTCATGCAGTGTACCTGAACGATTAACGTGTTTCAGTGAAAGTACCGATAATTTTCATTTATTCGATATTAAAGATAAACAACTACGCTTATCCGACCGAATGAAGTGATAATTTCCAAATAAGAATACATCATTATCGTGAGGGGTTTTGTAGAACACAAAATTGTTGAAAATTCGATCAAGTGTTTGAACTTTCTTAAATTGCGTGATATCATGTGGAAAATAATGAAAAAAGATTTGAATTAATAGAGTCCAATGAAATAGAGAAAATAATGCTCGAATGGAGATCAGCCGAAGTTGAATAAACAAAATTGTTCGGTTATTTTAGTGGACTGTAGAATGTTTTATTGGGGCTGAACTCACCAGAGGCCTTCTTCTTCTCTGCACCCGTGGTTCACTCATCCGTCGACCACCAGTTCTCACGACGATACGATTGTTCGGCGACACTTCAATTTAGTTTGCACTTTGAAATATTAGAATTTAAGTAACTTATAAACTATATAATATTCAGCGGAATTAATAATTATCAGCACAGCACAGCGGAAGCGAGAGTTTTTCTTGGCGTTTTATTGTATTCTGTCTGATTATCTTTGTCCAGCCCCATATGGCGCCATATGACCCATGCAGAGATTTCGCGATGTATTATTTATACAGGGTCGGAAATAAAGTTATTCCACCACATCGTTTTGGACTGAACAAAAATAGTTCTTGGCCTCACCAAAAAAAAGATATATTTTCTTTAAAATTCCAATATATTCGTCAACTTTCAACGATCTTCAATTTGTTAATTCTATTTCTGTAAAAAGATTCGTATTTGCTTTCTGAATAAGCTTCAACCTCAGCATTTATGTGGAGTTCTTCGTCAGAGCAAACTTTTTTCTCTGCAGCTCATACTTTGGGTCTACAAAAAGCCACTTAGCACTCGGATTAAGGTTTTAAGAATAATATGGATAATCAAGCTGTTGGAAGTACCATTTTTTACATTTGATCATTGATCTCAGCAATTCGTATTGTCTTGGCGAAGGAAAATTTTTTTCTTACGCTTTTGTGCACATTTTTTAAATTTCGGTTCTTAATCGACCCAATCACGTTATGTAATATTTATTGTTGTGTAGCCTACCCCTATAATTAAGGGTGATACTAGCCAGCTGATTGTATTTTTTCGTCTAGATATTGGGTTAGCTACAATTTGAGAAATTTTCAGTTGGGAGGAAATGACTGAATATATTCTTTTTTTCTTCGTGTTTGGAGGGCTGCCGCCGCTCTCCCCCTCAGAAGGGTCGCAGCTGACGTTCACGAGGCTTTTATTACTATTACCTGATGCATTCTACTAATTACCGTTTGAGAGAAACTTGGTCATGTATATCTGTTACTGACTCCCGGACAATATTATATAATTGTTTTATATCAACGTTTCTCTATTCATCCTGTTGAATATGATATTATATTTCGAATATTATCCACATTTCCGCAGGTTCATTGTTAAATGAATTTTTATCTGTTGATCCCTTATTAAAACTCGGAATCGAGTGGCTCCAATCCCCACAACAAAAACAATGAACTAAACCTGCTCAGAAAATCCATCAAGAAAGAGATAAATCCATCTGCAGAGCCAATCCTCTCAATCCCTTCAATCCTTTTCCCTTCATAACCCCACTCATTTCTCACTTCGCCCTCATTAGGCAGCTCCTGCTGAAAATATAATTCTGAAGGAGAAAATCAGGACTGAAGTTTCGCTATATTCATCATTCCGCAGTCTGAGAGCACCCTCGACTGTAATCAATATTCAGGGGACTGGATCGTCTATCAAAGAGATGGTTTGTAATTGTAACGAACGAAAAATGTGAAAATACACTTCATTCTTTTCGAGTGTCTTTAATTAATAATCATGAAGTTAAGATGTAGTCGAATGGCGATTGGCCTGGGGAATAGCGTCAATTAAAGTTTCCGTCAAGTTTTTATGGCGAGAGGGAGACATTACGTTTGTGAGAGGCGGTTTTCAGACCGTTTGAAGCTGAAGTGGGGATATTTCCTAGATTTTTGAGGATCGAGAGGTTGATATTTTGAAACCAGATGATTGTACATAAGACTTTTGAGTCTATCGCACTACGAACTTAATTCGATTAGCAAGGCCGGCGTTGAGGGATAAACAGTGAACCAATCGTTCCTGGCGCTTCAATTTGAGGGGTGGCAATTCGGCACAGTTGGCTGGTCGCTTTTTCATATTTCAACCTTGATTCTTTGAAATAACACAAGGTCGTTCCCCTCCATTGAGTTTTCCAACATTCTCTGCAAGAAAAATCTCCAAACCACCTCTACTAAGCAGCCTGTATACATATGGCAGCGAAACCAATTCGAAGAGAATTCTCTATTACTCTCATTCAAAGAGGGATAAAATCAATACGTATTCCACAAAGACGAAGAAGAACACTACCTTCGCTCTCGAATTATTTAGAAGCCGACGTTTACACATTCATCATATGAAAAATGTCTACGACTTTTCATTCGGAACTAATTACTCTTAAATGCCAAATGTTTTTAGCAGAACACATGTTTGTAATCCCAATTAGTTTTCGAAACAATATAGAAACTTTGCATGCCCTACCGATTCAAGTATCTTGTGGTGTGATATGTTATCAATCATTCGTCTATCGTACGTAGTGTCTTGTGGATGTTAAAATTAGATATAGTACTTGTGCATTTTTCATCAGCATTCAATATTCTTTCAATGTAATTTTTTTCAAGCAAGACTGTGAAATAATTCATCGAGAGAAGAAAGTTCTGTATTATCGTCAGAACAGGTGCTTTTTTGTGGTTGGTTATGAGGGCAGTCATGTTGTTAATGATGCTGTTTGAGCAGGGGCGCCAAAATTACTAGCGCCGACCCTGTAATGATTAGTGATAGTTCTAATTTCATTAGAACAACATTCGCAAATTATTTGGAAATATACAGGGTGTACCAAAAAAGTGATGATCAAACGTATGTGTTTTCTAATGGAACACACGGTTTTTCATTGCATATTCGGATTGCATGAAATGAATGAACCCAAGTGATGATTGTTTAAATTTAATATGGTTAAAACTTATCAGTTTGCGAGATATATCGATTTTCCATAAATTGAAGAGTCTCGGCAAAAACCTTAAGACTCAGAATAAATGAATTCATTTAAATGAGATTTTGGAAGAAGATCCTAAAAAAATTGAGGAAAGTAACAAACCTACTGACTCTTCGATAATCATAATATATGGGTTATTCAAAATGAGACAATTGATAATTCATTCAAACGGGCTTTCCAAATGGCACACTTTGTATTTTTAGGTAGCAAATTTTATTATCTTCGCAAAATTTTCGACCAAATGAGAAACCAAAATATAGGGTGTACCATTAGGAATAATCCCAATATTTTCGTTTGAATCAATGAATCGTCTCATTTTCAACACCTAGTAGAGTTCTCAATTATTATCAAGAAGTCAGTACTTACCTACCTCCACTTTTTTAGGATTCACATTCAAAATTTGATTCGAATAAATTCAAGAATCCTGGAGTCATTGGGTTTTTTCAAAGACCCACTAATTAATGAAAACTTGAAATCTCTCAGAAACGGTGAGTTTAAAGCAAATGAAATTTCGAACAAACTGGTCGCCTCAGTGGTGAAACATCATTCATATATGAAGTATAAGAAAAAATTTAAAAAAGAAATCCTTCCTGATTGTGGACTTATAGTTACAAAATGAGGAAGACACTGACAAATAAGGAGATTTCATTATATTATATTCTGATTTTCCTAGTCCTGTGAGAGTCCTCTCATATCTTGTGATAAATTAGAGAAGTTGTATTCAGTGTAGGTTCGATAAACATTTTCCATCCACTCTCGACATGCAGCACTGTTAATTGTATATCGTAAAGTGAATATTTGAACTGTCCTCGGAGACCAAAAAGTGTGTTTCCTTAATCGAGGCTTAAACTTTGAACCTAGGAATATAGAACAGTGGCTTTCGGCATTAGGCAAAACAGAAATAATAATTATCGAGGTACCAAGGGTGTCATAACATTGTACGTACACTCGAGGGCCTCTGTCCCCTGTGCGCTCATGACACTCATAGTTCTTTTATGTTGTCCTAATCAATTAACGTACTTTTAATATCATGATGAATTTGAAAATATGAATATCAAATATTGTATTCACGGATTATAATTCCAATATTTTAGGATGTTGTGAATTATGTAAAATCAAAGTCAACATTGATGATTGATTTATTGTCAAACTTTCAGTTTGAGCTGCAAGGAATGTTGATATCAGTGTTACTATAAATTCGAAAGATCACCTAATAAGAAACTGTAAATCTGGAAGATACCATTGAGATGTATGCTTTTTGCTTTTGAGAAAAAGCGTTATACCAATATTTTGAATGTTCAATTCATTTGGTTGTTATTTTGAATTCAAAATTGCTATGATGACTGTCATTTTTCTAGGCCAGCATCATATGGCAGTTGATATAGTCAATAAAAATAAATTTTTTTGGCGCCCGGAGCAAAGGAAATTTCGGCGCTCCTGCTAAAAAGGCACAACATGTTTCTAAAGTCTTTTTCACTGTTTCTTTCTTTTTCACCTACAATAGAATAAAAATAATAATACTCCTCGCGCCTGCTTTTACAGAAAAGTCAAATCGAATGAATTTATGTCTGTGTCTATTCACTTTATGTTTTTATTGCTGTAGGTGTAATAATTTAATCCTGGATTTCTTCGAAGCCATAAAATAATGCGTAATTACTATATCCGATTCTACATGACACTTCGTACGATCGAAGAATGATTACACTATTACACTATTACACTAAAAGTTTCAAAGCGCAGTAAGGCTGCAAAGTTTCAGTATTGCTTCGAAAACAAATTAGATTTACCAACATGTGTTTCGTTGAAAACATTGAGCATTTAACACTAACTAGTTTCGAATGCAAAATCGTGGGAATAGTCCATATGTTGAATGTGTAAACATTGGCTTCCAAATAATTCGAAAACGAAGGCAGTGTTATTCATCGTCTTTATGAAGCACAGTATGAATTTATCCTTTTTTAAATAAGGGTAATGGGGAATTTTGTTTAAAGTGGTTGAGCTGCCATTATTTAATATACAGGCGGCTTAGAAGATGCGATTTGGAGATTTTAATACAAGGTATGTTGACAAACAAAGCGGAACGGAACAACCTAATGTTTATTTAAGAATCAGAAATAAGAAAGGGCGGCCAAAAAACTGGCCGAATTGCCGCCCCTCGAATAAAGTCGCCTGAAACGGGCGCTTCGATGTTTCACCCCTAACGCCGTCCCTGGATATTGTTGGAGCATAGGAGAGGGATCGCGAATAAAATGAATTGATTTTTCAAGGAGTATATGAAAAAATCCATAGTTCCATAAAAATCCGAAAAAAATAACATGTTGCCATACATACAATAATGTATTATCCGCAGGACACGAATATCGAAAACTGGAATATATCCATAGAGTGCTGGAACCCCCACGATAGAGTGAAAGAATTCAAGTTTTAATCCGATTTTCGAGGACATGGGAATGAGCGCGAAAACCAAAATCGAGGAAATTATTCAATTCCGCATGAAAAATTCATATTTCACTCATTTTCACATCGCGGTAGAGATTGAATGTCCTCGAGAGAAACATAAATTACACGTTCAAATTGAAATATATTCAGCTCCTGGATTTCACTCCGGTGAGTAATGTGCTTCATTTTAATCCAGATGAAATTACCTGGCATCGTTAAACAGGATGGACAGGCTTTAAGGCCCGAAAAAATTTGTGGCTTTCCGGGCCAATCCGGTGCCTCTGTCCGACTTCGCCTAATATGCCCGGTATCGTGGTTTGCCCTGGAATTATTTAATTGGATAATTGAAATTGATGGAATGATGAATATTTTGCGGAGTTTATTCATTTGATTTGTTATTGCGTAAGTTTTGGATTTGGAGATATTTCAGGTATATCTCGAGAGAAAAGCTTCGGAATTGTTTTTGTTTTTATTGTTTATTGCAGAATTCTTCATGAAAAATTATTTGGTAGTATATTCCAGGGGTGGATACAATTTTAGCAGGTGACCTTGAGGCTGACCTGTTGAAACCACATTGTTTTGGGAAACAATTGTTGTAAACATTAAAAGATTACTAGAAATTACTTTCTGTTAAGATTTTGAAAGCTATTACAGAAAACAAATCTAGTTCGAATTTACTTTTGAATGGCTGGATCCATATCTTGTTGAGCTCGATGTAAGGTTATCCTGTAGATAGCTGAAAAAGGCTCAAGAATTATTATTTGTGAAGGTTATCTATTTTCACTTCGGAGGCTACGTCAATAGGCAGAATTGTCGGATTTGGGGCTCTGTAAATCCAACAGTGATTGTTAAAAAGCCCCTCCATCCTTTCATCCTGTAATTGTTTGGTACGGTATATGGGTTGGTTGTGATTGAACCATTAACTCATTCAAAAATGATGTTAGTGAAACTGTTACGGTGAATGGATTCAGCTATTGAGCTGTGATTAATGATTTTTTATGGCTGAAGTTGGTAGATACTGATATGGACGATGTTTATTCGCAACAAGACGATACTACGTGCCACACAAGAAACGAAACAATCCAAATTTTGCAAGAAAAAATTCTCAGCTGTTCAATTTCTCGAAGATGTGGTTTTATTGCTTCATATTAGGATATTTTAATATTTAGATATGGATGAAGATCTTGAATCGACCATGTTGAAAAGATGGTTTGATTTTATAAATGATGTCCGACAAGATTTTGATAATTCATACAATTGATTGGGATCTTATACAATATAAAAATATTTTGTTCAATTGAAAACAATTTTAATCTTTCTCAACAAATAACAATGGATGGAACTCAAAATGTTCCATCCATCGTTACAGAGCTGTACAACTTTGCTTCCGCCGTGTTTTTCGAAATTCGAGGCTTTATTGTAAATTAAACTTTTATGATTCAAAGTATAGTATACTTAATAATTTTTTGAAGATATCCAATAACCGATCTAATTTTTCACTTCTCCATCAGATAGTTGAAGTATCTGTCAGCTAAGCCGTGTGCCATTGATCGAAACAAGTAATAATCTTGAGGAAACGGTGGGTAGAGTAGGCCCATTTCAACGTTTTTTAGTATGTCCCTACTTTTTCAACATGATTTTGGGCATTGTCATGCTTTCAAATCACTTTATTATGTCCCTTGTTACATTGCATCGATAAAGATCGCTTGTCATTGATTCTATCGGTTTGAAAAACCAATAATACACTACGCCGACCCCACCAAATAGTGAGCATGACCTTGAAACCGTGAATTTTCGGTTTGTCTGTCAATGTGGAAGTAGAGCCGGGATATCTCCATGATTTCCTGTGATTGGGATAATCGTAATGAACTCATTCTTCATCTCCAATCACAATGCGATGCAGAAATACCATCCGTTTTTGCCATGCAAGCAGCTTTTCCCAAGCAAACAAACGCCGATCAACATTTCTCGGCTTCTACTCGTACGGAACCCAATTTTCTTGTTTCTGAATGATTCCTATTACTTTCAGGCATTTTGAAATGGCTTGTTGCGTCACTCCCAATGATCCGGTCAATTATTTTTGCGTTCGACACGAGTCTTAATCAAGTAATGCCTCCAATTCTGCATCTTCGAAAACCTTCTCTCTTCCAATGCAATGCTGGTCTTCGACGTTGAAATTCACATTTTCGAAGCAGTGAAACCTCTTTCGACACGTTCTTCTACTAATAGTAGCATCACCATAGCTATTTGAGAGCATTCAATGAGCCTCAGCCGGAGATTTTTTATTTTGAAGCAGAAAATTATGATCTTTCGCAAATGACGAGAATTTGGCTTATGATGCAGACACAAATCGACTTATGTTTCGATGGCGTTATAATTACAAATACCTCAGCTCATTCTATGACATCTACGATCTATTTATTTCGACTGCCACTCATCGCTACTGAAAAACGGCGGAAGCGAAGTTGTACACCTAATATTTGTGAACAAATCGTCGAAGTAAATAGATGAACCCCCAGGGGGTCTGTTGATGACAGATACGGGTGTGGCAAGCCTGGGGCCCCAGCTGGTTACTTCACCTAAAGAAGCGTGTGGTCCCTGCGATAAAGGGACAAAAATGAGGATCTATGTCGCAGGGGATAGCCTCGGAAACCTCGTTGGTCAGTCGAGGTAAAACAGACTCTATGGGAAGTTGCGGTGCTGGGCAACCCATAGTAGAGCCTCAGCAACCCCGGGTAAGTGGTGGAAATGGCAGCGCCACCCCCGGTACAGCTACTGCTGGGAAAGGGATGAACCAGATGACGGTGGGGAGCCCCCGGTATCTGGTCATCAAGAGAAAAGATGGTACTGACTTCTCAGGAGTCAGTCCATTCAAAATTGAAAAAATATTATATGGTTTAGCTGGCGAAGTTAATAGTGTTAGGAAAATAAATATGGGACTTTTAATAGAGACTATTTCCAAAAAACAATCGTTATTGTTATCGAAAATTGAGAAATTTGGAGAATTCGATGTTGAAGTTACTCCACACACCCAGTTAAATCAAAGTAAAGGTGTTATATACTGCCGCGATCTACTCAACTGTACAATAGAAGAAATAAAAGAAGGCCTGGAAAATCAAGGAGTTATTGATATCAGAAGACTCAAAACGAAAAAGAACGGAATATTAGTTGATACTCCCGGACATATTCTGACTTTCAATTCACCGAATCTTCCGAAGAAAATAGACATTGCTATTTATAAAAGAGTCGAAGTACGTCCATATATCCCCCCACCTATGAAGTGTTTCAGATGTCAAAAGTTTGGCCATGTAGCTTCGAAATGTACAAACATCGAAATTTGTATATGTGGTAAACCGAAACACCCAGAAATAATAGTTTGTAGTAAACCGTTCAAGTGCCCTAATTGCGAAGGGGAACATTTGAGTACTGACAAGAGATGCCCAACTTACACTTTCGAAAAGTCCATACAAGAGATAAAAACCCTCGAGAATATACCATACTTCGAAGCCCGAAAGAAAGCTACAGCTAGAACCCCTATCACAGGAGTCTCTTATGCTCAAATGACCCAGACCAAATATCTAAAAGAAAATGATCTCTCATCAAAAATTATACCCGAATTGATTAATACAGTGAAATCTATTGTTGAACGCTATCTCAAACCTCTCAATATTGCGCAAAGTGAAGAATCATCAGAAAAAATTGATGAGGATATTATAATTCAATCAGAAAAACCTAATGAACCACTTCGGCAATTACGATCCATGCTACCACCGCTAACTCCACTCAAGATAGATACATCGAAACAATACAGCAAACGGAAAGGAGATCAGAGATCACCTTTAGGAGACGATGCTGATGAATCTGACTCGAGTCAGCTTTCACAAAAATCAGAGAGGAAATTGAAAAAAAGTAAACTTCTGCCAAAAGGCAGACAACGAAAGAATCAGCCACCTGACAAGGTGGAAATTACAGGAATAGGAAATGAAACAATTTGATCTATTTTTAACTAAAATTATATTTTGATAATATTATACACTTTTACTGACATTTTATACATTTATATATACGTTATTTACTCTAATTTTATTTATACTAATTTATTCATTTTATTTATACTAATTTATTCATTTTAATATGTAATCATTTATTCATTTTAATATGTAATTGTTCATTTATTTATTTATTTATTTATCTATTTATTTATTTATTCATTCATTTATCGGTTTATTTATACATGTACTCATTGATACTCTATTATTATTACTATCTTGCAAGATGTACACAAACAATAACATAATCCAATGGAATTGTAGAGGCTGTATCAAAAGATACTGTGATATCAAGATTCTTATTCAAGAGTACAACCCTATGTGCATTTGCCTTCAAGAAACACATCTGAAACCAGCTCAGTCATACTCCCTGAAAAATTACAATATTGAAAGGAATGATTTTACCTCAAACCAAAATGCATCTGGGGGCGTAGCTATATTTCTGAGAAATGATATCCACTACAATGTACTAAATATTGACACTGAACTACAGGCCGTTGCGGTGGAAATCCTTGTCCCATACAAAATAACAGTATGCAGCATATATCTACCGGATGGAAGTTGGACAATTGGAGAAATTGATGAGCTGCTTGAGCAGTTACCAGTGACGGCTCGTGTCCTCGAGATGTGGGTCGGCCACACACACACACATATATATATATATATATATATATATATATATTTTTTTTTTTAAATTCACACTAGCGTGGTTATATATATATATATATATATATATATATATATATAAATATATATAAATTTTCCCACACCCCTTATCATACTTATAACTATATAAATAAATATATATAAACAAATAGATTTCCACGTCACCCAAGAGGACGGGTTGGTTTTTTGTTTTTAATGGGAAACCTCACCTAGAATAGCCCTATTATAACCCAATATAAAAATGTAGTTCTCAAATCAATGAAAACTGAAATAAAATGAAACTCTTGAAAAAACAGAAATAATAAAATATTCAATTATCAACATAAAATATATATTTGAATAAACATAGAGAAAACCTCTCACGAAAACATATAAATAAATGTATAAAATATAAAAAAATCTTATAAAGCCCAAAAAAAATATTGTGGAAATGACCGCATGTATTCTGGTCGAAAATGTATGAGCTTGCTTACCCTTTATTCATTTTTATAGATCAAATCAATTCGACGATCTTTCTTTGTCGCGAAGTCATCAATTATTTTCTCGAAAAAAATGTTTCCTCTGGCTAGTTCTTTAACTAAACCTCTTTCGATTGATATCAGTGCCAGGTTATTTAAACGGTCTTGAGACATCATGTTCCTACTGAAAGATTTTATTCTTTTGAGCGCTGAAAAACTTCTTTCTACTGACGCGGATGTTGGTGGCAGGGACAAAATCATACAAAATAACTTATATAATTCAGGAACATCGGAAACAATATTATTTGAGAAAATGAATTCCGTAATACCATTCAGCATATTTGAATTGCCGAAGATAGCATTGTCCCAGTACATGATCAGAAAATCAATACCTAACTACTATCGAACGGCATAAATAAGTTTTTTTCTGATTAAGACGTTATATCCCATAATCAACCATTCATTTGAATATATTTATTATATTTTCATGATCTGAAAATCAATAGCTACTATCGAACGGCATAAATAAGTTCTTTTCTGATTAGGACATAATGTCTCATAATTAACCATTCATTTAATTATCAAATATTTGAAATAAACTGTAAAAAGTTGCTGCTTGACGCTCTGCAATAGGATAACCGGCCAGCCGACCCTGTGTATTGGGAAGCGACCTTACATCGAGTTGTTGTGCCGTTCTACTGAGTGGTCGTATTCTGGGCGTATGTCGTAGTATCTTTTCCTTTACGTAGCGCTCTCGGTAGCGCTGGTTCCGCCATCGGCTCTCGGCCGACCTAACGTGATGAGATGCTTTCAGTGATATTCCAGGAGTTGCAATTGTATAATTGTAACATTTGTGTTACATTTCAGACCTAATGTTACGGTGTTACGTACAATTCTGGAATAACTTGTTTGGGGTGATATTACGAAAAGTAACCATTTACGATTGTGGTTTGTTACAATTTATGAAAGGGAATAACAACGCTGGATGCTTTGGAAATCGAATATTAGGTGGGTCCGAAAGAAAATATTGGCCGGTATAAGTTATATTTTCCTGTTCTGAGTGGAAATATTCATTACCGAGGGAATTTGGATATCGCAATCGATAACTCCGATTGAGTTTGAATGAATTGAATATCTAGAACTATTTCCTGATAATTTTTGGGTCGGCCCGGCCGACCCTGCCGACCCAGACGAGCCGTCACTGGCAGTTACCCTCCCCAAAGATGATTATGGGAGACTTCAATGCACACAACATACTGTGGGGATCCATTAAAACCGATCGGAGAGGCAGAATCATTGAGAACTGGTTAGATAGAGATGATCTAACCCTGCTTAATACAGGTAAACAAACACACATGAACACAATCAGCAACACTTTTTCGGTAATAGACCTAACAATTGCATCGAGCACCCTAGCCACCAGAGTAACTTGGACTGTAGATGAT
Source organism: Harmonia axyridis (assembly GCF_914767665.1). Classification (NCBI taxonomy): domain Eukaryota; kingdom Metazoa; phylum Arthropoda; class Insecta; order Coleoptera; family Coccinellidae; genus Harmonia; species Harmonia axyridis. The sequence goes on along the minus strand of NC_059504.1, from coordinate 48,551,993 downwards.
GATCTATACAACAGTGATCATTTTCCGATAATTGTGGAAACCGATAAAGCACAGAGAATTCGATCTTCTCCACGAAGATGGATTCATGAGAAAGCCAATTGGCAAAAATTTAGAAATACATTGACACCTCCGGAAAGTATTAATGTAGCATCTGTAACGAAAGCACTAAAACATGCAGCTGAGATGAGTATACCGAGAACCAAAGATATACCATTGAAACATGTAGTACCGTGGTGGAATCGCGAGGTGAGCGCTGCGATAAAACAAAAGAAGTCTGCTCTAAATCGTTTCAGAAAGCACCCCACAACAGAAAATTTAATATTTTTCAAGAAAGCACGAGCCGAATCTAAAAGAAAAATCCTCGAAAGTAAGAGACATAGCTGGAACCAATACGTGTCATCCATAACATCAGATGAAACCGTAGGGAATGTGTGGAAGAAAATAAAGTCTATATCTGGAAAAAATAGGTCCAACCCATTGACATGCTTGAAAGTACAAGGGGATATGTTTCAAGAACCCACTGAAATAGCAGATATTCTAGCCGATCATTTCGAAAATACTAGTAGTTCAAGCAACTATAACACCACCTTCCTTGAAAATAGGTTGGAAATGGAGCTGCCCCTTGATTTCGAAACAACGGAATTGCTAGAATATAATCAGCCATTCTCTATGATGGAGTTAGAACAGTCATTGAGTTCCTTGAAAAAGACTGCACCCGGATTTGATGAGATTTCCAATGAGATGCTGAAGAATGTGAATCCTGCAATGAAAGAAATATTATTGGAACTATATAACAAACTATGGAATAACTGTTCTTACCCTAATGAATGGAATGAAGCGGTGATTGTCCCCATCCTGAAGGCTGGAAAAGACCCATTGAGTCCCTCGAGCTACAGACCTGTAAGCCTTACTAGTTGTTTGGGAAAACTGCTCGAGAAACTGATACATGGCCGTCTTCAGTGGTATATGGAAAAGAGAGAACTTCTATCACCTTACCAAGCCGGTTTCAGAAAGAACCGATCCACGATTGATCATCTTGTAATGCTCGAAAATGAAATTCAAAACGCGTTCATAAGGCGAGAACACACTGTTGCTGTCTTCTTCGACATAAAAGGAGCTTTTGACATGACATGGCGATATAAAATATTGCAGAAGATGTTCGATTCTGGATTCAAAGGCATACTTCCGAAGTTTGTCCGGTCATTCTTGGAAGATAGGAGGTTCATAGTGAGAGTAAGTGGCTCGTTTTCCAGCTCAAGGAGTCTGGACAATGGAGTACCACAGGGCTCTACCCTCAGCTGCACACTGTTCAACATGGTTATCGAAAAAATCACTGAGAATGTAAACCCTACAATAATTAGATGTCTGTATGTGGACGATCTGGTTATCTTGCTCTCTGGAAGGTCAATTGAAAAAATAGCCCACCAAATACAAGGGGCTATAAATACTATTATAAATAATGGAGTAAATATAGGATATGATTTCACTTGGGAGAAGACATATTGTGTGCATTTCTGCCGTTTGAGGAAACCCCATCTTGATCCTATACTGTATGCGAAGGATAAAAGAATAAAATGTCTGAATAGTGTGAAATTTTTGGGGTTGACTCTTGATTCAAAACTAACTTGGAAAAACCACATTGAAGATCTCAGACGAGTATGTAAAAATACTCTTAACTTATTCAAGGTTTTAGGGAATACAAAATGGGGCGCAGAAACTTGTAGTCTACTAAAAATATATCGTGCACTGATTCTATCCCGAATAGATTACGGTAGTGTGGCTTACTCTTCAGCACGTAAATCGAGACTCAAAATGATCGACCCTGTACATAATTTGGGATTAAGATACTGCTTGGGAGCATTTCATACAAGCCCAAGCCATAGTCTGTATGTTGAGTCTGGATTGGAACCTTTGAGTGTAAGAAGAAAGAGAATATTAGTGAGGTACATGTTGGGCCTACAATCGAATCCAAGAAATCCCAACTTTAAACTTCTGAAGCAGGATACAGAAAAATTCAGTAGAAGACCAACAGCAACTCGACCGGCTGTAATTCGCTTCAAGGAATATTTACTCCAGAAAAATATAACCTTTCCCCAAGTGATGCAGATGAATTTCGAAGAAATACCTCCGTGGATTATCCCTGAAGTAAAAATTAGACTTGATCTCACCAGAGAGGATAAAAATTTGATCAATCCAGAATCCATTAGAAAACTTTTCCTCCATATAAAAAATGAATATGGACCAGCCATGTTCATATATACTGATGGTTCAAAAACAGCTGAAGGTACTGGATGTGCCATGGTCACAGAATATGAAAAACACTACTGGAAACTTCACCCGCTATCCTCTGTATATTTTGCTGAGCAGTATGCAGTATTGCAAGCTCTAATGTGCTGCTATATCCGGGAACAACCTCAAGAAGTTGTTATTGTCACTGACTGCCTGAGTTTGTTACAGGCATTAAGAAAAACTTTCACGGAAGATCCAGTAATTAAAATCATCAAGTCGATTTTATATCATTTAATGAGAAGAGGCTTTTACATGCAATTCATTTGGGTTCCAAGTCACGTAGGCATACAAGGGAATGAGGAAGCTGACATAAAAGCGCGAGAGGCGACAAATTCTGATTCACAAGATGTGAATTTTCTGAAAGTATCTGACGTGAAAAATTTCATTTCAGTAAGGTGTATGCAAGAATGGCAGGAATTATGGACTGTGAAAACTACCCAACTCAGACAAGTACAACCCGATGTCAGATCTTTTTACACTGCTATCAATCTTTCCAGAGAGCAGATGACCAAAATACACCGTCTTCGTATTGGTCACACTCAACTCACACATGGATATCTTCTGAGAAGGGAAAGTCAACCACAATGTGAGCACTGTGGTGAAATGTTAACAATAACTCACCTTATATGTGAATGTCCCGAATATTCCTTAATTAGAGAAAACTTCAACATCAGATTAACACTGAAAGATAATCTGTCTCAAGAGGCTGAAATGAAAAATACACTTGAATTCTGCAAAGAAATAAATATATACGAATGGCTATAATACTCACCATTCCATTTGTGTTGACTAGGCTTTTCTCTTTCAACTGAACATTTGTAACTCATTGCATATGGAATATATTGTACATATTGTTTATATTTTATAATTTTATTTATATATTTATTTATTTTATATATACTTCCATCTTAATTATTTTACCAGAGTTATCCCTATATTGTATATGTTGTAAATATTGTTTATATTTTACTATTTATGTATATATTTATTTATTTTATATCTACACGTTCATGTCTTATTATGTTAGTCGAAATGAAATATTTACTTTTGCCCATATACAGCAGAAGAAGAAAGTGATCTCACATTGAGCTTTAATTCACACGGCTAATGGCCCTGGTAGTCGAAGCCGTAGAACTTAAAACTTAACTTAACTTAACTTAAATAGATGAACGTTTTTCAATGACTGAAAAGATTTGTATGATGTATCATTATTACGTCATGATATAGTAGCCATAAAAGCCATTCAAACCAGTTTAGAGAAATTGAGCTTATTTCCTGATCAGAAAATTTGAAAAATGGGTCAGATTGTCCGTCGAAATTCTGACTTACCTCAATGAGGAAATGTATATTTTACCACGCAAAATCTCCTGCGTATGCACACGAAAACAAACAAGAGACAGCTCCTCTAAATTTTCAACATTCTTCGCATTCAATTCAACAGAAAGCATCTACCAACCGAATAGGATTGCACTTTCGAAAGAGCAGATGAAAAATAGCGGTTTTATGTTCGCATGAGAAGTAACGACATTGCAATTGCCGTTACGTGGATTTCGCAGTATCGATTCGGGCTCAGGGCGATGACATAACGTATTCAAATCTCAAATTTCCGATAAATAATAATCATCGATATATTCGGCACAGTTCGGGCCAGAATCAAAGAGGAGGCGTGGAACGTGGAGAGGCTACGTCAGTGTGTTGATTAACGTCCTCTCCAGACAGCATAGAATCGGGGATCAGCTTTTATGCTCGCATGATGTTGCCTTTATGAAAGTTGGGATTTGTGGAACTTATTCGATTACCTCATCGGCACACTAGAGATTCTGAATATTCAATGGGAATTGGTTGAATGGATCAATCCATTTAAGGAGGGTTAATATTTTCTCATATAGGGTTCATTGGCAAATTTGGAATTCGATACTTCGGTGGCCGAGTGTTGAATATATGGAATTAGCGTTTATCCAAATGATAGCCCTGCAGATAATTACATATGGGGAATTAATGTAATTACCAGCTGATTTCATGTATGAATCTAATAACTAACGCTTGGTTTCTGATAGGTTGATCGACGCAAAGTTATCCAGACTTGGAACATATCATTAACTAGCCATTAAGTTGATTTATGTGCGACTTATAATATAAAGGTTTTTTTTTAGAACTATAGAACTTTCAATTGCAATAAAATAACGATGGATTATTCGATTGACATGAATTTTATTTATCCGCAAGATAATCTTGTGGCATTACATTTCAAATATGATTTATGGCATATGACCGCCACGGCTGGCTCGGATGTAGTCCAATCTGGACGTACAATTTTCGATGACTTTTTCCAACAATGTGGCCGTATATCGGCAATAACACGGCGAATGTTGTCTTCCAAATGGTCAAGGGTTTGTGGCTTATCCGCATAGACCAATGACTTTACATAACCCCACAGAAAGCAGTCTAGCGGTGTTAAATCACAAGATCTTGGAGGCCAATTCACAGGTCCAAAACGTGAAATTAGGTGGTCACCAAACGTGTCTTTCAATAAATCGATTGTGGCAAGAGCTGTGTGACATGTTGCGCCGTTTCGTTGGAACCACAGCCCCTGGTCATCATGATTGTTCAATTCAGGAATGAAAAAGTTAGTAATCATGGCTCTATACCGATCACCATTGACTGTAACGTTCTGGCCATCATCGTTTTTGAAGAAGTAAGGACCAATTATTCCAGCAGCCCATAAAGCGCAACAAAAAGTCAGTTTTTCTGGATGTAACGGTGTTTCGACATACACTTGAGGATTAGCTTTACTCCGAATGCGGCAGTTTTGTTTGTTGACGTAGCCATTCAACCAGAAGTGCGCTTTATCGCTAAACAAAATAAAATGGACGTGGTGCGCGATACGTATTCCGCACAGAACCATTATTTTCGAAATAAAATTGCACTATTTGCAAGCGTTGTTCAGGCGTGAGTCTATTCACGATGAATTGCCAAAACAAACTGAGAATAAATCACTTAACAGCTGTTGAATCGGTCACGATCTTGAACAGTAATGCCAACTTAAAGTTATATACCTCGAAAAAAAACACCCTATACCTACTAATTTATGCTATAAGTTATTGAGGGAATAATGTATTTTTTCGTAGGTTGAATAATCTAAAACGGCTTCAGTTGAAAATGGAAAATTTATATAAATAACAGGTAAATAGGAAAAAAAATATATGCTCGATTCGTTTTTGATGTTTCCACAATCAAATTTTTCAATTCTATTCAATGAAAATGATATTGAATTACTGAGTCAAACACAACGTTCACAGAAACGGAGGAAACAAATGGAATATTAATATATTCACGTTTGTCACACCTTGCTATATTGAAAACCGTCAAAAACGCTGTGAAAGGAACAACGGTAATCAATCTGCATTCCAAAAATGAATCAAAGTTTCATTCCGAAACGCCACAGCCATTTACCGATTACTCAACGACAGAAAAGGTCTTAGAGACGGGTTGCCTTCTGAGTTTTCAGTGACATGTCAACGGTTGAATAATTTATAGGTACCGGCATCAAACAACGCCCTGAAAGCGTCTTTTCGTGTTCAGCCCAGATAATTTAGAACGGAAAAATATATCTCCACTTTCGTTTTCATTAGATCGTTAGGAGCTCCCGGCTGATACACAAAAAGTGGGAGGTCGGCGCAATTCTTACCCTTCTCAGATGAAGATTTATGTTTACTAGCCTTTTTCATGCCAATTTGCATCTATAGTGGTCTAATTTCGAGCTGGGGGACGGAGGGCTTGGACGTTGGTGGAAAAGAGACTTTCCGGAGCCTTGCTGACCTCAAACGTTGACATTGAAAAAAAGCATATTGCGTCGGGATTTTTTTTGTTTTTCACAATATGGCCTGAGTACTGTTTCAGATTATTTTATACAGGGTAAGTCTTTAACTTGTAAAGGGTGTTTTTTTCGAGGTATATAACTTCAAGTTGGCATTACTGTTCAAGATGGCGACCGATTTAACAGCTGTTGAGTGATTTATTCTCAGTTTGGTTTGACAATTCATCATGAATAGACTCACGCTTGAACAACGCTTGCAAATAGTGCAATTTCATTTCGAAAATAATGTGCCGTTGTTCCCGCTTTTCATAAGTTTAGCGATGAAGCGCACTTCTGGTTGAATGGCTACGTCAACAAAGCAAACTGTCACTTTTGGAGTGAAGCTAATCCTCAAGTGTATGTCGAAACAACGTTACATCCAGGAAAACTGACTGTTTGGTGCGCTTTATGGGCTAGTGGACACATTGGTCCGTACTTAAACAAAAACGATGATGGCCAGAACGTTACAGTCAATGGTGATCGGTATAGAGCCATGATTACTAAATTTTTCATTCCTGAATTGAACAATCATGATGTCCAGGAGCTGTGGTTTCAACAAGACGGCGCAACATGTCACACAGCTCGTGCCACAATCGATTTATTGAAAGACACGTTTGGTGACCGCCTAATTTCACGTTTTGAACCTTTGAATTTGCCTTCAAGATCTTGTGATTTAACACCGCTAGACTACTTTCTGTGGGGTTATGTAAAGTCATTGGTCTATGCGGATAAGCCACAAACCCTTGACTATTTGGAAACTATGTTGGAAAAAGTCATCGAAAATTGGACGTCCAGATTGGACTACATCCGAGCCAACCGTGGCGGTCATATGTCAGAAATCATATTTAAAATGTAATGCCACATAATTATCTTGCGGATAAATAGAATATATGGCAATCGAATCATCCATCGTTGTCTTATTGCAATTTAAACTTCTATATCTCTAAAAAAACACCCTTTACATATATTTCAACCGAGATTGGTGTGGTCAAAAGAAACACTTTTTTCCTCAATTATTTTTTCCGATTGGATTATTTTTTTCTCACTAAGTATAGCGGGCATTCTGAAGATGATCATACTTCAATGGAATTTTATGTACGGATTAGATTCATCGTATCAATAAAAAGTAGATCGACTGCCGCGGCTGATAGTTCATAGCCGATCGTAGCGAGGCTAGGAATTCAGCTGAGACAGTCAATCTACTTTGCTGCCAAAATGAACATATAATTTTTTCTCCGAATGTTCATAAAGATATATGTAGAATATCATTGTATTTTTGAATTATAACGATCCCCACAATTCTTCAATTTTTCCTGTGGTGATAAATTAAAATGAAATTTGATAGAAATCGCAATTGTTGGAATAGTTGGTTTCTACGAAAATGTATGTCCATAATAATTAAAGTTTGAAAATTTGAAAATTCTGACAGTTTTGTGGGAAAATATCGGATATATTTATATTATGGACAGTAATAGCAACTCAGAAGTACTTACTCCTCCAGAAATAAGGGTGATGGCAAAAAATATTGACGGTCAAAAAATGACGGATGTTTTATTCCCATTAAAAATTATTATTTAGCTGCAGAAAAGTCCTTAATTTGCTGCCTAGGCAGGAAAAACATAACTTTGCGAAATTTATATTCGATGTTAATCGGAGAAAAAAAAATATACATATTCCGAAAATCATTTCTTTCGATTCCCTTCCATTTGGGAGATATTGCTATGAATTACATTATGTTGGATTTTCAACAGCCTGTACTTTTTCAACCAGGCGAAATCGGAAAAAATGGTAAAAGAAAATAGTGTTTCCTTCAACCTCAGGAATCTTCGATTGAGATATATGTACAAGTCAAAGACTCACCCTGTATAGTACACGTTACGTTCGGAAAATACTTGAAAGCTTTATAAAGGGGTTTTTCAAAAAGACGATTCATTCTCATATTACAAAAAGGATTATATTTCCAAAGAAATCAATATATGCATTAACGATGGTCAGTCAAATGGCCGCAACGACTATACTTGCAGCACTATATGCTTTTGTACCTCTTTCAGTAACAAAATTAAAGGGGGGGTCAAATTATGGTGAAAAACCCGGTACCTCTGTCACGTGAAATATTGGGGATTTGACATTTGATATCAAGCAAGCTGCACCATATTTCTGAAAGTTCTATTATACTATTACTTGGTTATCATCCATCAAGTTCTATTATACGTATTACTTACGCGACATATATCGAAATATCTTTCTGCAATTTCAACGTGAAAGTCAGACGAATGAACAGCTGATATAATATGACTTCAACATTGATTAGAGAGGATAATTTCCAGAAAATTTATCCATCATCCCCAAACCAAACACCGCTAACATCCGATTCATATTCAAACCAATTATATTCATCATCTTAGGGTGATAAATGTCCAATCATTTTTTAGAGCTGTTTGCTCCGTGAATGATGAGTCAGAATGATGGTTATTCGAAAGGCAGATATAACAGAATATGTATATAACGCATGCACCTGCAGTGTTATTAAATATCTAGACGCTTTGCGAAGTTATATCCATACGACGCGAAAATTCGATATTTCTATGCATGACGTTGCTCGTATTTCTCGCTTTATCGATACTGAAGTGGGCGATTTACTTGAAATCACTTTCACACTTTTCTGGGATTGCTTTTCTCTACGTTGAAAACTGGAAAGTAGGGATCTCTTAAGGTGAAGCGTCACGTCTTCACCCAAGCAGCATAGGTGATTCTGGACAATATCAAGGAGGATTATAATGAGTAGCAATACTAGGATTGATCCTTTCATTCAGACTAAGGAATAAATAAATTCTTTCTATTAGATTAAGTGAAAAAGAAATTGTTTCGGAGCTCGAAGTTCTTTAAATATAACAGTTTTCGAAGAGGTAAGGATAGTACTCCGAAAATGATTATTATCATTAGAACGAGAAATAGTTAGTAGCTGTCCCCCATTTTTAGTTTGATAATTTCTTTTTAGATAACTTCACTAGATCTTTGTTCGGCGAAATAATTAACTTATGCGTTAAAACACTCAGTCGCCCACTAATTGGGAGTACCAGGCTACATCGATGTGTAAAAGTGGAAAATCAATGTTTTCACTTCTATGGGCGGTGAGATTGGTGTTGATTTTGGGTCCTCTTCTCAAGATGATATATTTTTCTTGTTGATAAAAGAGATAAGCGGTATATTTTGCGATTGTAGAAGTGAGCTCTCTATCCTGCAAACCGATACACTAGAAGTCTACACTTGCGCTCAAACGGGTGCATATTGACATCACTATGCCACACTAAGATCCCTGGAATCATATAGCCAGGGGTTGCTACTGGCATGAGAGTGCCGTAATACCATAAAGCAGTGGGCTAGAGGCAATGAAATAACTCTATTATGAGTACCGGGGCATTGTGGTATTGAAGGAAATGAAAAATCTTTTGATCTTACACAAGGGGCATCAAGTTACATGTTGGTCCTGAGACCTTCTGTGGGCTTGGAAAACACCATTACAAGACAGCAGTACAACAATGGAAGAGGGACAATAGGAAAACAGTCTGGAGCAATACTCCGGGTCTTGGTCAGGCAAAGACATTTGTGGTGTTTTCATCGACCTATACAAGAGAGTTCTTGAAGCTACCGCGAGTTGAGCTTTGGGTAATGGTGAGACTGCTGACATGATACTGTTGTGTACGGCATGGGTAAGTCAGCTGATGGGATCAGCAGACTGTGTGAAGGAGGTAGAAACAGCCGAACACATAGTGTGCAAATGCCTGGAGCTGAATGACCTAAGAACCACTCATGTGGGAAAGTCAGTTCTGGATAATCACGAAGGCTCCTAGGGATGTCTTCGGTTTCATTAACAGCATTCACGGCCATGAATAATTGCTGAAGATTCCATGGATAAACTATGTTTCAAATGAAAAAACCAGAATGCTGAAATGGTATTTTGCAGTTTGGCCGTCTCAGGATTGTGCTCTCCACGACTCGTAGAATCTGCTGATGGGACTTTATACAGTATATACCTAAGCAGAGCATGTGTGATTCATGAGATGGTGGACTTGTAGAGAAGAAGCTTGTTGGAAAGGGGCATTTTGCTATTTTAACAGAGTGGCGATCACAACTAGAGCACTGTTAACTTTCCTCTCATCCCAGCTGATATGACGTGTTGTGTCCAAGTGAGTTTCTGGTTCTGGGAGTTCTGGTATGTTTCCTTCCCAGGGAATTGATCTAGTTTTTCCATTTGATCCTCCAACCGAACATCTCGAACATTTCCTCTTCCGGTTGAAACAACAGTACCAGTCTTTTTAAGGGTTGGGTTGATTCTTCATCAAGCGAACCATGATTGAAATCTCGAATTGATTCTTCCAGATACTTCTTCGCTAATGGCAAGAACGACGCTATCATCAGGATATATTGCCATGGGGTTTTTTTTCATTTTCAGCATGTCGGAATCATATGATGTAAACAAAAGCGGTAAGAGCATAGATCCTTGTGAGACTCCGGCTGAGAGTGACTTCTCTGAAGACAGTATTCCATCAATTATGTGCTCCTAATCTGGAATAACTCAAGTAGGAGGCTTCAAGTTGAACCAAGTAGAAAGAAAATCCGGCAACTAGCAGTTTGTATAGCTTGCAGTCATTTGTGCCATACTTTATTGGACGCTTTAGCCACGTCCAAGAACATAACCTATGAGACTTGTTTGCGTTTGAATTCATCCGTGATTGGTCGCACTACTCCAAGCAGTTATTTCACGGTGCAGGGTTGGCTTTGGGACCTGAACTGCTCTATCGTTTCTTCCGATATTACCCTCAATCTCTCAAGAAAAGTCTGATCGGTTGGTAGTCAGCGTCTTAACAATTCTTATTAATTGAAACCACGTAGCAGAATTCAAATTTTTTGAGGTTATGATTCCTAAAAAGATCGCTCCACTATTTCGTCAAAATATCTGTAATTTTCTGAATGCATCAATGGATAATGTTTGACTAAATGATAACTGCCCGACCATGCTTTCCTCAGTTGTGGCAAAACACTTCTAATATTGATATTAGTAATAATATAAGTGGAATCTGCTCTTCTTGAACATATTACGTTCTTCCAAGTTAAGAAATACTATTCCAAAATTCTCAACGTATTCACTCCAGGAAAATCACGTAACCGTCTGGATAAATGATCTCATGAATATCAGCGTATCATGGCGAGCAGGAAGCAGACATTATACGAAATAATCTGCGGTATACGAGTAAGCTGATTTTCCACAACCATACATCTTCGTCAAAGTTCCAGCACGGGAGGAAGGTAAGTTGAAAATGATATCTGGAGAAATCCGGTTAACGTGATAAATTAGCTTTTTCTTTTTCGTACGTCGCTCGGAATGCTTCAGACTTTCAAGTTTCACTGGTGATTGTTGAACGAGAGCTGGCAGAAATACGCCTCTATAGTTCCCAATTTAAATGGGAAGTTTCGCGTATAGTGGATCTGTGAAAGATAGATGGGAGGCTGGTAATTGAATCATGGTGGAAACTAATTAACATCTTGGAACTCGAGAGATGAAACAAAAATTGTAGTTCCTGAAAGGAAACTAATTAAAAATTCATTTTCGCGAGTCGGTCGACCTGAGGCGTACGTTTTAATCCTATTTTCGAATATGATGTTTTTACAGGCTCCGTCTCAATTATTCATAAAGACGTTTGAGATAAGCGTTCAACCTCATAATGTGGAATTTGTCTTCCTCGATTGAAAATGTTGATTAGATTAATTGAATGGCGTTCTCAATGGCGAAATTGGTTTTCTCTATTTCAGTATCGTAATGAGCTCCTTACAGTTCTAAAAACAGTGCTGTAATGATCTCATTACAGTATTGTTTTCAGTTATATTTTTCGTTTTGTGGGTGTCTACACAGACTTCCATTCCTATCAAAATTCAAACACGTCAATTGTCAATATAATATAATTTGGAATTAGTGAAATGATTTGCGATTTTATTAGCAATTTCTCTCAATTCTATTGGTGTTAAACCGATTTCGTAAGACATGGTCCACAAATTCAATGAGTAATTATAATTATAATTATGTCAATTTTCGTAACAGTCACACCAACTGCAAAGATATAATACAAATATCACTAGGATGTTCAATCTGAATTTTTCATTGAATTTTGACAATATTTCACAAAACTTGACTGAAATAAAGAAAATATCGTCTAATACTCGTTGCAGAAGGTAATTCCAACACTCATGTGTTCGAAAACTCGCTCTGCATTCGTGTTGGAATAGGAGCCCATTCTGCAACTTGTTTTAGAATATACCATCATATTACTGGCTGGCATTTGCGTTATTCATTTAAATAAATCTTTTAAAATAGATTTTTATTTTTTTGTGGGACAGTTCGACCTGCTTGGATTATATTTAACATAACGGAATCTTTCAATATTACAGACATCCTTTAGGGCTCTTGTTCAAGATCAAAAGGCTGTAATTTTTCGCCATCATTTCTAATTTAATGTTAGAGTGTTAGAATACCAGAACTGAATAAGAAATTAGACAAATCTCTCACGCCTGCAAATAATGTCTGTAATCGTCTAGTCGAATTTTGATCAGAGTGTGGTCTTAAATGATTATGTCAGACTCAAGAATTCGCGGTAATTATGTCTGTCTGAAGTGTATGGATACGTTTTCATTTCATAATTTACTTCAACTAGGGCAATTTTTTTCTCGATCTTTTGTAACGGAATTATTGAATTAATTTTTTCAATATTCTGCTTCTCATGTGGGTCAGATATGTTGTTACAGGATAATAGTAATTTACGTAATAAGTCCGGAAAATAGGGTTTTTTTGGACGAATAGACAAAATTCCAGGACGAGCGTAAGCGTGTCCTGGAAGTCTGTGAGTCCAAAAAGCCATTTTTGGGCGTATTGCGTACAATATTATTTTGGCAATCATGTAAAATAACACTATCGCTGCTGCTTTCCATATTTTATTGCGATTGCGATCAAAAAACATGCAAATTTTTGACAACTTATTTCATATGAACTGTCAGTCGTTATCTCGGTTGCTATGGATTCTATGATTCTTTTCCGGCTTAGTCCGGGAAGTACGTACTTTGCCGAAATATAATTTTTTTTGGGGATCTGGTTTTGGGTTCACAGAAATATTGGTTGTTTCGATATTCTTCTCGAATTTTTTATGATTCCGGTTGAACAATCATAAAGTTGGCATAAAATGGTTGAAGTGATAATTCCATAAACTCCGATAAAACCTCGACCCAATAGTATCTTTGATCACAGAAATATTCAATATTTAGTATATGCCTATTATTTTCAATATTCTTGTGATCAGTCATCCTATAAGGATGGTATCGCAAATGGAGTATGAAACCAATGAAACCAATAGTAAGCCGATAATATTTCAACCTAAAAGTAAGAAAACTGAACCGATATGAAAAAATTCAACGAATAAGAAGCAGAACGAAAAAGCAACATATCTTGCAATATTCAATATAATTATAAACTTAAAAGTTCATGATAGAGCTCTCTTCAAATGTCATTTTTCATGAAGTATTACAGTTCGGAATCTATGATTCTGCAGGGTGGAATGAGGAATTGTGTCTCTCTCAATATCCCTGAATACTTCATAGCGTTTTCAAGTCAAAGCACACCCGGAGTTGTTAGACCCAATTGAAAGGTTCCAAATTGAAAAATCCGAACGCCGAATCCCCTTTCAAGAAATACATCCGTCGATTAATCCAGGCACTCGTATTTCCCATTAAAAAGGTTTTTTTTCGCAATGGAAAAATTCAAATATCAAAACACCGTGACACATTTGAACGAACGATGGACCTTAAAGCGTAGTTTTAGCTTTGTCGTCATGAAAAGGTGAAATCGTTATAATGCGACCTAGTTTCACGATTTGTATTTGTTTCGTGTCGATGGAATGAAGCAGAAACAAATATGCACCCTGCCCGATGGGGAGATTTTCAGTGCAGAGCTTCGATATACATAGAATTGGAAAGTCAGATCGAATATAGATGTAATGGAGAAAGAATGAACCTATGTAAAATTGGAAATCAATCACAGGTTAGTTATTTGCGAATTTTTTGAATGACACGCTTTTTCATATTTGATGGGTTGTTATGTTTTTGAAATTGGTTTTTTTACTCTTTCCGCGAACCAACGCAGAACTATAATGAAGATAATGTAGATGAAATAGTACTTGAATTTCATGATAAACTCGTTGACTCTGCGATTGTTAGTCGAAAAGAAAATAAAATGTTTGAAAAAGGTTTGATTTAATATTGAAAAAGTATATTTTGAGAAGAATCCATTGATGATTGATGAATCATTGTGAATAGGAAGGAATGCAACAAAAAAAGATATCAACCAAATGGCCACCACGACTACAGTTGCAGCACCATATCCTCATCATGAATTTTCCATGACCAATTCGCACATTTGAGGCTATCCTCCTCAACTCAATGAAATCTATCTTCAAAATCTTAAATCGTCTGTGGAGCATTAGACAAGATTTTATGTTTTCCGTGACCCAAAGAGAAAAGTCTTGCAGTGTTGAATCACGAGATCTCGGTGGCCAATTGTGATTATTCCTTCGAGAAATAACACGGCCAGAAAAGTTTTCTTGCTGAAAAAAAAGGGAGGTCTATGAAATATTCGCGTCATACTTGACAAATCGATTCTAAAAAGTCAATTGACAAAATTCCTTTTCGAACACAAGGAATGTCGAGGCCGGAGTACCACAAGGTTCTATATTGGGACCTATCTTGTTCATTCTGTTTACGAATGATTTATATGTGAACGTAGAAGCTGAAAAAATCTGCAGCTTTACATATGATACAGCAAGATATTTAAAAACAACCTGAAAAAGAAGACAGCAAAATCCCTAGAAGACACCAAAACTGGTTTCATGCCGTTTGATAATAAACAGGTAAAAACTAAAAAGTTAATTTTAACTACAGAAAAGCCAATCAATGCATCTTTAACATACTTAGGGAAAGCTTTTTAGTCTTCGCTCCTCTGGAATAAATATGTTGATGAATTATGTGGACTGCTCTCGAAGGCCATATTTATGATAAAAGGAATAAAACTGATTTCAATTGTTGAAACTGCAAAACTAACAAATGATTCGGCCCTCCCACTGTCAGATGTAATATGGAATCATGATATGGGGACAGAAAACTTGCATAGAAAAGGTTCTACTGAAACAAACAACAGCAAGTTATTTATAAATAACTCACAGTTTTTCCTAGAGTTTAAACAATCAATGTAATATTTGAATAAACTCTATTCTATTCTATTCTATTATATTCTAATAAGAACACTCTTTGGCCGAAAACTCTGCGTGAAATAGGTTCAGTAGAATAAAGACAAATTCTCTCAATTCCATGCACATAATTTTGCTCTCACATTTATGTCAGACTAATCTAGTATTTCTACATGTATAAAATTATACGATAAATTTCTCGATGATATCAAAATATCTAATTTCCAATGAAAAAGTGAAGGAATTATTACTGCAGAACACAATATACAGACTAAACGAGTTTTAAAATATCTGTCTTTTTAAATTTGACAGAATTTTCATGACAAACCGTGAAAATAATTGACGGTGAATATTTGTAGTGGACAATGTAATGTAGTACATATATAAATGAATATTTGAATATTATTATTGATATTAACGAACACAACCGCAGCTTTAGAGAACAGTATTCGAGCTTTATCATTAGATACCATTCCCAGCTCAAAATTCGACTATTGAAGACATTGTGAGAAAATTGCATTGTTCAATACTCGAATATTACAGACAATGTGACGGAGTAATAGAGCTATATGTTTAGGTAACAAGCGCTCAGAAAAAAATGTTTATTTTCTGAAAGAGTCTGCTATATCAATCGATTTTCAGAATTCTCTCCGGCAAATATAAGAGCCTCCTCAACAACCATCTCTGGGCTTCCCGTCGTCACGCATCCACGGCGACAATCCCAATGCATCAAACCAACAGAGCGCGACGTCGGAGCTTTGTGGTCATATTTGCGAAACCGTAATATTTCACGAGCGATATCGGAGACAGCACGGCGACCGTACGTTGTGTGTGCGGGGACGCGCTTCATCGGTTCCGCCGCCGGTAAGAAGAATCCATGCACCGATGTATGAGATACGTCCGGGATTTATTTCATGCAATATGAACACGACGAAATGAGAAATTTCCAACGTTGGTCCTTCGCGCGCCGTGATTCTGACGCAGTTTCGGATCCCTTGTGCTGATTGGATGGCCGGACGGTTCCATTGTTCTTCAGTCGGATGTGCTTGGCGAAAGGCTGTTCGCAGGGAAATTCGCCATGAAATCGGTATTTCCCGTATGAAGTTTTCCAATATTCGGTTGTTGCTGGATTGGGACTCGACTCGTATGATATATCGATAGTTTTCCTAGTATAATTTTGAGATATCGAACTTTGCGTAAGAAAAAGCTTGATAGAAGAACTGCAGTGTGATTTATATTTGTAATTTCCTTCAACTCAATATACTCTGAATTCACAAGCACAGTGTTTGAGAAAAACATGAATAGAATAAAGAGTGTTTGAATATTATGTCTAGAATAGTAGGTGTATAAATATGGTTTGAATATAAGGTGTATAAGCATGACTAGAGTGAGAATTTTTGAATATGACTAGAATTTAAAGCGAACAAGATAAAATCATACGAGCATCTCAACATATCATATTTTTCCCAGCAAATGTGTTTTTTTCAAAAATTTTATCACTTTTTCTTCATGCTCGGATTTTCCCATTAAAATAGTTTCAGTTTCATCACTCAAATTCAATTCATTGCGTATACTTTGGTATTTTTTACAGTCTACCAACATATGATAAACTATGAGTACCTGATTACAATCTTCACACCTAGGTTAATGAATTCTACTTCTACATGCTACATGTAGAGTAGTCAGAGAGACATCTTTCGCACGTCCGAGTAGCTAATTTTGTTTTCCTTTTCTTTCTGTTTCTTTGTGATAGCCCTTAACTTGGTTTTGCTTTTGTTCCAGTCGGTTTTCCATTCCATAATAAATTTTTCCTTGTGATAAGCATTTAGGTCAGTTTGGTTGATTCCATTCACAAAGTTGTTATCGAAATCTCCGGTCACTGCTAATCTAGTTCTGTCAATAGCTCATCAAGAAATATTCAAGAAGAAGATAATTTCTTCCAATAATCATAATGAGATGGATGATTGAAAAATCATTTAATTGAAAAAAGTCAGGACCTATCACTCCATCAAACAAAATTGCGCACCATGCAGTGACATTCTGTGGATGTAATGATGTCTCAGCAATTAAAAGACGCACTCAGACGGCATATGCGCTCCGCATTTCATTGTCAGCTGACTTTAATTCTTTTGTCAACTTAACCTTATAACGGCGGATATGCAAATCCAGATGCAAAATACGCCAAAGCGTGCCCTTAGAGGGGCCCAAATGTTGTGCGCGCCAAAGAATGGATAAATTTGTATAATCTTCAACACTCTCACTTACCTCAACAATATTTTTTCGGTCGAGTCTGCATTTCGATGATGTATAGGCTTCAAGACATCTGTAACAGATCCAGTCTCTTTGAATGTTTTCTCTGTCTTACCAATTGTACGCACAGTTTAGGATTAGGTCGACCATAATCAGCCCATAATGAACCAAACAAGACTTCACCAGAAAATCATTATTTTTTAAGTAGGTTTTCACAATTTCACACACTCAGCAGTACAGAAACGGTCCATATTGTTGAATGGCTAACCTTCAACTAAACATATGATTCCGATGATGATACTGTAATGACGCCAGTTCTGTTTGACATATTATATCATTGGAATTAGGCTGTGAAATCTGAACCACAACATGAATAACCTCATTATAAGACGCAGTTGAAGTTTGTTTGCACAAAAGACATTATTGTTTCGTACAATAAAATGACTCGGAAGAATTCTTCCGAAAAATTTTATATAAATAATCCTCTGAATTTTATTGATCGAATGCCGTTTGCGAGAAAGAGCATTTTTTTTGGCCAAAAAACATTTTCTGTGAACGAACTGTCAAATATTCAGTCCTTCAAAAAAAGTCACAATGAAACACTATAATTTTTACCCAAGTGAATTGTAAATTGACTTATTGTGTCAATGACCTTTGTGAGTATAGAAGAGTCCTTCAAAATATCGGGAATATCAATGGAATGGAATATTATATTTTCCTCAAAAATGTAAGTTAAAATTATCTTTCATTGCAATCTACTTAGAAATGTAAAAATCTTGTCCTTATTCTACAACTACAAATTCATTATATCAACATATTCTTCAAAAATTATGAAAATTCAGGAAATAAGAATTATGTTTCAATAATAATCTGAAAGTCTTAATCATACTGGAATAAGAAACAATTAATATGTTATCTCATGATGATCCTAATATTTTTCAAAGCTCAGTGTCTTAAATCCTTACAGCCACAGAGGTTTTCCTTCTTACAATGTGAATTCGATCAGGACACTCATTCTTCTGAAAAATTCAGCATTTTTAAGGGCTATCACTAATGTGATGACGAAACACCGTAAAAAGGTCTAGTTAAGTAATCAACTATTCAATTATAAATTGATTAATGGAAGTTTTGCTGGAAATGAGAACAACCGGAAGCATTGACGCTGATCCCATTTTGCTAAACCACAAATTAACGTTGATCAACATTTGCATATATTTCTGAATCAATTTCCTGCAATTTTGCAGAATAACAAACTTACCCTCTACTGACCCAGCAAAAAAATGAATTTCACATCCATAAAAGACTATATCCGTTATAATCACGCATGTACACCTGGAAGCATCACTCGCTTTGCTCATTTTTATTAGGCAAATCCAACTTCGGCTTCGTATAACAAAGACAGCCTCGTCAGTTTCAGCCCTCGCTATACAAATAAGCCGATGGTAGATAAGTGCGGAGAATCGTAAAAGAGAATTAACATAATTAAAACGAATAGAAACCGCTTTGCACAATATTGTTCCTCCGAAAGCAGGTTTGGAATAGCCCGAATATTCAATGTGTTAAAATGGTTCTCTTTATTTCTAAAGAAAGGATAAAAGATCTCATTTCTTGTATATCATATGATGAAACTATGATTCTTATTCATTTTGACTCTTCACGAATTCCACCTTTAGTCTTGAATCGATTGTGATGCATTGGCATAGATATTATTTTCCAGGTAGCTACAAAGAAAAAAGACGGGAGGTATTAAATCAGAAAATCTCGGTGGCCAGTAGAGTTCACTTCGATAAATAACACAAATTTTATTGTTTCTTTGCTTGTGTGGCTTGTATTGCCATCTCGTTGAAGATAAACGTCGTCCACATCAATATTTTACAATTTGACAAAGTGACAGCTACTGAGACAGTGGCCCGTTTCTTTCGACTGATCCTGTATAGAATGGAAAATTCGAACAGCCACAAGACGTTTATGATTCTAAGTTTTTTGAACTCTAAGTTGCTTACGTGAATTATTGTTTCCAAATATTCTCAAGATGAAAATGATTTTTTTCGAGGGAATAGAATTCAAAAATGTCTAATATGGTGGCAGTTAAATTTTAATGTAGTACTGGTTGTGTTATACCATGATGAAATGGCAAAACCTATTGTACACAAATAACATGAGAAACGTAAAAAAATATACAGCGCTGCTATTATAACTATTTGAAATGTTATCATTTCTATTGAAAAATCATTTATATGAATCCTTGCACCTTCGTTCAATTTAAAACAATAATTATTTCGACTTTAATATTTTAATTTCATATTGTATAAGATTGAGTACATATAGTTCAAAAGGAAAAAAACGCTTGCTTTGATATTGTAGAAATTTCTTTTTGTCTGCATTTGAAGGGTGAGTTCTGCCAACGAGACATTCGTATCTCATGTAGCAAGAATGTTATTGCACTGGCGGTTCATAACAAAAATTCCCATTCTATTTTCGACCGAGGAAGCCCGAAGCTCCCTTATGTTCTCAATATACGCCTTCGGGACGGTATTCCCCATTTCTTAACTTGGAACGGACGTTATACTTTTATAAGGGAACACTCCAAGCTCTCAGAATCCTACGTGATTGCCATAAGATAACATCGTTATGGCAGCAACGACAATAGTCAGTTGACAAACGTTTCAGAAAGATATCCTGAGCGAGTTCACATTATAATGGGGGGATGAGACCACGACGAAGACAATGAAACAAATTTTTACGTCTTGCCACTGCACAATGAGGTCACGTATGAAGACACGGTTTTATCACTGGCTTCGTTGTACATTTCATACATGCGAATTGGCGTTGAGGGGTGGAAGCTATACGGGGCAACAGTAATTTGTTCAGTTGGTTTCGTTTTAGGATAGAGCTCTTACCTTGAACTACACCAATAATAACATTTTCTTGATCAAGACTGAAAGACCAGTAGAAAAAACATGTGAATAGGTAGTGAAAATTATACGAACTACCTGAAAGAAAACAACGGTGAGTCCCATTGGCGTACCCAGCGAGAGGCAGATGGGGTAGCTGCCCCTTCCCCTCAGGAAGAAAAAAAATAATCCTTATTGAATTTTGTTGCTGAAATACATTACAATACTTGGAACACCATTTAAAAAATGAAAAAATACTCACACTATTGGAAATTATGAAATTAAGATACTTCATCGTCCTTTTATAGAATGTTACAACCTGAACGAACATGATTTTCCCCTCCCTAGTTTTGATCCTGGAAACGCCCTTGGTGAGCATGAAAAGCCATACAGGAGTAACTGTGGATAAATGATTAAGGATAAATACCTAAATAAAGTAAAAATTTATTTTTTACATTAATGTGAGAAATGAAAGTGTCTCTATGAACAAATTTGAGACCATTAATTTCAAAACATAAAATACGAAACGAAAGTGAACGAAAAATATCAATAGCTCACAAAAAATTTCAGAAGGTTAATAGAGAAAATGAAGTTTTTTAGATTTCAACACATTTTACTTGGCCTAGGCAAACTTGAATTTAAATTATAAAATTGTTGTTGTGGTATATTTGCCAGGTTTCTGGCAGAGCTGCCAGGAGTTTACCTTTTGACTATGATTAACTCTTCTTTGTAGCATATCCCATGCATGCTCAATCAAATTTAAATCAGGTCATTAGGCTGGCCATGGCAAATTCTTGATTCCCTGGTTATCTAGAAAATTTTTTGTTCGTTATACAGCTAGTGTGCAAAAATCTTTCCTAATTGCATTAGCGTATGAAAGGTTTCCAGCCAAACAAGATCTGTTCTTCCATCAAATTAATTTCCACCCCATACCGTAACAGTTCCACAATTATACTTGTGAACTTCTAGTAATGCTGCAAACTGACCAATTTTCGAATCTAGTGTTGAGCCTACTATAATCTAGATGAAGGTTGAGCTCTCTAAGACATTCTGGTGCCCAAGTGGAGCCATGGTTCTACGTGAATCACTCAAACCATGGACTTGATACACGTAAAGGATTCAAAAAACTAATGATCGCTGGAACTGTACAAATCAATAGGGATTCACGGCTTGACTTGATATTCAAGCTGGTTGGCTCAAGCTCAAGTAGCTTGAGTTCAACTCAAGTAGTAGTTTTTAATGTCAAGTCAACTTTGACACACCACTACTTGACTTGAATGTGAGTTTATTTCAAGTTAAGCTCAAGCTATTTGAGCTTGAGCTGGAGCCTAGTAGCTCGAATAGCAAGCCAAGCTGTGAATCCCTGCAAACCAACATGAGGTAATCAGCTGTCAGGCTGTATTGTTATCGAATAATATGCAGTAATAAGATTTTTTAAAGAAAACTGCACGATAACAATATGGTAGTAAACTATTGTCAACAATTAGGTTGATTATAGCGGTCAAGGCAATAATATTATGCAAATAGATTGTACAAAAACATTGAAGTGTTCCATAGACGTACAATAATGAGGTACAATATTGGTAGTTGTGGAGGAAAATTGTAGATGATGCCATATTTGTACGCATTGCACAATGAATACCTTATTGTTTTAATTTCGTACAATATATTGCACCTTATTTTAATACCAGAACCAGACGTTCAACATAATTGCACAACTTCCAATATTTCATTATATTATTGTACTAATGACAGGAGAATATTCGAACTCGTTGTGGTTCTGTGATCATTTCGACTTGCCTCCATTTCGAGGATGATCACGCTGTCAAATAAGATTGCTCTTTGAAGTGACTGACTCAGTTTTTTTTGTCTGTTATCTTTGTGAGTGTACCATGCGTAAAATATGTGTTTTTGTTAATTCACTCATCAAACTGCTCGCTCCTAGATCGAATTTATAATTGGAATTCTTTATAGATTGAAATGTTATTCCTATACCTACTCACTACATAGCCATCCAGTGGATAGGTCAAATCGAAAATTACATTGGATTAGCACTTGCTGCATCGTCTGAATTATCCAATAGCTTTTATGCGGTCTACGAAAGCATACGATGAAATACTTTCTACAATAAATGAAAACTACGCGAAATATTAGAACTTATGAATTCTAAACATAAATTATATTGAGAGAAGAATGAAAAACCTAGCTATTTCTAAAACGTGATCGCAATAATCAGCAGGAAATGTTCAGATATTTTTGACAGCGCTAGGTGAAGTACTAGACAGGTTGAATAGTAATAAATTGTATGAAATAGTAATAACAGGCGATTTTAACGTTGACTTTATCAAACCAAGCAGTGACAAGGACAGTCTGGTTGACCTGTTGGAATCGTATGGCCTAAATCCAGTGTTCAGTGAGCCTAGTCGCGTGACGAGGAGATCTCAGACCTGCATAGATAACATCTTTCTCAACACAGAGTCATTTTCTTATAGTACCGAAACACTGAATGTGCATTTATCAGATCACCGGGTCCAGGAATTAAAACTGATAACGTCTGCACTTCAGAAGAACGATGTCAAAAATATAAAATTCCTCATCAATGACGAAAATATGTCAAGGTTCGAAAATCAAATTGCGGCGACTCAGTGGGATAATACGATGGATACTGAGGCTGAGAGGAGTTACAATAAATTTCATGAGGCCTTTCAACGCTGCTTTAGCGCTTCATTTCCTGAGATAGAAATCAAATACTGTTCGAATAACACGCATAGAAAGAGATATATGGAGTCGGATGAAAGTAAAACCTTGAAATCAGCCATTGACTCAGCGGAAACCATCAACTGGGTCAGGAGGGACGAATGCTCCAAACAGCTCTTAAAACACCTCAAGCAATGTCTAAGAGAAAGCTACACTAGACAAAAACAAAAATATAACAGCGAATTCATAAGTGGTGCAGAAAATAAATCGAGAGCTGTATGGAAGGTTATAAAACGAGAGACGGGAAGAAGAGGCACTGGGACCGGGCAGTCCCAGTTGTCCTCTGATGATATGGCAGGATCTTTCTCTGATATTGGAGATAGTGGAAATCAGATTCTCCATGGATCGGATGCCGACCACTCCATTCTATTCAAGAACTACATGTCGAGAAAGAAGATTAACGACCACTCAATGTTCATTTTTCCAACTGACGTGGCTGAACTCCAGAGTATTGTGAAAGGTCTCAAGGGAAAATTAACGCAAGACATTTATGGCATGAATACCTTGCTATTAAAAAGGATTTTTCCATATGTGGCAGATATTATGAGTAAAATTTTCAATCAGTGTTTGCAACAGGGAATATTTCCAGATAATTTAAAAATGGCCAGAGTTTTACCACTCCACAAAAAAGGAGATGCCGATGATGCGGACAACTACAGGCCCATTTCCATTCTGCCCGTCTTCTCGAAAATCCTCGAAGAACTCCTAAAGAGAAGGCTAATAGCATTTTTAAAGAGTAAAAATGTCCTAAGTGAGGATCAGCATGGTTTTTCTTCTGGAAAATCGACTACTACTGCATTGACCAGCTTATTAGAATCAATAACAAAGGCCCTAGATGATAAAGATCAATGCGAAGTGCTGAGTTGTGACCTCTCGAGGGCATTTGACAGTGTGGTGGGGGAGATCCTACTGAACAAGATGAAGTATTATGGAATTCGTGGCACGGCACTCTCTATCTTTCAGTCATTCCTTCAGGGAAGAATGAATATTGTTGACTGGAAGGGTCAAAAAACAACCTATACTACAGAGCGTGGGGTTCCACAGGGCTCAATTTTGGGACCAGTATTATTTAATATATACACGAACGATCTCCCTCTGAATGTCCCTGTCAGTGCGACTGTACGCTATGCTGATGATACGAATTTGTTCAACAGAGCCGATTCTGTGGAGTTACTGAGAGATGCATCTTCAATGTCTATGCTGGCTGCACAGGGATGGTTTTCTGCAAATGGTTTGAAATTAAATGTAAATAAAACCCAGATTCTGAGATTCGGAGGCCACGGGGATCACGATGCAGAACAGATTAAATTACTAGGTATAATATTCGACAGAAATCTCTCATGGAAACCCTATATGTCCGAATTATCAAGAAGGTTGTCTACGGCCATATATGCGATAAGGCGGATGAGAGCAGTCTCCTCGGCTGATGTCTGTAGAATTACTTATTTTGCCAACTTTCAATCCGTGGCCACCTACGGTATACTTCTGTGGGGATGTTCTTCTGCTGCACATAGGATTTTTTTGAGACAAAAAGAGGCTCTTCGCGCTTTGTGTGGAGTCTCAACCAGAACAAGTTGCAGACATTTGTTTAAGCAGGAGCGAATACTGACTGTGCCGTCTGCTTACATCCTCGCATGTATGAAATATGTGGTAGAGAATAATTCGGACTTTAAAACTCTCGGAAGTTTTCATTGTTATGAAACGAGGCACAGGGACCATCTACTGATTAAACATCATCGTCTCACGAGAACCCAATCAAGCACAAATTATATGTGTGCCAAGATATACAATAGGTTACCAGACTGTCTGAAAGATCTGAGAGGGAGAGAGTTCTTGCATTCGTTGAAAGCTTTTTTGAAGGATAATTGTTTTTATTCTGTGCGAGAATTCCTTGATCGTACTTTTTAAATGTTTATTTTCATTGTTTGTTAAACTTATAACAGTGTTTGTTGTGTACATTTAACTCGTGTTATATATTATTGTCTATATATATCCTGACATTCCATGTAACTTATTTGATGGAGCAAATAAATATTATTATTATTATTATTATTATTATTATAGTTAAATCTATTGAAGAGATTAGCAATTAGAAATATCATATTAATCGACAGTAATAAAAAACCTTCGGAAACTTGAAGTGTGAATTCAACTCGATATTTCGAAGAAATACTTCCATTCGGCGAATCGTGTGATATTATCGACCGGGCCGGTGAATAAAACAGTGTTGAGGTATATCGGCCAGAACCAGATACAACCCTCAGATAGGCGAAACAGTCTTAGAATCAATTTAAAACCCCGAAAGTTGCCCTTATCACACGCCAAATCTACCTGTGTCCTTACCAACTTTTATTCGCTTCTTTCGAATACGATTTCGTGACAGTTCCGACCCTGCACCCCCAGCCAGATTTAACATCGTTTTTATACCGCAGACATCACGAGAAGATGGAGTTTATTAAAGGATAACATTCGCCCCGAGTTTATTAAACGGGAGGGTTATTCTGCGTCGGGGAAAATGAACAAGATTATCATCTGAAGAAGGGTTTTTCCGTTTCGCCGCAAGGGTATGCAGCAAGGCTCGGGTGTACGCAGCAGCGCTGAATGTTTTCCCTAAACCGCGTTGTTTAATCAGGAATTTCGGGCTATTTGAAGTGGAGAGTGTGAAACGAGAAAACATTGCTCATTTGAGGTGGAGCACGAATACAGAGTTACGTTTCGATGGAAAATAGCTCGGAGGATAGAGTAGTCGAATGAGAGGAAGAAACATTGGCGGATCGTTGGGTGAGGCCAGAGAAACCGGAACCTAACCAATCTATTTCATAAAAATTTCAAAACTCAAAAAAAATGAAAACCTCTTGGCTGGAGGAGGCAGTAATTAATATTTTGGCTAGTCTTTCTCGAACCAAATAACGTAGGTGCGCCCTCCCTTTAGGGATCAGGGTGTTTCGTCCCGAGATCCCTGATGACTCTTTAGTTTGGCTATCCAGCAATCTTTGCCCAAGGCACACCCTCTCATACTATTGTGGAGAGGTGAGTCTGCAGTGTCTGCAGAAATTCGGGTATTCTTTATGAACCCTCCGATGCCTCGCTATAGAGTTACGCGAAGCCAACAACGCCACCTATAGGGCATGCAGAGGCACTACAATACTAATATTATCGAGCATCGTCTTACTAATTTATAATTGCGTTATATATTTGTGCGTCTTTATGGTAGCTCGTTCCTTGAACAGATCGCTTTATCATTTGGTTTCAAGGTATCTGATTTTCGAAATCTTAGCTGGAAACATTCTTCAACAATAAGGTTCGACTCAGTGATTAGGTACGAATTCGTGGTCAAATTCAAATTCCCCCAAATGACTAGATGATGGGCTAGAGACTTCGATATTTTCAGGGTTGATTCGTAAATGGTCACAACCCGACCAGTGGTTCCGTAAATATGAGATACTGTTCTCCAGATATTTTCAAATTCAGATGTGAAATAATCTCTCTAAGCTCCACTCAAAATATTATGTTGATCGCGTCCCCAGATTCAGAGAAAAATCCAGTAGGATATCGAAAAAAGAAACAATATTTTCGAGATAAACATGAACAACGGAGTTGATATTCTGAGTGTAGGATTAAAACATAAATTTTTAGCTTCCTGAACTGTTCGAATGAACCAAATCATTCGAACTATTCAAGAAGAGATAGAAACCTGGAACTCTCTCTGTAGGATCAACGATTAGACCTTTGTTGAAGACATTACAAGAACTCCATTCCGAACGCCAAATTTCCTTGTCACTTTCATTAGATCGAAGGAAAGTTTTAATCCATAAAGGTTTGCGTAACTTTAATCTGGTAGCTCAAACATCTGGGAGGTAAGATACAATTGGAAATAAGTTCGGGTAGAAATGAAATTTCTCCAAGATTTTTTGATTTCTACCTGTCTACGAATATGAGGTGGAACTATGTGTCTTAGCACAGGTAATCTTTGTGGAAGTGTAGATCTAATAATTCCATTGATAATTCTCATAGAAACGTCAAGCTGTGCATCAATTTTTTGAACCTAAGCACTATTGAACCAAACAGAACAACAGTATTCAGCAGCATAAAAAAACCCAGACCAAAACTGGCATCAGCACCCCATAAAGAACCATCAAAATCGAACAGGATATTGAAAAAATTTTCTAATATTTCTATGACAATTGATTCCATGTATATAGAAAAAAATTTATCTTTGAGGTCATGAATCGGTTTTAGAGCATTGACATTATGTTTCACGTGGTGCGCTAATGAAAAAAGTGTTGAGGTGTTAAATCACAATATCCAAGAAACAACCAAATGCAAGGATTTTCTATTCAAAGTAGCGATTCTCCAATATATTTATATTCTGATAACTTTCTTGAGACCAGAAATATATTTGAAACCGTATTACACATTCCTTAACTCTTATGTCATCTCTACGCCCTCCCACCCTTAGAAACATCTCTGCGAAAGCGGAACATCAGTCGATAATGGAGAACGTGTCTTAGAAACATAACATTTTTCGTATGGAAGTCAGAGAGTAAATTGAGAAGGGGCACATATAAAGTGACGCCTACAACTCGAAACATATTGCAAGATTTGAGTAGGGTAACGTGACGACACGACGAATTATGTGGTTTCCTCACAAATTTATGCCTATTTTATGTGTTAACATAAATTTTACATCGAAGGCGTGGAGAATTGAGCTTAACTCATATTTCGGTGTTACCTGGATTTTTTATATTTTATGGTGATCGATCGGAAATCTTGTGCGAATAAATACCAGCCATTCGATGAATTGTAATTAATAATTAGATGGAAATTGAGGATGACTTTCATTTGATATTGATTCAAATGGAATTCCTTCAAGTGAAGATTGAATCAATCAAATATAGTCATTAAGAGATATACAAACTTCACTAGATTTTTCTGTCACAAAAAAATCGAGGTAATAAAAATTTTTCATTAGAATTTATGATAAAAGGCACAATATATTATAGTAGATTCCATCATGTAAGGCACTTTGTGTCCAGAGGTAAATGCTATAATAATAATATAACGGATGTTTTTTTTCTAGGTATATAATTTTAAGTTGGCATTACTGTTCAAGATGGCGACTGATTTAACAGCTGTCAAATGATTTATTCTCAGGTTTGGTTTGGCAATTTATCATAAATAAACTCACGCCTGAACAACGCTTGCAAATAGTGCAATTTCATTTTGAAAATAATGGTTCTGTGCGGAATAAGTATCGCGCACTACGTCCATTTCATTTTGTTTAGCGATGAAGCGCACTTCTGGTTGAATGGCTACGTCAAAAAACAAAACTGCCGCATTCGGAGTGTAGTTAATCCTCAAGTGTATGTCGAAACACCGTTACATCCAGAAAAATTGACTGTTTGGTGCGCTTTATGGGCTGGTGGAATCATTGGTTCGTACTTCTTCAAAAATAATGATGGCCAGAACGTTACAGTCAATGGTGATCGGTATAGAGCCATGATTACTAACTTTTTCATTTCTGAATTGAACAACAACAAACTGATATCCAGGGGCTGTGGTTCCAACAAGACGATGCAACATGTCACACAGCTCGTGCCACAATCGATTTATTGAAAGACACCTTTGGTGAACACCTAATTTCACGTTTTGGACCTGTGAATTGGCCTCCAAGATCTTGTGATTTAACACCGCTAAACTACTTTCTGTGGGGCTGTGTAGAGTCATTGGTCTATGCGGATAAGCCACAAACCCTTGACCATTTGGAAGACATCATTCGCCGTGTTGGCGCCGTGTTGGAAAAAGTCATCGAAAATTGGACGTCCAGATTGGACTACATCCGAGCCAGCCGTGGAGGTCATATGCCAGAAATCATATTGACAATGTAATGCCACAAGATTATCTTGCGGATTAATAGAATTCATGTCAATCGAAGAATCCATCGTTGTTTTATTGCAATTTGAAGTTCTATAGCTCTAAAAAAAAACACCCTTTATGTGCAATATAATATATTTCTCATGTAATAGA
Organism: Harmonia axyridis; assembly: GCF_914767665.1. Taxonomy (NCBI): domain Eukaryota; kingdom Metazoa; phylum Arthropoda; class Insecta; order Coleoptera; family Coccinellidae; genus Harmonia; species Harmonia axyridis. The sequence goes on along the minus strand of NC_059504.1, from coordinate 48,522,636 downwards.
TAGCTCATTGGGATGTTTGTTTCAACCAAAAGTTAAGTTATTTTAATTCAAGGTGAAATAGTCTGCAATTGAATGTAGATTATTCACTGACAAATTCAATAGACATTTTGTTCCTTCGAAATCAACGATAAAATAAACAGCGACTTCTATCCTGTCAGGTCAACAAATAATGCTGAATGAAGTTATTGTAAAAACGAATCAGTTCCCAGGAGAAATAAAACAGCGTGTCTCGACAAAAATTATACAAGAAACTTCCTGCAGGAAAAAACAAACGTCCAAAGAAAGCAAGAATTTTCCACGAGGGCCAATTACAAGACAATTCCAGCCAAGAATCCCGATCTTTCTTCCCCTTTGTTTTTATATGTTCAGTAGAATTCGTTGAATTTAATTGATTCACTTAGATTTCATGGATTTTGTCGGAAGAACTTCAGTCTCCTTTGAGAAAAACAGATCTTGGATTTAATGAAAATACGAAAAAAAAACCCTTGAAAATTGAAAATTGATGCGTTCTCTCTTTCTATCAGGGTATATTTCAAATTATTCGAAATATAATAGATCATTCATATCAAATAGTACATATTATTTCAGGCAAACACCCTCGATAGCTATTCATTTCGAGAGAAAAATCGTCATCGTCTAAAATTTCATGAGATATTTATTAGATCTCTTATTGTATTGTTTTATCCGAAAGAAGGAAAAATATCTGTCTGAAATTCGCCAATTCCATTACTCATATTTTCGAATAGATTGAAACATTGACTCAGATTTTCTTTGGGAAGATATTCTTGGGAGTTATTGTCTCGAAAGTTCAACTTGAACATTTCATTTGTAGAATATCTACTCGAATTCTTCGACTAACTTCTTAGCGGATGTCACTGATTCTCGAACTTAACCGGAAGTGACATATAATGCAACGAAACTTGATTATTTGTGGAACATAGTCCAAAGACCGAAGAACATGGCTGTTTCAAACTACTCTGGAAAGTGTAAGTGGCTGAGAGCAACATGTAGCACTAAAGATTCCAGTAACGTGGCATGCCTTCAGGGAGAGATGGCTGATTATAACTACTTACTATGCCAGAATGCCCCTAATCTTCGTGAATGTTACTGCGGAAATTGTAGTAGACTAGAAATTGGATGAAAAATGGAATTTTCACAACAATAACGGCATTAGCGTTCTCGATACATGGTTTAAACTCTCATCTACGATTGATTGGTACATAGACAGGTAATATAAAGTCTTTTCCTAGATATTTCATTTTGAAAAGACTCTATCTGAGCAGCTTTCACTTTTGAATCTCTCCCTCGACGAGTGAAAACTATGCCATCACTAGGAATCGTAAGTTACCCTCTTCCACAACGCATTTAAATTGATAAAATTCACTACTGAAATGGTGAATATGTTGCAGTCACTGTTGACAAAACTGAAGCACTTTTGGGTCATTGTGAATCTTCTTCTATGCCGTAGATTCGTAGAGTACATATCTGAATTTTGTTGATGACAGAACCAGAAAAAATCAAGGAGAATATTGAAAATGAAATACCTAATGATTTAGTATAATAACAGATCCATCCTAGTTGAGATTTTTCGAGTGAATATCTTCTTCTTCTTCTACTGATTTTAAGCCGGTGGCTTGTATTTCCCAATTATTTGTCTCTTGGGAGACGTCCATGAGTCCTTCCACCGTTTAGGCGGTCTTCCCAGCGGTCGACGTGTTCCTGGATTTCCATCCCTTACTATTCTGGCAATTATTTCTTCATCTATCCTTTCCACATGGGCATTCCAAAATCTTCTTCTATTGCGTCCCCATCGAACTATATCTGGAACTTCACACTCGTTGCGGATGTCTTCATTTCTCTTTTTACCTCGTAATGTGAAGCCTAGGATGTTTCTGAGCACTTTCGAGTGAATATAAAATAACATATTAAGTTTATTTAGAGTTGTTCATTAAAAATAATCAGTCTACAATGGAACAATTGGCGCACGACCAGCGCTCGAACGATCCTGACTTCACAATAGTCCTTTTCTCAATTTACGAAAGAATTTTATAATCTGCAGTGAATCGGCAAGTTTTGACAGTACCACGCCCACAGAGAGCGTTGTCACATTTGCGTATCCAACAAACGCCAGAATTCATTTAGCTACATTTATCACACTTGAAGGAACGTACAATATATTACTTTCTTACTGCCGCGAGAGAACACTGTCGCATAGAATGAAAGAAAAGCAATGTAGGATTTTTCCTGAAGGCGCTTTCATCTCATCCTGGATTACTGGAAAAAATTCTGTTCTAACCGATATTTTAGATTTTTTGATCTGTCATATTACTAATGTGAATTCAATGGAAACGAGGTTTAAGCAAATGGTAAGCTTGATGGTCTACGGCTCAGTTTTAGTCATGCGGATATGTCATTTTTTGTTTTTACTATGCATTTCCAATGCTGTGGGTTGTAGCGCTGCAGACGTATCTGAGATAATTTTAATGTGAATTGTATGAGTTCAGTTATTCTCGAGGAATGGAAGATTTCTACTTTTTAACTGAGTCATCATCCAGGCCTGTTTATTTTTAATTTTGATATGAAGTAATGAAATCATCCAAAAACAGAAACAGATCTGACACCAACACATAAAGGATCAATGTAGATTGAATATAACGGGTGTTTTTTTCCGAGGTATACAACTTTAAGTTGGCATTACTGTTCAAGATGGCGACCGATTCAGCAGCTGTCAAGTGATTTATTCTTAGTTTGGTTTGGCAATTCATCGTGAATAGACTCACGACTGCACAACGCTTGCAAATAGTGCAATTTCATTTCGAAAATAATGGTTCTGTGCGGAGTACGCACCCAGAAAAACTGACTGGTGCGCTTTATGGGCTGGTGGAATCATTGGTCCGTACTTCTTCAAAAACGATCATGGCCAGAACGTTACAGTCAATGGTGATCAGTATAGAGCCATGATTACTAACTTTTTCATTCCTGAATTGAACAGCCATGATGTCCAGGAGCTGTGGTTCCAACAAGACGGCGCAACATGTCACACAGCTCGTGCCACAATAGATTTATTGAAAGACACGTTTGTTGACCGCCTAATTTCACGTTTTGGTCCTGTGAATTGGCCTCCAAGATCTTGTGATTTAACACCGCTAGACTACTTTCTGTGTGGCTATGTAAAGTCATTGGTGTATGCGGATAAGCCACAAGCCCTTGACCATTTCGAAGACAATATTCGCCGTGTTATTGCCGATATACGGCCACAAATGTATGGACGTCCAGATTGGACTACATCCGAGCCAGCCGTGGCGGTCATATGCCAGAAATCATATTTAGAATGTAATGCCACAAGATTATCTTGCAGATAAATAAAATTCATTTCAATCGAATAATCCATCGTTGTTTCATTGCAATTTAAAGTTCTATAGCTATAAAAAAAAAACCTCTATGATTGTTTCTTCGTTTTACTTCTCGACAACTTCGTGAAAGGAAAAGTATTGAATAATTTGCAGAAAGAACTTCAACATTATTCTAGTTTAAGTTTCAATAATGCTTCAAATATCAATTTGAAATCTTCAGTTGTTTTCGAGATTTGAAGGAAAATCTACTTTCTTTCCAACCCCAACACCTTTTTTTTGGTATTTCGGTAAGAATTTTTTTTTTTTGAGATATTTTCAGTAATAAACCTCATTTTCTGACGCTATTCTGGAACATCATGTATAGCTATAAACCCATAAGGGATCGTAGTTGAAAAAAAACTATAACTCCCCTAACAAAATCCGCCAGATAACCTCTCCCAAAGAGAAAATTACAATGAAAAAACTCACAACCATCAGTTATCCCAGTGACTGATGCAAGAATACTTTCGAGATCGATGATGCTATTTGTTCCAACTCACGAAAGAGGAAGGGAACAGAATGTTGAACGGAGTGATTCACCAAATCTGAGGCCTAGTATTTCTGCATTATCCAAACCGTATGCTTTCCGCCGGTGAAACTCGGAGAAATAGACTGATGACCGATCCAATTCAGGAGTTTGTCGGAGGTGAAAATAAAAGGAAATCGAGGGACACCGTTTTTTTGCCTCTTTTTGTTGGCAGCGGTGAATCAATTACTTTAGCTCTTCAATCGGAAAAGGTGGAAAGCGCACTTCAATCAACATAATATTTTTATTTATGCAAGCTAGAATTCGAGATTGCTTTAGATTTTTCCTACCAGAGTTTCGAAAGTATTACCTTCCACATGCATTTACGTTTTGAACGTAGTACCTTTCCGCATGCAAATATTAAAAAGTCGCATTAATCATACAATTTTGGAATGTCTCTATGCGCCAATCATAAAAATGCAAATAGTGCAATTTCATTTCGAAAGTAATGGTTGTGTGCGGAATACGTATCGCGCACTACGTGCATTTAATTTTGTTTAGCGATGAAGCGCACTTCTGGTTGAATGGCTACGTCAACAAACAAAACTGCCGCATTTGGAGTGAAGCTAATCTTCAAGTGTATGTCGAAACAACGTTACATCCAGAAAAACAGACTGTTTGGTGAGCTTTATGGGCTGGTGGAACCATTAGTCCGTACTTCTTCAAAAACGATGATGGCCAGAACGTTCCAGTCAATGGTGATCGGTATAGAGCCATGATTACTAACTTTTTCATCACTGAATTGAACAACCATGATGTCCAGGAGCTGTGGTTCCAACAAGACGGCGCAACATGTCACACAGCTCGTGCCACAATCGATTTATTGAAAGACACGTTGATGACCGCCTAATTTCACGTTTTGTACCTGTGAATTGACTTCCAAGATCTTGTGATTTAACACCGCTAGACTACTTTCTGTGGGGCTATGTAAAGTCATTGGTCTATGCGGATAATCCACCTTGACCTTGACCTTGACCCTTGACCATTTGGAAGACAACATTCGCCGTGTTATTGCCGATATACGGCCACAAATGTTGGAAAAAGTCATCGAAAATTGGACGTTCAGATTGGACTACATCCGAACCAGCCGTGGTCATATGCCAGAAATCATATTCAAAATGTAATGCCACAAAATTATCTTGCGGATGAATAAAATTTATGTCAATCGAATAATCCATCGTTGTTTTATTGCAATTTAAAGTTCTATAGCTTTAAAAAAACACCCTTCATATTCCTGCTGCCAAGGACTTTTGACTAAGACTTCTTTTGAAATAGTATATTTCAATATTCGTTCATTTGTTTGGAGTTTTTGAACTACAAAGAACCGAGCAAAGAACAATGAGAAATCAAAACTTGCAGGAGAGTGAAATTAAGAACGAAAGCGAAGAATCCCATAACTTCAGATTCTGATTTTTTTTTCCTTGGTGAGCGACTATCAAGTTAATTATCGAAGACCATGAATCAAATTTGGATAGTGAGTTCTCAAACTATGCCCTCCATCCTCACCATAAAGTAATTTGTGGTTTGGATATCATTTTTTCCGTGATCATTAGCCGAATCTAGCCACTCGGATCATTCGAGTCGAAACCCAGAACTAATAAAATTAAGCCGGATTAGCTAGCAAGACACGAAAACAACGGACTCACTAAACTGGGAGAAATAAATTTGCATAATGTTAGTGCTTCGGAACAAAGGAAACTCCGCGCCGGAACACAAACGGAAGGGAAATGAAACGGAAATATAAGAATAAACTTTGAGTTTTCGAAGAGTTTAAACTATTCCTTGCCGGAATTTATATTCCTTCCAGTGTCTGGCGTTCGACTTCACCAAGCCAGGGCGTTGTTTGGGTGGAGAACGGAGATTCTGTAAGCGTCGTTAGGCGTCCTGTTTTTCCACATATGTGATCGGCTATATCAGATCGGAATATGGATTTTTCTTGTTTATTACGAGAAAAAAATTATCAACATTCTTCATTCGAAAAATTAGTAATTCTAACACTCATGTTTTTCATTACAATGGAAGGAGTCTTAGGTTTTAGATTCAATTATATACATAATTAAATATATGGTCGTCTACTTTTCATTGTTTCATTTGGAAAATTTCGACAAGAGTTATGAAGAATGGCAATGTATATTTCCAAATTCAAATATTGATCTTCTCAATGCATCTGTACACCTCAATGCTCTGTGGGAAGTATCGTTGTACTCACTAGGATTGCTGAAAAATATTGGAAACGAGCTTGGATATGATATGGTTTGTAAGAAACCAACAAATCCGAAAATGATTCAGATTGAGAAACTGACACAGGTTTTCTGAAGTGAAAGTTTTTGAAAAAACAAGTCAACATCCAAATGAAGACCTAAAAACACTACTTGACCATAACTTTGTCTACACCTTTGTCTAATTACAAAAGATCTACCACAAACAAAAATAGTATTAGGTGTACAAATTTGCTTCAATCGATTTGCAATGGATGGCATGATGGTGGGAGAGAGAAGGTTTTCGAAGATGCAGAAATAGAGGCAATACTTGATCAAGACTCGTGTCAAACGCAACAAGAATGGGCAGTATCATTCAGAGAGACGCAGCAAGACATTTCAAAACGTCTGAGAGTCATGAAAATGATTGAGAAACAAGGAAATTGGGTGCCGTACGATTTGAAGCCGAGAAATGTTGAACGGCGTTTGTTTGCTTGTGAATAGCTGCTTGTAAGGCAAATACGGAAGGAATTTCTGCATCGCATTGTGACTGGAGACGAAAAATGGGTTCATTAACGTAATCCCAAGAGCAAAAAATCATGGAGATATCACGGTCATGCTTCCCCGTCGACGGCCAAACCGAATATTCACGGTTCCAAGGTCGTGCTCAGTATTCGGTGGGACCAGCTCGGCATAGTGTATTATGATTTGTTAAACCAACTGAAACAATCACAGACGATTATTATCGAACGCAAATAATGCGTTTGAGCCGAGCATTGAAAGACAAACGGCCGCAAAACAACGAGAGACATGATATAGTCATTTTACAGCATGACAATGCTTGACCCCATATTGCGAAAGTGGTCACGACATACTTGGAAACGTTGAGATGGGATGTCCTATTCCACCCACCGTTCTTCAACCGTATTCTCCAGACGTCGCCTCCTCGGACTATTACTTGTTTCGATCAATAGACCACGGCCTGGCTGACCAAGCACTTCCGGTCTCACGAAGAAGTAAAAAATTGGATCGAATCGTTAATCACTTCAAAAAATGACCAGTTTTTTCAACCGGGATTCGTAAGCTGCCCGAAAGATGGGAGAAAGTAGTGATCAGCGATGGACAATACTTTGAATCATAAATGTATAACCAGTTTTCAACAATGAAGCCTCGAAATTCGAAAAAAGGCGGAAGCAGAGTTGTACGCCTATTAAAAAAGATACAAATACAAAGGTTCAAAAACTTAATAGGTAAAGAGGTGCCAAATCCTGAAAACAGCATATTAGGTTTAGTGGGTAGGTCGTGTTCTTCAAATATAAAGTTTCATACTGTTTGATCCTTCAAGAGAGTTAGATTTAGATTAGATAAGGGTAGGTTTCATTGCACCATAGACCTTATGGTCCATTGTACACACCATCAGAGCTGTTTTTGCCATCAGTAATAGTAGTCTACAGCTAGTCCTTCAATTCCAGAGTTCTGATGAACTTCAGTATATGTTACATCCTCACTTTTACAAGTCTCTTGTCCAAAACATTTTCTGCATTGGTTAGCGATGGCTAGGCATTCTGTCAACATGTGATCAGGAGTTTCTTCCTCCTCCCTGCAGAATCTGCACTCGTCGTTTTCTGCAAGAGTCATTCTGCTGTAAGGAATCCAGTGGGGAGGTGTAGCTTATTCTTGCAAAAATCCAGATCCAACCCAGAAAGATTCCGACATAGTGATTTTCATTCGACTTTTTCCTTTCCCTTAAAACTCTTCCTTGTAGGAACATTCACCTATACAACAGAAAGGTTCTGGACCAACAAGAGGTGATTGTGCTCCACTTCTGGCTAGTGTGTTCCTGAAGGTTTTACGTCCATAAGGAAATATCTGTTCACCTGCTTGTCACTGAGTATAACTCTTCAATATATGAAGTATTTGAATTCTTATTCTTTCTGAACTTAAGAAAGATTGAAACTCAAAGTTTGTTCTATGATAAGGAGATATATGGCCAACTAGTAATACTTCTGAACGTCAATGAATAAAAACTGAAGGTTCAGCGATAACAATTCATCAAGAAGTGTTTAAGCCCTTTTTAAGTTATTATGATGTTTAGTTTTGGCAACGTCACGTATTCTAGGGATATCGAGACGTATGTTTTGTTAGATAATGAATGAGATGTATTGTTATCAGAAAGAATAGTTAAAGTTTGGTAGAATAAAATTTTCGGTGTTTAATATAACGGTTTTGGTTTCATTCACGGACATTTGAAATATATTAAGATTACAGTTCATTCGAAAGACAGTTTGCATTGTATAAATCCCATTTTGTTCCATTTCAATCCTTCACCCTGTTCCCTTACATCCCTATACAGTGCGGTGATGTGTGGAAGCAGAGAGCAGTTTATATTGGTAAGACTATTATAACATCATTTTTATTGGTTCAAATAGGGAAAATGCAACAAGAAGAAACATTACAATTCGTTATAGGAACCTAACAATTTAATTTCAATTTCGCGCAGAGAAAACACAAAACTTCATCACCGTCAAACCAGCTCAAATCAATTTATTGTGAAATCCGTTCTAGATAATCAATTTTCCGATTAAGGCCCTAATATATAAGAGCGTGGGCGTAATTGAAACTTCACTTTACTGAGAAGTCTGCGAAACGTCTGCGAAAGACGACATCGTATTACCTGGCGAAGATGTAAATTGCTCGTCGGTCCATCCCGAAGGAAGTTGGGCAGAAAGCTCAGTTTATTGTGGAAACGCTATCATCAAAGGAAAGTATTTTCGTAGAAATTTCACGAGTCATTTGACGTATCAGATCAAAGCTTCTTAGCTCGTTCATATCGAAAGCTACCGACAAACTTGGTCTTTTTCCCGATGCTCATTTTTCTTGGTTGTTTTTCCGTTTTCGCCGCAGTCAGTTGTTCGGAAAAGTTCCCGCTGAAGCAGAACAGGGTAATCTCATTCGCTACCGTTGCTCTCGACTTTTGAAGCCATTTTTTATATTCACAAGAATTTCTGTTCAAGTCAATATTGACTCGAGATGCGAGTAAAAGTCAGCGAAAATGATCAAGACGTCAAGCGTCATGGCTCTGTCAAATGATCAGGCAGCAGCCTAATGAGAAAATTGTCATCGGTAAATTTTTATGATTTTTATAGAATATGACCTCATGAACAAGAAAGCCTATGGGCCCAACTCAATCCTACGACTAGTTTTCGAGATACTGGGCGTTGAAGTTGGAGAATTACTTCAATTTGAAGTAATATTTCTCGTAGGAAAACATCTTAAATGAAACACTTTTGCACGACAAATAGTGCTCACCCATGAGGTAATAATTTCAGACGTGGTTTCAATAAAAATTATGGTTAGATACGGGGTGAGTCAAACATCATCCGATGAGATTCGTTCAGTTCATAGCTCACTCTGTAATTGGAAAATTCGTCCGTGGAATTTTACAATTTTTTCTCATCATTTACATTTCGGAAATACAATTATATTGATATAATGTCAAACAGTATTGCCTTTGCTATGACCAGTTTTCGAGATACACAGGGTAATATATTAAGAGAGGCGACCATTGTTACAGAAGTTTCATAAAAATTTCATACAGAGTAACGGTAAGAAATACGTTGTTATTTATTTATTGTTATTTTGTCATTCCATAATGAAAAACCTTGTACAGGGTGTCCCAAATTCAATGTTCAATGAGAGCATCTCAAGAACTATAAGACTCAGAGAAAAAAAATCTTCAAGGACCCCAGATCCCATTTTTAGAGATAAGAAGATATAAGGAAGCGATCACAACGGGTGTTTTTTTTTGAGGTATATAACTTTAAGTTGGCATTACTGTTCAAGATGACAGCTGTCAAGTGATTTATTCTTAGTTTGGTTTGGCAATTTATCATAAATAGACTCACGCCTGAAGAACGCTTGCAAATAGTGCAATTTTATTTCGAAAATAATGGTTCTGTGCGGAATACGTATCGTGCAATACGTCCATTTTATTTTGTTCAGCGATGAAGCGCCCTTCTGGTTGAATGGCTACGTCAACAAAAAAAACTGCCGCATTTGGAGTAGAGCTGATCCTCAAGTGTATGTCGAAACATCCAGAAAAACTGACTGATTGGTGCGCTTTATGAGCTGGTGGAATCATTGGTCCGTACTTCTTCAAAAACGATGACGGCCAGAACGTTACAGTCAATGGTGATCGGTATAGAGCCATGATTACTAACTTTTTCATTCCTGAATTGAACAACCATGATGTCCAGGAGCTGTGGTTCCAACAAGACGGCGCAACATGTCACACAGCTCGTGCCACAATCGATTTATTGAAAGAAACGTTTGGTGACCGCCTAATTTCACGTTTTGGGCCTGTGAATCTGCTTCTAAGATCTTGTGATTTAACACCGCTAGACTACTTTCTGTGGGGCTATGTAAAGTCATTGGTCTATGCGCATAAGCTACAAACCCTTGACCATTTGGAAGACAACATTCGCCGTGTTATTGCCGATATACGGCCACAATATATATAGATATCTTGATTCATTCTCGAGTCAGAGTCGTTTCTTAAGAAATAACTGTTTCTAATATTTCGCTATATATTGGTTTATTTTCTAGATATTCGAAAAATTCTCACAACATCTGTCTAGTAATTTTTATGGTGCGTAACAGATCTTAGATAAAGTGAAATATTTGAAAGTAATTTTTCAAGAAATGGCCTGTAACTCGAGAACAAATCATATCTATAATCTGCTTTAAGATATCTGATTATTTCGAAAAAGAGATCGGGGATCCTTGAAAATTTTTTCTTTTAAAGTTCTTGAGATGCTGTCAGTGAGTATCAAATTTAGGAGAGCCTATGCAATGTCTGAATAACAATAGGTAAACGACAACTTGTCCCTTACTGTTACTCTGTATGAAATTTTCTTTGTATGAAACGTGATATTCTGTTTTTTCAAAATTTACTTTAGACAGAGATTGCACATTTACTCAATATTTATTGGAGTAATAATAGAGGAATAGTTAGTTACAAAGCCTATTCGATTTTTAAAAGTTAGATCATATCTGTCTCCAAACCAAAGCATACTGTCACAATACAGACAAATGTGAATTAAATTTAATAAATTCATCTCACGCTGCAGATCGCTGACGGTTCCAAAGAGAAAGAAAACGGTATTCGAAAAAAAAAATTACAAGGAAATTATCTTTCAAATCACTTGATAAAAAAGATGAATAAAGTAAAGAAAATCGACCACGCCGCGATGTCTCAATTTTTTTCGCCGATGAGATCGTTGTGAAAAAAATTGGGGTTAATAAGATAAATGAATCACCTTGTACGCTGCTTTCACTCAGGTGAACCAACTAGTGATCTCAACAACTAATGAAGATAAGTTTTACAGAGTCTCCCATGAAATTATCGTACTTGCCGATCGGTAAAACGAAACGAATTGCCCTAAGCGAGATCAATTTCCATTCCCCATCTACATGATTCGCAACATTTAAAATTCTCTCCGTCTTTTACGGAATGCAATCTATTCACTACGTCCCAGAGCCACGTCAATCTATGTGAGGCACTCCGAGAAACGAAGGAATCGCAAAATGCTTAGTGTAAAGTGGCAGGTTTTCCACGTCTTGATCGAATCATCTGAGTGCACTACATCTTCGACGTCGCAACTCATATTCGGAACGTCTCCTGAAAATCAATCGTGTTTTTGAGACGACCGAGTAAGGCCGTAGATATCTCTCTGTTTACTCACTTATTCCAGGCGATCGAGAGAATGGGGAAGAGATGGGAACCGATAGTTGACGTTATTTTCGGGCGAATAGGCACTTATGCTGGAGAGGCTTTATAATTCTGGTCCACTACGTTTTCCATCGTGATCTGGAATGAAGAAATACAACCAATCACCAACTAGATCAGATCTGTCAATATATGACTTCTATAAGAAGTTAGTGAAATTTCTATGTGTTGAAGACACTAAAATCGTATTAAATTCCAGTTTTCCACTATACAGCGTGTTGAATCTCATCTTCTAGAAGTTCCCATAGTCTTCTAATACGGACCTGAATTTTTTGATCAGTTCAAAGATGAATCGATGGATCTAATAGATTGAATCATACGTTTCAAATATCAATCAAATGTACCTACTGGGTGATTCAAAAAATTATAACGAATTGAAAATATGAGGGAATTCATAAACACCCAGTATCTCGTCTTTGGAGTAGATTAGATCTATGATATATAGGTTATTTGGACTTGTCTAGGCTAGCTCTAGGTCAGGTAAATGTATGTTCATTTACCAACGAAACACCCTGTACAACCATGTCTCAATAGTGTCTGCAGACGTAGTTTTTTTTTATGTTCTGTAATGTTCAGAGAACATCGTGAGAACCAAGGGTTCATCTACTTGAAATGTTAGCATTTATTGATTACCGATTCGGTTCTTACTTTATACACAGTGTTCCTTAACTGGTTCAAAGAAAAATGAGAAACTCCTTGAATTATCTCAAGAATAGAATATCCTATATATGGGCCCACAAAGTCTTTGTTTTAGAGATTCAGGGTGTTTCTGTAGTCCTTCTTTTTTGTGATGTTCCTAACAATTTATCTGTTATATTATATTATCTTTATTAATCTTCTTTACAGATTGGGTAAATAAGTAGCAAAACTTATAAGCAATTATTTATTCAAAGGAGCTTATTGGATCTTATAATAATTTGAATTTTCTCGAATATTACTGAAGAATTGTTTGACAAGAACCGACAAGAAACCAAAATATGTAGTACTGGACCAGAGTTTTTTTCAACATTTTTCTAAACTACCAGTGGTTCACTAAAAAAGTTCTGGTGGAAAGAAGCGGGCACTCTTCCAAAGAAAATATCACCCTGTAGATTTGCATTCAAAATTGGAATATCTGTGCCAAATTTGAGTTAAATATTCGTTAAGGCAAGGTGCTATGAGAAAAAAATTGAACTTTATCATCTGTATCTCGAGAACAAATCTTTTGTGGACCCATGTTATAGGACTCTACCTTGAAATGATTCGAGGAATCTATCATTCCCGTTTGTACTTGCAATCTAGGAACACCCTGTATAGTCAATTCAAAACTCTTCACAATCGCCATTTGAATGGAACATATTAAATTGTAAAACACAGCACAGACAATTTTTCGAAGCAAATAAGTCAGTTCAGTTCTTTGATAACTGCAGTTTCCAAATTTCCAAAATCACAGATGCCAAAACAAGGGGGACGCTGAAAAAAAGGGTAGATAAAGGAAAATAATAAACCTCGGACATAGACGTTCTCGTAGTGCAATAAAAGTAATCATCTTGAAAGCGATAATAAACTCATAAACCGTAAAAGGGTCCGTTCTTTTGCTGCTGTGTCGATTTCAAGAAAAATTGGAAAAATTATTCGTTCATTTTATGGAAAAATTTCGTTCTTCACCTATGAGAGAAATCTGAAATTATATATTTTGGAAATCATGGGGGGTAGCAAATACACCGAGTAGCCCCATTTTTACGCCCTTGATCTACTATCTGAAGAATTAATCAATTTCGGCCGAGTTCCTCTGAAAAAAATAGCACTTCCAGGATATCCTAAACATTTTCCGATGAAATCCCTCACTAGACGACGCCAAGAAGCCTCCTAACGACTCCATACCAATTTATGAAAACTAAAACACTAATTGGGAAAACTTCTCAGCATGCCGTCGTTTCCCAATTACCCGGAGCTATATTTCACTTAACTTTCTTACTTATAAACTCCCAAACAAGATTAAACATAATTTAAAACGGGGAACCTCATCTTTTATCGGAAAATTGGAGATATTATCTGAGAGTTTAGTCGCTGGTAAAATGTTAATAGTTTGCTTGGCTGCTCTCTAAAATGGCTTATAGATTCACGGATTCAATTTCAGCAGAAATCACGCAGTGAGTAGCTAATGCTCAACTTCTTGGAAGCCTCTTCGTATCGCGATACCCAATTAAACTTAAACCAACACAAACATACTGAATGGAAACTCAAGAACAACAAGAAATGGGGAGATATTAAAAAAATCCTTCAAATATAGGAAAACAGGGAGAGATGACGCACCTTTTGTAAAATGCGGCGGAATTCTACTTTTTTGAACTGATCATGATCCTAAAATCATAAATAATTCTTTGGTTATTTTTCTTTTATGTTATAACATCAACATGAAAAAAAACTCAAACATTTTTCAGAAATAAAATAAAATACAAAATTCTGATTTTGGCTACCTCTCCCGCATCCCATAGGTGAGACGACGCATTGGGTTTGGGAGAGATAGCACAAGGGGCTCAACATAACATGCTTACTTTTCGGCAATTGTTTTATTTCCACAGGGTATACAGCAGTTTTTAAAGGATTTGCACGTGTCATAAAGCCACCTGGGTCACTCCACGTACTGAATCCATTCCACTTTGGTATTTTCGTAGCGCTCCAAGCAACTTAAGCATTCATTTTCGTCAAAAGTTTCGTCGTCTATGGAATCGTTTTTCATCGCACCATTTTCTTCAGAGGAAGAACTTACCAAACGTCGCTATACAAATTTTATTCTAGCAAGGTTGTTTGTCATCAACTTCTTGGGTATATTTTTTCCTATGTCTTTCTTGATGTTTTTCTAATTATTTTTTCTGACATTTTATTCTTCTTACGGTTTCCTACTTTTTCCCTCACCAATCTTTTTATCTACAATCAGTCGAGTTTTGTGCAGACAAATGCTCAAAATATTTATGCGCCTTTTTATATTCATACCTTCAGCTCGGGACATGAATACATCTCAAAGTGGGATTTCTTTTTGAAAATAATGTGAAAAATCGGTATTTTGGGTCTGAAAATAAAAAACTATTATGCGTAATCTGTCCCAAACCCATGGGATAGATGACACACCTGTTTAGGTTAAAAAAAATTTCGAAAGATAGAGTTAGCTTAGTGAATATAGCTTTTATAATAACTCAACTTCAAACTTAATTTGTCAGAACGTCGACTTTCAACGGATTTCTAATTAATAGTAGATCAAACTAAACACCTTGCAATATTTTTAGGTACTCACCAACTATATATCACCAAATATCTTGTAAGTATATCTCATTTTCAACATGATTTTTTTCGAACGGCAAGAGTAAACCGTCTGTATGCACCTGTCTTGGTCAACCGGTGCTGCGTGTACCAAAAACCCGAATTATAAAATTGCGTCTTCTCTCCCGCCGTGTCATGTCTCCCTGTTTAACCCAATGTTGTCCCTTTTCTGAATATAAGTCATGTCTATGCTTTTATCTACTAAAGAATTGAATGATCAAATGAACAATCTCAAGATGTCGATAAATTAAAAATTCGAAATCTACGTTTCGAATAATTACCAGAGTACCCATAAGAAAATGAATTCTCCGAAGCATGGGATCTACAAAAAGTCAATAATGTTTCAGTTTGCCAGATCACTACTGTTATAGTGGGAGCTTAAATCTTGAAATCAACATAGTTCTCTTCGCAACCTTCGCATAAGTTTGCTCCTGTACTTCCCAATGTTCAGTGAGACATCCTCACAAGTTGTGAATTGAAATTGAATTCGCCGAATATAACTCTAATTCTTCATTAAACTGACTCGAGGAGATTCACGAGAAAATTGTTTTATCAAAGATGGAGCCCATTATCATAATATATGCAAACTTTCGTACAAGTCTTCAGCAGGAAATGTTTTTCTTTTTTGGTTGTTTTCCTAAAAGACTGATGTAACGTTAAAAGTGAAAATAGGAACCGGTATGTATAAGTGATTAGGATGATGAAAGATTCTTCGTTTATGGGTCATCTTAAGGTCCGTTTGCCGAAGTGAAGTGTGTTTTTTTAGAGCTATAGAACTTTAAATTGCAATAAAACAACGATGGATTATTCGATTGACATGAATTTTATTAATCCCCAAGATAATCTTGTGAAATTACATTTCAAATATGATTTCTGGCATATGACCGCCACGGCTAGCTCGGATGTAGTCTAATCTGGACGTCCAATTTTCGATGACTTTTTCCAACATTTGTAGCCGTATATCTGCAGTAACACGGCGAATGTTGTCTTCCAAATGGTCAAGGGTTTGTGGCTTATCCGCATAGACCAATTACTTTACATAGCCTCACAGAAAGTAGTCTAGCGGTGCTAAATCTCAAGATCTTGGAGGCCAATTCACAGGTCCAAAACGTTAAATTAGGCGGTCACCAAACGTGTCTTTCAATATATCGATTGTGGCACGAGCTGTGTGACATGTTGCGCCGTCTTGTTGGAACCACAGCTCCTGAAAATCATGGTTGTTCAATTCAGGAATGAAAAAGTTAGTAATCATGGCTCTATACCGATCACCATTGACTGTAACGTTGTGGCCATCATCGTTTTTGAAGGAGTACGTACCAATGATTCCACCAGCCCATAAAGCGCTCCGAACAGTCGGTTTTTCTGGATGTAACGGTGTTTCGACATACACTTGAGGATTAGCTCCACTCCAAATGCGGCAGTTTTGTTTGTTGACGTAGCTCTGATGGACGATTTTGTCGACGATAAAATGGACGTTGTGCGCGATAGGTATTCCGCACAGAACCTTTATTTTAGAAATGAAATTGCACTATTTGTGAGCGTTGTTCAGTCGTGAGTCTATTTATGATGAATTGCCAAACCAAACTGAGAATAAAAAACACCCTTTATCATCTCAATGTAACCAAGAATTTAACGTTGCAAGAAGGCTGCGAGGTGAAATTATTGGTCTGCATACTTCAATCTTCAAATCCTTATGAGACAAAGTGCACTGAACCGTAAACAAAAACCTCATCATCAAAGGAATAAAAACAATTTTCGGTGTCATTGCGTGTATATTGAAATGTCAGTATTTATTGGGAGATGTCGCTGCAATATTGTAGCAAATGAGAAATTCCGGAAATATTTTTCCGGATATCACGATACGAATGGTATAACTTTCCGGTAAAGCCGATTAACTATCGGGTTCCTTCCAGTCAGAAAAATTAGTTTTCCTTTGAAACCGTCTCCACACGTTTTCCGCGTTAAGCCCCGCTTCCCGTTACATTTCAATCTCGGCCAACAGAAAAAAAGTTCAAATCCGCCGGCTTACAGCCGACTCCAACTTCATAATACGAATCTAACTCCTCGAGTGGGGCCCCTTTGAATTACCCTTATGTAACAACCTGTCTTGAAGAAATTTATGGATTTCTCCGGTCAGCCTTTCGGAACACTCAACTATAAAGGCTTTTTAGGGGTGATGAATGGTTTATAACTTAAAATTCAGGCGTGCATTTGGCGGGTGCCTCAGCACAAAAGCAACCGTTGGGAAGTTGGAATGAAGACTAGATTATCGCCGGATATCCGGACAAAAAGAGAATCTTTTTTTTTTGGAAACGTTACATTGATTTAGTTGGCTGGAAAAATCAATGTGGTCCATTGTATTCAAATTCAGGTATATGTAAGAATTGATATCATTTCATCACACAATAATGAAAGAAAATCTGAGAGGTACAGGTACTATATTTAAATGACTAAGATTAAATTCAAAAAAGTACCAAACACTATAATACACCTTGATTTCCGCGGTAGGATTGTTGACTTGACATTTTGGCTACAACTGCGGTAGGCTTCTTCAGAAATCTCTAGGTCATATGTAGTCTTTTTGAACAATGCTTGAAAGCTACTGAAGAAGCATTGAGAGCAAAAAGTTGGTCTCAACAATGAACAAGGCTGTAGAAATAATATTCTAGGCATACCAGAATAGAATAAAAGCACACGCCTAAATTTTTCGAACAAAAGTTCTCTCAACATAAAGGGCTACAAGTGAAAACGAATATGGAAGTCACTGCAATATCTCAGCGTGGAACATCAACAAGAGATTAGAGACACCAATCGTTTATTGCCCCTAGTTATCAGTCGATTGCACAAGAAGTATCATTATTATTATATAAATCGGGTTATTTGCTGTTCGATCTGCGTCAACTTTGTTTCTTAACTCTACATATTCATTAAAATCCAAGGGAGCTGTCGATACTGTTGAAGAAACATAACAGGTGTTTTTTTTCGAGGTATATCACTTTTAGTTGGCAATACTGTTCAAGATGGCGACCGATTTAACAGCTGTCAAGTGATTTGTTCTCAGTTTGGTTTAGCAATTCAGCATGAATAGACTCACTGAAATAGTGCAAATTTATTTCGAAAACAATGGCTCTGTGCTGGTGGAATCATTGGTCCGTACTTCTTCAAAAACGATGATGGTCAGAACGTTACAGTCAATGGTGATCGGTATAGAGCCATGATTACTAACTTTTTCATTCTTGAATTTAACAACCATGATGTCCAGGAGCTGTGGTTCCAACAAGACGGCGCAACATGTCACACAGCTCGTGCCACAATCGATTTATTGAGAGACACGTTTGGTGACAGCCTAATTTCACGTTTTGTACCTGTGAATTGGCCTCCAAGAGCTAGTGATTTCACACCGCTAGACTACTTTCTGTGGGGCTATGTAAAGTCATTGGTCTATGCGGATAAGCCACAAAACCTTGACCATTTGGAAGACAACTTTCGCCGTGTTATTGCCGATATACGGTCACAAATGTTGGAAAAGGTCATCGAAAATTGGACGTCCAGATTGGACTACATCCGAGCCAGCCGTGGCGGTCATATGCCAGAAATCATATTTAAAATGTAATGCCACAAGATTATCTTGAGGATAAATGAAATTCATGTCAATCGAATAATCCATCGTTGTTTTATTGCAATTTAAAGTTCTATATCTCTGAAAAAAACACCCTTTACAACACCCTTAGGAGCCTTAGCTGTTACCACGTGAATATCCAGGACTGACTTTTCCATAAAAATGGTCCTTAGGCCAGTCAACCCCGAACATTTGCTCAAAATGTGTTCAGCTGATTCTGCTCCATTCAACAGAGGCGAAAAAAATCATATGCTGACTTTCCCATGCGGTGGTACAAGTATTTCTATTGACAGTGTGATGTCAACAGTCCCACCAATACCTGTAGCTCAGCTCCAAGATATTGCTAGTGTAGGTCAAGCAAATTTCTTTGCTTGAGCAAGACCAGGTGTGTTTCTTCGGAGGGCTATTCTATTGTCCAACTGTCGATTGTTGGACCGCTGCCTCATAGTGGTGTTTTCCAAGCTCACAATAAGGCTACAGCCAACAACCTCTTTTCGAAATTTCATCGGCTCTTTCATTTCCTCCAATACCGCAATGCCCTGGTACCAATAGTAGACCAAAAGAATCAGCAATATTCAGCTTCAATTAGGACTCTACTCTTAACCTGCCGATGGAATTGTTTTTATTTACAGTGTTTCCTACATTATGGTGAACCTTAAAGTCATATGATGAAAATGTAATTCACCTAGTGTCAAGTACGGAATAAGTGAAACTCTTATTTGAGTTTTTATTATTTCAGCCATTTTAAAGCTTAAGAGGTATAGTTTCTGCCCATTTGGCCTCTTTTATATTCTTTCTTCCGAAAACTGTATAGTTCTGCTTGGAATAATTTCAATGATTAACCTTTCATCATTCTCTGAAATATTCAACAACACTAGAAATCAATCTAAATGACCGACTTATTGAGGGGTTAAATTCAATTTAATCAAACCCCCTAAAACCAGTCATACCTTTCTTTTTATCAAGTGCTTGAAAGACACATTCACATCTTTAGTCTTCAATTAAGGCCTTTGATTGAAAATTGAATAATCCATGTTTTTGTCAAAAATGATGTTTAAGATCATCAAGATTTCAAGAGAAGACAGAAACCATATGATTCATTAGGGATGATTGCTCGGTGTGTCCAATTTAATCTTCTGAAACTTTTTTGATAATAATTCGCGAATTGCGGTAGTTTGAGCATTGTAGAAATGTACGAAGTATTACATTTATGCTTGTTGTTCGGTTTTCATGTGCTAATAATATAATCAATATTACGTTGAGGCAGGTATTCTATTATAGCCGATAAACCCCAAAAACCTATTGAGATTCATTTGATGTGTAATTTTTATACAAGACACCTAATGCTTTGTAATGGTGAAAGATAGAGGGCTGATCCTTGTTAATAGATGTAATAACCGTTCCCAATCCTACCTCGATTCATATCGGAAATCGGAACCTCTCACTGAACTCTCCCTTCCAAAACAACCTAATAAACGAGCATTCCCATTTTTCCATTCGGTAACTTAATTTTTATAACTTCACCAGAAATTTGTGAAGATCGTGGGGCTTCTTGGACGTCGTCGTAAAATGCTGAATGTACGGTTTATTAGTGCGCATTATGCATGGGAATGGGAAATGCTTTCATTCCGGGACATCCTAACCTATATGGGGTGGTTTTATGCGATTTTGAATTTCCGTTCTCCGAGCCAAGTATATTCCGATTATATTCGAGAATTCGAGACATCCTCAGTTTTGTAGAATGGATCGAATCTATTCGCTGACGTGGAGCTCCAATGGTTTTTATGGGGGACAAGACATGAAGAGGAAAGTAATAAAATCTAAGTTTCAAGATATTGCATACTTACATCCTTCACCTCACTTGATATCGGCATTGAGATGAACCAGGCATGCCACTTGATTACTTCATCCTCAGTATATAAATGAATTCTACCAGTAGCTACCTAATGAAAAAAATAAGTATATCATTATCTATTACTATAATTATACAGGGTGTTTCATTGGGAAACGGAAATACTTCACAGGTGCATAGGTGGCACCATGGCGGTTCTGGAGATACCCCATTTATTGGGTCTTACTGTCTTCGTAGCCGAGATACAGGCTGTTTTATGAATTTTGCCCGTTTCTTTCTGAGGCCATATCAAACGCACCACCCGGTATATTTTCTTCATATTTGCCAAATACGTTCCTAATTGAGAGCCCAAACGTATCATGCAATAACCGCCTTGAAAATCCAGGTCCGGGTTAACAAAAATTATGAATCGTTTGAATCCTCGTAACAACACCCTGTCCATCGGAATGTTGAAAATCTGTTTCAATATTCGGAAACATCACTGAAAACTGGATTGAGACGTCTACTTCAAGTTTTCGCGCAGACAGTTTTACTGCACAAATTTTCAACGTAAAAGTGAAGTTTTTAAGAACTTAGATACCTGAAAGTGGTTTGAATTGACTTTTAACAATTAATTATGAAAAATATTGAATCCATAATTATTTCAAGATTACTTTGTAATTCATTTTTACATTGGTTTTCCTTTTTATAGCTGTATACCATTTCAGTTTTCATTTTTGAGTTACTCTCTCAGTCTCTCGTCGTTTCTCATTACTGCACAAATTTTCAACGAAAACGTGAATTTTTTAAGAATTTGGTTCGCTGGAAGTGGTTTTATAGTTATTTATAATACAAGTGCAGAAGGCATTGATATTCTTCCACGAGTTCAAAATTCAAAAACGAGCCACGAAGTGGCGAGTTTTGGTATGAACGAGTGGTAGAATGAGACTTCTGTACGAGTATTATACATTATTTTCTCTAATTCATTGCATTTTCATTGAAATTAATGAAATATTTCCATAAATATATTTTAGTGATTTTTGCATTGAAAAATATTGGTTGGCAGAACTGTTTTCTTTAAGGCAAATTGATGAATTGACAGATAAAGCCGTGGCGGAAAGTTCGGAGTACCAACACAGAATAATAAAATATAACCATGAAAACTGTGCGTTTCTGATATATTCTCGCACGATTTTGTTCTACAAGATGTGGAAGAATGAACGGAATAACCACAGAATTAGAGAAAGTAATTTTTAGTGATTAATCTATGAGTTAGTTATTGAGATCATAGTCCTCTTTCGTGTGTGAAGTCTATTGTTTCTTTCAGCAGAGCTTTTCACTACTGCGAATAATCATAAAATTTCGTATTCAATCAAGAAGGTTGACAACCATCACTTTGATAGAAGACCATTTTTGTTAAGAATAATTCAGATTAATTGATTATTTCGTTATTATATTTTTTCGTTCATAATTGTTTCAAAATATACAATATCAACCTAATGCAACTCAATTCTCAATAAATAGAAACTGAAAAAGTATACAGCTATAAAAAGGAAAACCACTGTAACAATGAATTACAAAATTATCTTGAAATAATTGTGGATTCAATATTTTGATAATTTATAATACTTCCAAGTACAATTGATCATACGACACCAACGTGTTCAGTGTTCTAAGCCAACTGGAATCTTGAATTCGTTCATAAATACATTTTTCATATATGAAAAATTGTATATAATCTCGGATTTTTAATCATATATTCAGAACTAGTATTATCGAGAGCAAAGAAAATTTCCATCTTCCGTTGAACCAATCTCCTAAGCCATCGAAACTCAATAACGACATTTCCAGGTTGAGCTCGTCTCTTGTTAAGATCCCTCCGAAATTACACCACCGGCATCATGGCCGTAACTACAGGTGGAGCACGTCATTACCAGGCCCCCTTCATTACGCTGTTGCATTATGATTTTAATGATAATGAAATTAATTAAAAACACCATGCGCTTCTAAAATTTCATCAGATCTAATTATCGCAGTCTAATCTACGATATTCAGGCTAATGCATGAACGCCTCGGCTCTTTGCCGTTTTCTGCCGTTTCCAAATTGGATGTTGCGTCCCGGCTTGGCTGGCTGTAATTTCGTCACATCGACAGATCTTCGGCTTCATCTCCCGATGCGTGACGGCAACGTGGCGGCTTTTCGTTTTTCTATCTCCTTTCGATGGGAGTATCCATAATGGTGTTACTCGGCTAGAGTCGATACTAATGGAATTTGGCTTTAGATAGCTGTGAACTTTCCATTGAAATCGAAGTCCAGTTGTTTAAACATCTCATCATATACAGGGTGCGGTAGAGCCGACTGACGAGTTTCAACGGCTATTCAAAAAAATTATGAAAGTTGAAAAACGCCTTCATTCATTCGAAGCATTAGGAAATATAGTTTGTTGCTCAAGTTTTGAAAACGATATCACTAAGATGGTGGTTGTCAGCAGCGACACTTTGATATAGTCGATTTCGAAAGTTTTTGAGCACTTTTCAGCATATTTCCAGCGGTATGGCCCGGATTTCTTCGGTTATTTGCTGCTTGAGTTCTAACAGGGTGTGTGAATGATGTTTGAAGACCTCATCTTCAATTTAGCCTCAAAGAAAGAAGTCGCAGATTCTCAAATCTGGTGAGCGCGCTGGCCAATCTACGTCCCGTCTCAGTGAGACCAATCTCCCTGGGAACATCTGTCTTGAAACAGCTAGTGAAGTTCGACCTGCGTGGGGTTTACCGCCATTCTGTTGGAACCAGATGTCACTCAGATCGTGTTCTTCAGCAATTTCTTCCAATTAAGGCTAAAGGGAGGTTTTCATCATTGACAGATAACGCTGGGAAGTTACTGTGACGGTGACATTTTCCTCCACATCTCACAAAACTGTGACTTTAGGTGAACGGAGTGTTCTGAACCGCTGACAGAAATGCTGAAATGTCACCCGCTGGGTCGCGATCACAGAACTGTTATTTTCGTGAAACATACGAATGACAGTCCGTTCCAAATCAGGGTGCTTACTAAAAATTACTGACTCTAAGGAACACAAAGACCTCTTCCGCATCTACCTGCCCCCACAACATACCGAGCACTGACCTGTCAAAACACGTCAATCGACTCTGACGCACCCTGTACATAGTAGCGTAAAAACAACCTAGCTGTTATACAAGTTCGAAATTTTGCAGATTAGAAGAAGACAATCAAATTATTCTGATACCTAGAATAGCTGATCTGATAATTTTTGAGGAACTGAGATTTGGATCTCAGTTAGATTGGTTTGTTGTATCTAAGATGTCTAAAATACTGGTGTGCTCACTTACTCTTGAAAAACCTTAAGCTTGAAGTGGTGACTTTTGAAGGGACCAGCCTTTATGGATTTGAACGATAGTAGTCCCTTTTCACTTGATTTTCACATCATTTCTTATGGCTCTCATTTCGTCTTTCTGACAATTCGTGTTTTTAGGTTAAACCAACAATAATAACAAATCAACTATTTTTGACAGAACAAATGAAAATTTTAAAATGGTTCCGTTTATTGTTCAATCCTTTTATAGCGTCATCGGAAGAAGAGGAAAAGGAAACCATACCGAGACAAAATGTCAAAATACGCTCTATTAGTGATGACGTCACACACCGCCATTTTAGTTCTCCTGTCAGTGTTCGGAATCCAAACAAACAAATTGTCATTCAAATTAGTACGTTGTCGTTGAAGGAATTGGCTTATTTTGATAAATAAGATCATTGAAGGAACGATTTTACTATTAATTGATAGACAGAAGGCTCGAGATTAATGCCAGTTCGACCTTGAAGTTCAACTAATAAACATGGCTTTTTACAAAATCTGGGGAATGATACAGGATTAAAACTTACTGGTATTAACCTCGTTCCTTCTGTCTATCACTTAATACTGAAATCGTTCCTCAAATACTTTTATTCATGAAAATAAGCCAATGCCTTCAACGACACCGTACTAAATTGAATGACAATTTATTTGTTTGGATTCCGAATACTGACAGGAGAACCAAAAATGGCGGTGTGTGACGTCACACTAATAGAGCGTATTCTCTTTAACAAAATCTAATCAGGGTACACACCAGTTTTTGATACATCCTAAGTGCCACTTACGGAAGAAAATAATAACACAGAGAATGTCATTAATGCCAGAAATAATATGTCATTGAATATGCTACGATCTTAAAACCACATCTTAATCATCTGTATGAACATTTATCTATCTTTCAGATATAAAATGTTGTATGGATCTGAAAATAAATGTTCAACAACATTTAATAACAATGATAAAAAAATTTTTTAGTTGGAATATTAAATGTCCGCATGAAACTGATTAATATTCTAATTTAAATGAGCTTCTTAGGTACCTACATCCTCATTTTTGTGTGAATTATATTTGCAGCTATGAGCAGGTAACGAAAATATGAATTATTCTCATGGTGTAATAAATTCTCAAGATGGTATCTTCGTTTTTTCCCACCTTTGCGTCATATATCCCACTTGACCCCATCGTAAACCATCATCAACCTTCATTTCTCCAAGAGTATACACCTAACCAGCATCTTTTCTAGGTGTCGGAGCCACTATAAATCTCCGATGAAGAATACGCGAGTTAAATTAATCCTTATGGCTCGAAACTTCCCAACCGCCTCAATTAATGGACCTTTTTCATATTTCTACACCTATAAACAATGAGAAATATGGCCAGTATTCTCTCAATTTATTTTAATGAGTAGCAAAGATCGTGACCCTTTTTATCCTTGTTCAGGACATTCCGCGAAATGAACATGAATATTTAAATCGAATGAACTCCCGTTCTCTGCTCTTGCTCCGAAGAGATTAAATGGAGCAGATTGCGCTCAGTCTTGTAACCTAAGGAGATTTTGTAGGATGAGAATGAAACATAGTTATGGCACTAGTCGGGAACTTTGGAATAACTACTCTCCAAGGAGCTGAATTGCTATTGATTATAAAATTTTCTGATATAATTCACTGTTGGCGTAAAACAAATCGAATTCACTATTTTCCTCGTCTGGTTTTTACTGGCAAAATACCATAGCAACGGCTCGTAGCCTAGTGACAAATCTCTTACTTGTTGTTGCTCGGGCAACGAATGAGCTTTATGACATGTAGGTAATTATATTTAATTTCAATCCAACAAAGATACTTTCTATGTTATAATAGGTTACATGATTTTTTTTGTTTGATTTCGAAGGAGACTTGTTTGGGACTAAAATTTTCTTTGAAATTTTCTCGTGGTTTCTTTCAAGTTTGTAGCTTTTTGACATATCGTCGGCTAAGAGTGTGAATCTGCTATGTCCATAATGAACAATTTTACAGGAGACCAAAAAAACCGTACAGTAAGTGTTATAATAATCATAATAAGAGAGTTTATTCATGAAAACACATTCAATACGGTTTTTCTGGTCTCCTGTAAAATTGTTTATTATGAACATAGCAGATTTACACTCTTAGCCGACGATATGTAATACTGCAAGTGATCAAATTTTTCCGTCGAATTTCTTGATAGTAATGAAAACATTTGTAGGTTGCTAATTTTAAATTGCGAAAAAATATCATGAGGGGAAGGGCCGGAATGCCACAAAGAGGATTCTGATTTTTTTAATTGATTTCAAAATAAAAATTACAATTTTTATAGTTGATCATTCAACGATCTGTCACAGACTTACCTAATCTGTTTTGATGATTGATCTGATTATGATTTTTTTTGCTAAGAAATTTGATTGATGCCAGATAGATATCTGGTTGTTTTATGTAAGATTTTGAACAAGTTTCGAATTATGTTCTGCTTCTAGTAGAAAATATAGTTCTAAGAACTGGACACTCGAATGCTTCTGTAATTTCAATAAACTTTTCTCGATTTCACCAAATTTGTAGCCAATGTTGAAAAAGCAGAATGATGTTCTATAGGTTTGTTATTCTGAACTTTTTCGTGCTTATTACATTTATTTGTTGCATATATTGTTCTCCATTTTTATACTAAATTTTTTTGTACCAAATTCTTCTTAACCTTCAATGTATCATCTTGAAGTATATGTCAGTGGTTACATTTGAATTTGACTATTTTTTTCATGAGTTCAACGTATAAGCGGACGGAACATCTTCATTTCCTTCATTTTTCAGTTACCATTGACAATTTGATAAGCCCTTTAACCACCTTCGAACGTTTTAGACAAAATTGGGTTATATTCCACCAGACCAATGAATTTCTTTCTAAAGTGAGAAATTAAACAACTTTCTGCCTCAAAGGAGCACATATGCAACTTATTTGGCTTATCCTCATCGTAACTTCAATTGATCGTTCTCTGAAACTCTTCGGTCGAAATATTAGATCATGCACTAAATATCAAATAGCATGATTTTTTCCGAGGTGCATTTGTAACCCTAGAGTGGACTCGAGATTCCTTAGTTATAATGAGCCTACTATTTTTTGTAAGACCCCAACAGTGCCAACAATTTCAATTCGAAAAAATTTTAAAAAAGAATTTATTGCCAACATGAAATTTTGAATTTAGGAACACAAAAATCTGGAGGCATACAAAACTGAATTTGTTTACCATAATGACTGATAAATGAGGGTAGATCATAGATGTAGATTATAGATGAGGAGTTTTTATTGCACCGTGTCCTTATGATCAATTTTGTCCCCATCAGAGCTATTCTCGCCATTGGTCGTCCAAGACTACAGCTAGTTCTTCACTTCCAGAGTTCTAATGAACTTCAGTATCTGGATGGCTTCAAAGAGGTTACTTCCCAACATTCACAAGTTTCTTGTCTATAGCATATTTTGCATTGGTTAGCGATGGAGAGGGATTCTGTCATCAGGTGATCTATAGTTTCTTCCTCCTTCCACAGAATCGTCAATTTTTCTTATGAGGTGCTTCCTGGGAGGCAATAGTAAGAGAAGCAATATTGATTATGTGGAATTCGAAAAAGTGTGCTCGCATTTCCTAAGCTGTTTAACTTAGTTTTTCAGATGAATTATGCAATGTGTCAAGACACAATTGAAGAAGCTGTCCCAAAAATGCACGAATAGTCCTTCAAGAAATTTTGTGGTTGATGTCTGAAGAAACAAATTGATAAAATTCATAGCAAGAGTCTATTATAGTAGTGGTAGCGAACCATTTTGAAGCTTTCACATTATTCCATGATGAAAGATATAACTTCGACAAAATGTTGGATACCAGCTATCGAGAGTCGATTATAGTAGCAGTAGCGAACCATTTTGAAGCTTTCATTTTATTCTATGATGAAAGATATACTTGCGAGAACATGTTGGATACCAGCTGAAATAATTCAAAGTTCTTATTACTGAGCAACAAATGGATTCGTTTATAAAGAAAGATCTAGATGGAAAGTTCCTTATGTTGAATATAATAAAAGATATTTCAAATTAAAAAAATATCTACTCTTTCGGGTGACAACCATAAGTTCGTTGAACAGATAGAGAAACATTCGAAAGGAATGAAAAAACTGGCTGTCTGTTACACCAACTTGCTCCCCATTACCGCTGATTCAGCTATATCTTGAAAATTTCCAGAGGAAGCAATAGAATAGCTCGATTGATGGCTGCTATTGCCAGTTGAAGTTAACTTTCTCACGCTGGGTCGTGTTGTTATGTAACGATAAACCTGAGAAACGTGCTGATCAAACAAGACCAAAGGTAAACTAACAGAACTTTCCCTAGACATTGCTCCGCTATAATATATCTTCTGTATGTATTAAAATAGCCTATCTGGGTCAGTACAGACCGGAAGGCTCAAATCCGGTGGCCCACCGACCTAAATCAACGCTAACATGTCCATCCGAAGTAGAACTATTCGCATTAAACGTTTCGGAGGCAAAACATGCCGCCACTCTATCAATTTCCCCGACAATGGCCCTTTTTTCCGATGGCGATCTCATGAAAAAAGTCGGGGTCGCACAAAAGTCACGTCGACGGGAGGCAAGAGGCCTGAGGACCGGCCAAAAAACTGAAAAATATGGGCAATTAAGGAATATTAATTGTCCTCCGTACGGTTGGGACGAGAGAGAAAGCTCCGTTTATTGCCAAGTTGTTGCAACAAGCGCGGCTCGCAGGGGAAGGCAGGGCCCGAAAAACGGGAAACAGTGATATCCGAAGCCTTACTTTCATTTGGTTGGAGTGTTATAACTCGAATTATTCGATAAAACTATGTACCACACCTGCACCAAGTAATTTCTAAGTGGTACTCGACGAGTTAACAAAGATCTTAACGCTGAGATAATCTCTATCTTATCATATTTGGTAGTCATTTTCTTTCACCTTATCTCATTTATATTACAGCAGTCTGTAGCATTATTCATTTTATTCTTCTTCTTCCTCTTTTATTTAGGTCGTAACCTGTTCTTCTTCACGGTGTCTCTACCGAGGTGGATACCCAGCTCTCCAGCCACCTTTTTCTTGGTCTTCCTACGTCTCTCCTTCCAGTGGGTTTTCGATCTCGTGCTATCTTTATGAGTCTTTCATAACCCGCTCTACCAACATGATCATTCCATTCTCTGCATCTCTTCCTGACGAATGTCCCGATGTCCACCACTCCACATTCTTTCCTTATCACCGAGTTCCTTATGCGATCACTTCTGGTTTTTCCAACTATATTCCTCAGTGTACTCATTTCGGCCGTACGTAATGAATGTTTAGTTCTACTCGTGTCTCCGCAGCGTAAGTCAATACCATCGTTTTATAGACCTTAACTTCATTCTCTGTCCTGAGGTATTTATTTTTCCATGTAATGTCTCTCAGATATCCAGATATGCGTGCTCCCTTCATAACCTGTTGCCTGACTTCTTTATAGTTATTTCCATCGCTCGCCACACCTAGGTACTTGATGTTCATTACCTGCTCTATAATCTTATCGTTCACCACCAAATTACAACTAATGGGATCTTTTGATATCACCAAAGATTTTATTTTTCTGTTGATATCAACATATTCAAGGTCGTCGCCGCTTTCGAAAAGGCGTGAAGGAGTCTTTGTAGATTGTCCTCTGTCATTTCATTCTGACACCCATTTTTCATTCAATAGGAACAATAAGGCGAAATAAATTGCCAATTAATCAATTTGATGAATATACAGAATGAGATACTGACACTATTCCTCTGAATCTCTTACTCTGAATCTAGATACCTAGTATTGACGAGCATGGTCAAAGATGAGATCTTCAATTTTCTGTAGAAAGAAAGGTGCAGCACACTCATTGAATTATAGTATGCAGGGCTGTTGCTTATGGAACCAGTTCACTTTTGGTGTTCATCAGATGCGACATGATCGCCTTGCCAGGAGGTGGTTGAGCCACATTTTTGGCATTGTATAGGAATGCTCACGAATATATTGTGTTTTCCAATGAAGATTTCATTTTAATATTAAAAATAAAACAGTATATTTCAAGACAAATCATTGGATGTTTGAAGACGAAAGTATGACATGAACGATGGAAAACAATATCAGTCAAATGGTTACCATGGCTACGGTTGCACCAACATATCCTCTCAATGAGGTTTTCTATTGTCATTTGTGGCTGTGTGCCTCCATAACTTCATAAATTTCATCTTTAACGCCTTGAATCTGTTATGGAGTATGGTATGGATACTTCATGGCCCCAAAGGCTTAAATCACATGATCTCGGTGGCGTATTACCTCTTCGAGGAAGATTACGGCCAGGGAACTTTTCTAGCAAAATTTCGATTATTTCGTTGTTTGTATGGCCCATAGAGCCATCTTGTTGAAAACAATCTTCGTCCACATCAATATCTTCAACCAATCATAAAAAATTTAGATCATATCTCGGTTGAGTAATCCATTCACCAAAACAGTTGCAACAGCCTCATTTTCGAATGAGTAAGGTCCAATCGCACCAAACAGTGACTCGTTGAGGTTGGAGACTGAAGAGGATTTTCAACGATCATCTTCGATTTTTCCAGCCCAAAATAAGGCAGTTGAGTTGAAAATGAGCCTCAGCATCGAATATTATTTTTCGATGAAAAGCGTTTTTATTCATTTTCAAGACAAAATCAGCAAATATTTGACATTGCTGGTAATCGACAGGTTTGAGTTCTTGTGTTGACTGAAATTACAAGCCTCAAAAGCTATGTCTTTATGCAAAATACGATTCTCATGCAAAATACGGAGTAATGTGGTTTGTGAAATGCCGAATTCTTAACAACGCTGCCGGATATATACAGCAATATTCTCAGTTGTTCTTGAGCATAGTTTACTCTTTCTGGTCGAGAAGTCACTTCACGACTATCCAAAAGTGCTTCAGCTTTGCAAACTCAGACAACGATATTGTCAAAATTTTGGTTGTTGAATTTAACGATTCCAATTCGTTGTTAAAGTGGATATCCTACTATTTCAAGTGATGGCGAAGTTTTTACTTGACAAATGTCAAAAGAAGACAACTCCCCAAGGGGCAGATTCCCAGATAGCGAGCTATTCGAAAACTTTTCATTGGGAAACTCTCCATCATATATCCTGAATCATTTCGAAGGCAATCAAGTCTATTTGTTGACGTGCTCCTCTAGTTCTTACAAACATCTATCTATTGAACAAACGTCTGAGATATCACAGCAAAAAGGATACTCCCATGGGAAGTATGCCTAATCGTGTTTCTGAGTTGCGTGAATGATGATCGCATTTTCAAAGTTTTTGTAATTTTTTGAAATTATGATCAATTCCTTATGAAATAAAAAATATAAAAAAAAGTAACTACCACTAATATTTCAATCTTTGCAGAACTTTTTTCGGTTACACTGTTGCTTAATCGAAAATCACTCCCTTTTATTTTATCTATGATGAATTCGCATCGAATAGGGACCAAAACGATCAAATTATTTCTCATCTAATCCTAAGAGACAAGTATACAAAAAGTTGTTGTGAGAAATTAATAATATTATTGAATTTTTATTATTTATATATTATTCTATAGTCTCTCAGTATATTTTGGTAATATTTCATTCCATAGAAATACCGCCACTGCTATCCGTCGACCCCTGATAAATATTCACGAGCCACCACTGCATTGCGATGAGCCGTTGCGTATACGGGGCGGTTTCCGAGGCCACTTTGTAGCTAGAATATCGCATTTATTTCGATGCAATTCGTGTTTACGATGTTCCGGGATAGGACCCTGCATTATCTTCCTGTATTATTCTACGGCCGGCTGTTTGCTGAGAATTTCGTGAACTATTCCCAACTTGTGTTTATCTTGGCATGTTGTTTTCCGCTGTCGACGTTTGGTTTGATCCTGGAGGTAACACTGATCCTTCAGATTTCCTTATGGAAACAATAGGTCTTATTCTGTATTGTTGTATGCAATACGATGTCCGGGTACAACATGCGCTTATCCGCGAAACCAATAAAATAATAAATAATCAGCTGATGAACGAATTGAACTGATATACCATGGTCCATGGACATATCACATCAAATTAGTTGTCACCTTTTAACTCTGCACAAATTTTCAAAGTGAAAATAATGTTGTTGCACAAAAATATGCACTGAGCAGCTGTTCCACCAAATCACTTTTTTTTTCACCTTTGAATTGAGAAATTGCTAAGTGAAAAAAGTGTTTAAAGAAAATTCAGAGTGAGTACCTACTGAACTAAAAAAAAAAGGAAGTTTCATTGTCTCAACGAAAAAACTCTAGGATGTATCAACAATAGTTGAAGTAAATATGTAAGATTCACATAAATGAAGGCTTGGTTAATCGATCGTCTAGAGGTATGATTCGATTACCTGGCCTTTCCACTTCTCCTTCGTGACTTTGGTTGGGTTTGTAATAATTAAACTCTTTTTAATTATATAGATTTATTTACAAAGCCACACTTCACTATAAACACAGTAGATACGGTACTGAATTTCGTCTTACTTGAGTGTTAATTACTCGAAACGTCTTCGCATATCACGTCTTCGTCTTCAACTCTAGTTTTGGTCGTCTCGTCTTTAACTCGTTCGCGACTCGTCTTAATCTAGTCCGCGAACCGTCTTTACGTCTTAAGTTGACCGACCGAACTTGCTCTTAACTCGTCTTTCTTGACTTTCTTCGACTTAGACCGAACTTGAACTCTCTACCCGCTGGAACTTACTGACCTCCCCTGAATATCGACTTCCCTTCTTACGGCTTGACCACACCCTTGGCACCCGATATCAGGGGAAAGTACCCTAGTCCAATAAGAGTTTTGCCGTACCGCCCATAAGGCTCTTCGCGAATTCCTGGAAATCGAATATTCTCGAAGGACTAGAACCTGATACATAGATGTGAAACATCTGGTACAACCGTCTTGTCTTCGATCTTTCCTTACCCCAGTAAATCTCCTAAGATATACAATCGAGTAATCGACCCGAAATGTCTTCGACATCTCGAAGAATGAACACTTCCTTTCTAAGTTATATACAAAAGCAATTCGTTCCCTGTAAATTCATTGAATCTGTCATGCCTTCGACATTCGAAGAAACTAATAGGTCTCCAAGCATCCTGTTGACCATCTCAATTATTTACAGGGAACAATAACTGGATCCTACATGAATGGGTGGACCGGATAAAATAACCTACCGAAATAATTTTGGAGTATAATCTCTTAATGCTATTCATCAATCAACTTCTGATAGTTCGATACACTGAAATGAACACCGAACAATTTATTTTCGCAAACCCTTTTAAATAAAGTCACTCAATCCCTTTAACCAATCAAGTTGGTTTATGGAGGGACCCTCCAGGCTCAAGGACATCCACTTACAACTTTGCAATCACTACATTTTTTCAGACCATAAAGCACACCGATGCAAAAAACGAATAAAATTTCTTTCCATAAGTGAACTGTTGATTTCTCTGAGTATTCTGAGTTCAAATAAATATCTTATTCTTTTAGCCAATACACGAAGGATGAGCCACATCATTTTATCATTGATTAAACTTGACATCCACTTCTTGTTACTTGATTATCCAATTTATGGCATTTTGTCATCATGTAATAATCCATAATTATTAAAACTCACTTCTTTAGCAGCCCCATCCATTCATCATGACCATATCAATGTGACATTATGATAATCGAATGGCGCACAATTAGGATCGTACACCTTTATTGACACATCCTTTATGAGGTGATTCCAAAGCGAATGTCACTAATCGCTATTGGATAAGACTGGGAATAACCATTATAATTTTCAGCTTTTATTCTGAAACGCTATCAAGTAAAGAAAACTGCAGTGGATGGATAAAATAACCGTATAGTTATAGTTCTAGCTAACGTTAAGAAACGGTCGAATCAATATAGATGTGATTCGGGCAATTCTATAAAAGAAAGTGTAGTATGCACTTTTCCAATTTCAAAGACGATAAAAGTTTACATGAACCCTAACTCCAGCAGAGTAGTTGAATGGAAGGAACTCGAA
The DNA here is from genome assembly GCF_914767665.1 of Harmonia axyridis. NCBI lineage: Eukaryota > Metazoa > Arthropoda > Insecta > Coleoptera > Coccinellidae > Harmonia > Harmonia axyridis. The sequence continues at coordinate 48,488,503 of NC_059504.1, read as the reverse complement.
AAATCTAATGTTTCAAAGGAGTACGGAAACGGTATCGCCAATAATTGTCTCCAAGTAGAACCACGAGTTTTCGCAGATTTCGAAGGAATTATATTATTCTGGATATTCGAGTGGAATTCAGAAGAAAGGAAGAATTTTTTTATCCGTTCCAATTTAACATTTACTCCATTTCAGATGATGACATAGGTAGTGACTTATATAGTCAAGTGAAAGAATTATTACTAATTACTATTAAGAGTACCAAATACTTCGTATAACGTCTGTGGTGTCCCTATCACAGCTTTTCTCACCACTACCATCTTCACGTCTAGATAACTCTCATGAATTGCAGTATCAGGGATGGCTTCAAGAAGGTTACATGCTCTATCCCAAATAGTTATCGTCCAAAGCATTTTTTGCGTTGGCTTACAATTAGGGATTCACGGCTTGTTTTGACATTCAAGCTACTTGGCTTGAGCTTGACTTGAAATCAACTCAAGTTCAAGTCAAGTAGTAGTTTTTCAATGTTAAGTCAAGTGCATAAAAAATAAATACTTGACTTGATATTGAAAAATTACTACTTAACTTGAACTTGAGTTGATTTTAGGTCAAACTCAAGCCAAGTAGCTCAAATTTCAAGCCAAGCCATGAATCCTGAGGAGCAATTGCTCAGTTGGAAGTATATAAACTACGTTCATTTCAATTGAAAACATCTAAGTGCCGAAATCCTACAAAACATCAAAACATTTACTATTATTCAGAAAATTGACCACTAAAGTGGATACAGAAAAATAAAAGATAATATAACATAAAAGTCACAGTTATGAAATACAATGCCTATCATATAATACATATCTGAGCATATAAGTCTGTATGAATGTATATGATATTATAGAAGTATATCAACCACAATTTTAATTATATATTATGTTCGCCTTTTATGCATAACTACACTTTTCATCAGATCACCATGGTACTCAAGGCAGTTACAGAGATGCCACAAAATACATGGCATTTCATGTTATTATAACAAGTTTATTTGTACTCGTTAAATGTAAGTTCAGTAAAACAACTCTTGAATGTTTTTTGTAATTTCAAAGTGATTTACATTAGTTCCATTTGAATGCCAAACAGTAGAATCCGGCAGACAATTTCCATCGGCAACACGAATAGCCTGATAAGTTTCGGGACAGCCAGCAAACAGGACATACCGCAAACCGGCACGGAACAAAATATCATGCAACGTTCCGTCTTCTGCACAACAATAGAAGACTCCAAATATCTCCTTCTCAACCCATCCACCGCATCCCCAAGTTTATCCATCAATTTACATTTCGAAGACACTACTAGTTAGATCGTTAATTATCCTAACACCAAGAATTAGGTACAAGTTGAGCCGAATTCGAAATACGAAGTTGCCAGGAATTTCAATTAATGGACTCGTATATTTCCTGCTTGAAGCAATTAGCCGAATAATCTGTGTTAGTTGGGGAGCTTCGTCAAACGTCAAGAAAACACGTACACATGTTACAGTGTGCGTTATGGTTTGTTCGGCAACTGATTCGTGTTTCGATCCAATATGAGTTGACGACAATTTTCACCTGTCAGACCATCGATTCAACTCGTCCAACGAAAAATAAATGATGCGTTATAAGTCTGCTGCTCGAGATTGGATGCTTCTTCATGGTAATCGATATGGGACAAATTCTTCTGTTTCGATACAGAGAAAACCTTCAGCTCTAAGCCAAGCATTTTTCATTCGAAGAGGCCCTGAAATGAAAATATAGTTAGAAACAAAGTAATTAACATAGTCTAGTATAGTACAGATGAGTAAAAATATGCAGTTTTTGGATTTTGGGCTATGTGGGCCAAATAGTGTAGTCTATGTATGTAGGCTTGGTTAATCGATCGTCTAGAGGCATGATTCGATTACCCTGAATAACGTCTTTTTCTCCGTGACTTTGTTGGATTTGTAATAATTAAACTCTTTTGAATTATTAACATCTACTTACAAAGCCACAATTATACAGTACAAACTCAGTATTGAGAAGATCCTAATAACGTCCTTATTACAAGTTTCTCACTACGGTACTGAATTTTGTCTTTTACTCTAGTTTCAATGACTCGAAACGTCTTCGATTATCACGTCTTTGTCGTACTTCAAGTTTTCGGTCGTCTCGTCTTTGATTTGTTCGCGACTCTTCTTAATCTAGTCTGCGAACCGTCTTTTCGTCTTACGTCCTAAGTTTCAACCGACAGAACTTACTCTTACTTCGACTTAGACCAAACTTTACTCGTCTTCGACTTGAACTGACTCTCTGCCGATTGGAACTTTCCTGTCTCGAATATCGACCTCCCTTCTTTCGGCTTGACCACACCCTTAGGAAAAGTACCATCTCCTAGTCCAATAAAAGCTTTGCCGTACCGCCCACAAAGATCTTCGCGGATTCCTGGAAATCGAATATTCTCGAAGGACTAGAACCTGATACACAGATGTGACACATCTGGTACGACCGTATTGTCTTCGAACTTTCACAACCCCTCATTAAATCTCTTCAAGATTTACAACTCCATGACATATCTTTATATGCACAATAACAATTCGTTCCCTGTAAATTCATTGAAACTGTCATGCCCTCGACACTAGAAGGAACTAATAGGTCTCCAAGCATCGGGTTGACCATCGCAATTATTTACAGGGAACAAAAACTGGATGTATGCCCCTAAGTGTATTCAAAGAGAAACCTCGAAAGAATGAGCATCAACTAGCAACTATGGAAGCTTCAGAATCAAACAGTAGGAGATTCCTTGACACCCATGTGCCAGGACACTGTGCAATCGAGAGTAATGAAGAGGTTAATGAACCACGAATAATGTACTGATGGCAAAGCCTGTTGGACCACTCTGTGGTATGGGAAAACCTCAAACTGTCGCGTACAGAGCTTCAGTAAACCAATTCGCATATTTGCGGCTGTTTATCCTATCTTGAAGGTATTGAATCGATTGTGGAACATTGGCAAAGTCCTCATTGTTCACGTTGCTCCAAAAAATTGAGTGTTTATATTAAGTCATCAGATAATATGACCAGAAACTTTTCTTGAAAAATTGCAAAGATTTCGTTGCTACGAGCTACAGCAGCAATATTTTCACTTGTTCTTGAGCGATGCACGTGATTCTTCACTTCAATAACTTGTCACAACGTTGACCCATCTCTTTTGATGAATTTAAACAATTTCAATACATTGTTGAAAGCATATATCTTTTCATTTTTAGTATCATAGTTTCGAATCTGCCCATATAGCAAGATATTCAAAATAAAACCCCCCATGTGGAAACCGTAACAGGGTACAAATATTTTCTTACCTATATGCAAGTCAGTAAATGGAACGTGCCGGCTCTGTTAATCGAAAAAGGCAACTACCTTAGATATAATCAGCAAATGACCAGAGCTTGCCTGCATGAGGAACCTACTCTTCATTCTCATGATAGGATGGGGAGGCTTCAAAGAAGATTGTTGCATTTTTGAGTATGAGGTATTACCATGATCCATAAAATATATCAAAGTGGTTTCCTTTTTGATAGACTTCAATGCAGTGAACAGTGAACTCAGCTGTGTTAATGATAATGATGATTTGAACCAGAATAAACAATCATGAGCTGAAGTTGTAAATTTTTCCATATGAAATTTTGCTCGTACTAACAAGTACGTTGCACAAATATTTAGTTGTTTGTGAAAACGACCAAAATTACAACCGGAAAAATCATAGTTTATAATTGAACAACAAAAAAAAATTTCAAATATCTGCTGAAGGTTATAGAAACGTATTTGTTCAGTCGACGTCTTACCACAAGAGAAATCATTTCCACCCAAGCGGAAAGAGAATTCCTAGTCTGAAATAAATTGAAAATCGGTCTATAAAAGAGCCACCACTCGCCGAGACTCATTGATAAACTCATTATTCCCAGTTGAACAGAGTTATTCGGAGAATTTTCATCCCCACTGACGCTCATTGTCAATGAAATATAGTTATAATTGCGTGTTCCGCCGCTGATTTATGTGCAGTTTTCCGATTCGCCCTTGCTTTTTTCCCGGAAAAGCGGAAGAGGGGCGCGGATGATCATTTGCAATAATTTGGCATGAGGAATCGGTCCGGCCAATCTTTTCTTTTCCGCGAATAAATCATCTTTCTGCCCTAATGACGTTCTTATTACTCACTCGTTTTAGCTTCGAGCCAGGAGTGAAATTGATTTCGCCAGATGACCCGGAAATCGATCCGCATATTGTTGGCCTTTTCCGGTCTAGTTTTCTAGATGAGTAACGAGCTTTTCGACCATTTTGTTCAATTGATATTCATGTTTAAAATTACATGTTTTAACTTATCAGAAATTTTTCGATATAGAAAGTAGGTGTTTCAAATAGATGTTCGACTAAATTTCTACACATCGAAAAATTCTATTATTTAATCATTCATAGCAAAATGAGACAACTTGGCATTTTTCCTTCTAATGGTGCAGTCTACAGCACAAGCTCAGACGTTTACAATAGAAGTCGTCAAACGATTGAAGCTCCAATTATAAATAGTGTGTAAAAATTTCTACTGCTACGATATTATATGGAATATATCTTCTACTCTTACTCTTTGACCAGTGAGTCCACTCAAGTAACCAATATATCTTGTTGAGCCATTTTGTCTTCCTAGTATTCCTTTCAAATTTTCGCTTGTATTCACTACTACGGAGAGCCAAGCTTCTTTGAGGTTCCTGGAATCAAATATCCAGGGGTTTCTGCTGACATGGAAGTGCCATTATAAAATGAAGCCAGAGACAATGAAGTGACTCTACTTTGGGTACCGCGGTATTGGGTTATTGAAGGAAATGAAAGAGATGATGAACTTGCAACAAAACCATCAAGGTCTTGTTGATTTTGAGTCATTCTGTGGGCTTTTAAAAGAACAATTAAGGCAATGGAGTAACAGTGGCAGTTAGAATAATCCTATCGAGGAAAACTCCTGGTCTTGCTCAGGCGAAGAAATTTATGATGCTTTTCCCAATTTATACCAGAAGAGTCTTAAAGCTGAAACAAGCTGGGCGTGGTTTAAAGGTGGGACCGTTGACAGGTCACTGTCGGTGCAGATATATTAAAGACTTCATGTTTTAGTATTTATTTGAACTGAGGTCGTTGTGGCTCGGTAAGCCTTCCGGGAACTGAGAATGTTTGAGTAAGCAGAAGAGATTTGCAAGCTCTGTGGAACGGAGGTAGAAGCAGCTGAACACATGGAGTGCAAATGTCCAGGGTTGACTGTAATAAGAACTAATCATATGGGAAAGTTAGTCCTGGATGCACGAGGTTAAAACCAAGATCCTAATGTTATTGTTGTTTCGTTAACAGCATCCTTTGGTTTGTGTTGAAGAACCAAAGATCTACGTGGTTGACGTTCCCGGAAGACAGATTGAGCTTCAATATCCCTGATTTAAATAATAATCGTATGGTCAAATTGTTGGATCATTAACACTGGTATGAGGAGGTTAATTTGATTATTTCAAGGTCTTGTTAGCCTTGAGTCTTTCTGTGGGCTTTAAAAAGAACACTTAAGGCAATGGAGCAACAGTGGGAGGTGGACTTTAGAATAACTCTATCTGAAAAAATCCTGGTCTTGCTCAGGCAAAGAAATTTGTGTTGCTTTCCCCAATCTATCCCAGAAGTGTTTTGAAGGTGCCACTAGCTGAGCTTGGATTAATGTTGGGACTTCTGACAGGCCATTGACGGTGCCGATATCTTTAAGACCTCATGGTAAAATATGCAGAAGAGATTCGAAGGCTCTGTTGTCGGAGGTAGAACAGCTGAACTCATGGAGTACAAATATCTTGGGTTGGCTGGTCTTAGAACTTATCATATGGGAAAGTCAGACCTGGATTCACGAAGTAAAAGCTATGATCATAAGGAAGCTGCCAATTTTGTAAACAGCATCGACAGCATCATTTGGTTTGTATAATGGCCAAAATGGTTGTAGTGAAGAATCAAAGATCTATGTGGTCGCAGTTCCCGGAACACGGATTGAGCCGCAACCACCCTAATTCGAATAATAATCATAATAATTTTTAATTGTTGGATCTTAAACACTCGTCATTATTTCAATTAAAATGTATTCCCCTCGAACTTCAATCAGTAACCAGCTGATTCGGTGCTTCACGGCACGATGAGCCCTTCCCTTCAAATGGTAACAGCTCGAATTGGTTGCATTACTGGGATTCGGCAATGTCGAAATCCTCCCCCGATAAAAGAGCAAGGATGATCCATATTCAACATTGGCGAAGCTGGGTCTTTCCCATGTCTCCGACGGGATTCGTTTCTGTCGTCGGCGATGTATAAAAATGATCCCCCGATATGAAATATACAAATTGAATGGTTCCGTCGGATCTCACGGAGAAAGGGAGACATTCGAAAAGTTCTACGGGATTCACATAAGCGCGTCATGTCGGTGAAATTTCTTTCGGGTCGGAATTTCCAGCTGGAACTCGCTGCAAAAAAGTTATGGATGAATATTACAGTCAATTAGATCTAACAGGATTCGATTCATCATTTCCTCTTTTAATGATGTCTAATTTTATCTTTTATTATTTTGTTTTTCCTTAGCTTAACTATTGTAGATCTTGTAGCAGTTCGGAGCATTTGTGAGTTTAGAATTTGTAAATTTGTTTTTTGTCAGCCCTACAAGCTTTCACTCAATGTATCTACCGATAATCATTTAGAAAATGATCTGAGACAAAAGCTGATTGAAGCCAAATCCTATCTCAAATTCCATTTAACATCAAATAATTAGTTAAAGCTTCTTTTCACTTTTTGAATTACTCAATTTTTTATTTCCTTCATTCTACAAAAATCTGGCATATAGTTCATGATTTTCTCTATTTAGGTTATTTTAATTCAAGTGATTCGGTAATCACAATAATCATCTGTGAGTCAACACCAGACATTTGCACAGCATGTGTTCAGCTGTTTCTACCTCTGTTCGGTAGAGCCTGCAAATCGCATCTGCTGACTTTACCAAGCGGTACAAACAACAGTAACATATCAGCAGTCCTACTGTTATCTAAGCTCAGCTCGTGGCAGCTTCAAGAGCTTCCTGATATAAGTGAAAGTATGACAAATTTCTTTGCCTGAGCTACTCCAGATTACCCTATGGTTCGGTAAAAAAAATTGCCCACAATTCTGTTTGAATTTTTTTCGCGTATAATGAATGTTATGTATTACATATTTCGAAGATTTTACTAATTCATTTCTAGATATTTTGAAACTGTTGATACTTTTGAGATATCTTGAAACAAATAAACATAATATCTAATCGCCCTAATTCAATAGTTTCTGAGTTATTCGAGATTTCTCTGCTTTATGTTGTACGTGGAGTAACCCGTTTCAAAATGGTTTTATAACGGGTGTTTTTTTTTGGAGGTATATAACTTTAAGTTGGCATAACTGTTCAAGATGGCGACCAATTTAACAGCTGTCAAGTGATTTATTCTCAGTTTGGTTTGGCAATTCATCATGAATAGACTCACGCCTGAACAACGCTTGAAAATAGTGCATTTTCATTTCGAAAATAATGGTTCTGTGCGGAATACGTATCGCGCACTACGTCCATTTTATTTTGTTTAGCGATGAAGCGCACTTCTGGTTGAATGGCTACGTCAACAAACAAAACTGCCGCATTTGGAGTGAAGCTAATCCTCAAGTGTATGTCGAAACACCGTTACATCCTGAGAAACTGACTGTTTGGTGCGCTTTATGGGCTGGTGAAATCATTGGTCCGTACTTCTTCAAAAACGATGATGGCCAGAACGTTACAGTCAATGGTGATCAGTATAGAGTCATGATTACTAACTTTTTCATTCCTGAATTAAACAACAATGATATCCGGGAGCTGTGGTTCCAACAAGACGGCGCAACATGTCACACAGCTCGTGCCACAATCGATTTATTGAAGGACACGTTTGGTGACCGCCTAATTTCAAGTTCTGGACCTGTGAATTGGCCTCCAAGATCTTGTGATTTAACACCGCTAGACTACTTTCTGTGGGGCTATGTAAAGTCATTGGTCTATGCGGATAAGCCACAAACCCTTGACCATTTGGAAGACAACATTCGACTAGTTATTGCCGATATACGGCTACAAATGTTGGAAAAAGTCATCGAAAATTGGACGTCCAGATTGGACTACATCCGAGCCAGCCGTGGCGGTTATATGCCAGAAATCATATTTAAAATGTAATGCACAAGATTATCTTGCGGATAAATAAGATTCATGTCAATCGAATAATCCATCGTTGTTTTATTGCAATTTAAAGTTCTATAGATCTAAAAAAAACAGCCTTTACAAAGAAATTTCTTCTTTTTATCATCAACAGCCATCTTAATGAACTCCCTGGTGACATAATATTCTCAAGAAACATATCTGATGCTTTCAAGAAAATCACCAATAACTCAGAAATTGATGAATTCTGGACCTACAATTTTTTTTCCTCAAAAATTCAAGATTGAAAATTAGGGTTCTAACTAAAAGTAAAGGACTAATTTTATTCTTTGAAGTCTGACGAAATGATTTAAAATGAAACAAAAACAACTTGAAATAAACAAATCCTCACCAATTCTCTCTGAGTTTACTGAATAAATCATGTTGAAGACGAAAAGAACGACAAAGACGAAAGGAACGAACGACAAATTATGCATAGGTGATTATCAGTCTCCCAAGATACCTTCCACAGAGAGTCAAGAAACATGTTGGCAAAGGCATGAATAAAAAAGCAATCCTAAAACGAACAACAAGTATCACAGGTCACTATGTCCATTCGCATAGAATAAGAATTTGTATCAGATTCAATGTAACAGAGCCAAACACCATGAACTCCCTACAAAGGGTCCATTTCTCAAACAGCCAGAGCAGTTCATTACTAATGCAGACCCACAAAAGATTCTTTAAGTAAGCGATAATAGGCTGCGAATCTGAAATTCAGAACAGTCGAACAAAGGCGTGCATAGAATGCCCGTTCTCCAACGGCTCGAACTTGTCAGCCCATAAAACACCCCTGCAGGTATGGCGGTACGGAACGTGCCAGAAATCGGAAAAAACCGCGCCAATTGTTACACCTACCGATAAAATTCCCGACAAATGTGAAATGGCCGTCTATGATAATATGATAATGTAAAACGCTGTAGCACTTACTTCGGGGTGCAATAAATCAGATTGTTATTACCCCCCGTTCCAGCCACGCAATATTCCAATTAGAATTCGGGCACCAACACCCAATTCAGGTGAGCTATTATTTCTTTATCTCCCGGTTTGAGGAGCGAGGGGGGGACTCGTTATCACGACGTCTCCGCTGGATTGGGACGTCTTGGTTCACTGGAGAGAGGGGAAGAGGAAGCGATTAGAACATTTTCGAGTCAAGAAGCGTCGTGATATGTCACAAGGGGGTATGAATGAATGTACCCCGTAATATGATTGTTAAAGGGAAAGTTTTATTGTGATGTTTGCTTTGCTTGCTTCCAACGGAGGCAGTAGAAGAGCAGAGAATTGAATTGAATTAGGGTAATTTGACAACATTCATGGGTCGAAGTTGAACATAGAAGATTGAGCAGACATATTGGTATAATCAATGGAAGTAATTGATGTTCCATTCATTCAAATGTTTGTATCCTTCACCTGATTTACTATATTATAATTTTGAATCGCGGTTGTTGCGGCTCGATCAGCCTTCAGGGAACTGTGCTGCCTTTGTTCTTAACCCTAGCCATTCATACAAACCCAAGGAAGGCCGTCGATACTAACTGAGCTGATAACTTCTTTAGGAGTCTTGACTGTTACCGTGAGTATCCGTGACTTTGTCATATGAGTGCTTCTTAGGCCAGCTAACCTCGGACATTTGCAGACCATGTTTTCTACTGTTTATCCAAAGAGCCTGCATATCTCATCAGCTGACTTACCCAGGCGGTACAAAAGGTAATTGTACCTAGGGTACCCACCAGTCCCACCATTACCTGAAGCTCAGCTTGTGGCATCTTCAAGAGCTTTCTGATATGTCTGAGTCGATGAAAGCACCACAAGTTCCTTTTCCTGAGCAAGACCAAAAATGTTCCTCCAGAGGGTTATTCTACCGTCATCACATTATTGGACCGCTTCTTTATATTGGTCTTTTTCAAGCCCACAAAAAGACTCAGGGCCAACAGGATTTAACCTTGATGCTCTTTTATCAAGTTCATCGGCTCTTTTATTTCCTTCAATGCCACAATACCCCGGTACTTTTAATACTTCCAGGGACCTCAGCGTGGACTGGCTATCCGTTTGGTGATATCAACATGCGCTCGTTTGAGATTTACTTGATTACATTGTAAACAGCTAGTTCTTCGGTTTGTAAAATAGGTGGCTCATTTTTCAGGTTCTTAGAGATCTTTAGTTAATATCCGTATACCCTAATGATAATTTTGATTCATCGGAGTACTTCTTGTCTCATCTGTTATACTAAGATCGAAAATAGAAAGTTAGAGAATCTGAAGTCTCCTGACAAAAAAGGAGTACAAGTTTTGCACAAACTCTGGAAGACAAGACGGTGGCCTGAGGACTGAAGAGTCACCCTTTGTTTTAACATTCAAAAGAGGCTCTCCCTTGGTGTTCAACTACTGCAGAACCATTTCTCCTATCTTTCAAGTCTTTTTCAATATCATCCATAACCGCCCAAAATCTTTTCTCATTCCTCAAATTTCAAAAGAACAAACAGTTTTTGATTCTAGGAAAGGAACAAAATATTGTAGGTACCTCTGGCAACTAATCGAAAAAGCTATAGTTTCAATATACACTTGATTTCTATTTCGAAGGTATTCAGAAGGTTTTCGATAAAGTGAGTAAAGTGAACATATTGGAGGAAATGAGAACATCAGGTTTCCGTACTCATTCAGAAAGGTTAAGAACGAATGCAGTTGTGAAAAAGGGCTGAAAGCTATCGCTGATACATATTCGCATGCAGTAAATATGTTATTAGACGAGTTGTGCAAGAGTGGCAGCGTATGTTTAGGTAAAAAAATATGGAAAAATTAATACCCTTCGTTATGCTAACGACACAATAATCATGACGTCAAACTTTCCAGATGTGACAAAAATCACTGTATTACTGAAGACTCTGTCATTGCTCTCATCAGCATATTCTGAGTAATAGCTTTGAATTCTTGATTAATGTTTTATGTTAAAGCTCAGAGATTCCAGGCTCTGTTGACTCTCATGACAATCTCATCGAGGCAGCAGTGTGTTAGAGAACTCATCTCAATGTAGGTAGATAGACTGCCTATCTATCTGTCGGTATGATAATATTCGGACGATGATAAAAAGAATATCAAATTTTCGGAGAAGGATTGAAATTCAGATGGCGTGGTCAAATTCGTAGCTTCTATGAAACAAAATGTTTTTCTGACAAAATAACAGTTTTGTGAAAATAAATTCTTTCAGTCGGTATTCTCAACAAGAATTGTAATGAATTCATTGATTCTGTTGGTAAAAGACGAAAATCCCGGTTTCCTTCCCACATTTCCATCAACTCCACCACCAATATCCTGACATCCACATAAATCCAAAAGAACCCTTCCGGCAAAAACTTATCAAATCGAATTATTACTCCTCCGACCCCACTTCCTCAGGATCCGATTCCCACATCCAAACACAAACTCCGCCGATTGAAAAATACCGCGTCAAGGACCTGCCGAGACTCGGAGGAGGAAAACCGAACCGCCAAGTGCTCCCCCAGGAACTCCCCGGCCGGTCGATCAATCAAACCTCTAACGACTTCTGGCTGCAGAACGGCGTCGGGACGTGCAGGGGAGGCGGGGTGGCTGCTGCCGATGGCCGTTAGACGCCGAAGAAGACGATATCGTGGTTTTTGCATAAACTAATTTCAGAGCGAGATATGGGCGCACCGTCGTCTTTTAGGGACAAATGATGGGTCCGCTAACTATCGGAGTCCGATTTATGGAGCCGTTAGCATCAGCAATGTAGATGAGGTGACACGGAGACGCGTTTGTTCATGAGGAATATCGTGCCGGAAGGGCAGGGAGGGACTTGTTGGAGGTTTTCGATTCGGGGCGCGGATTTCAATTGAAACAATCTCCAAATTATAAGAATTCCTTCTGTATTAAAATATAAAGTGTGTTTTTTTCGAGGTATATAACTTTAAGTTGGCATTACTGTTCAAGATGGCGACCGATTCAACAGATGTCAAGTAATTTATTCTCAGTTTGGTTTTGAAATTCATCATGAATAGACTTACGCCTGAACAACGCTTGCGAATAATGCAATTTTATTCCGAAAAAAATGGTTCTGTGCGGAATACGTATCGCGCACTACGTCCATTTCATTTTGTTAGGCGATGAAGCGCACTTCTGGTTGAATGGCTGCGACAACAAACAAAACTGCCGCATTTGGAGTGAGCTTATCGTCAAGTGTATGTCGAAACACCGTTACATCCAGAAAAACTGACTGTTTGGTGCGCTTTATGGGCTGGTGGAATCATTGGTCCGTACTTCTTCAAAAACGATGATGGCCAGAACGTTACAGTCAATGGTGATCGGTATAGAGCCATGATTACTAACTTTTTCATTCCTGAATTGAACAACCATGATGTCCAGGAGCTGTGGTTCCAACAAGACGGCGCAACATGTCACACAGCTCGTGTCACAATCGATTTATTGAAAGACACATTTGGTGACCGCCTAATTTCACGTTTTGGACCTGTGAATTGGCCTCCAAGATCTTGTGATATAACACCGCTAGACTGCTTTCTTTGGGGCTATGTAAAGTCATTGGTCAATGCGGATAAGCCACAAACCTGACCATTTGGAAGACAACATTCGCCTTGTTATTGCCGATATACGGCCACAAATGTTGGAAATAGTAATCGAAAATTGGACGTCCAGATTGGACTACATCCGAGCCAGCCGTGGCGGTCATATGCCAGAAATCATATTTAAAATGTAATGCCACAAGATTATCTTGCGGATAAATAAAATTCATGTCAATCGAATAATCCATCGTTGTTTTATTGCAATTTAATGTTCTATAGCTCTAAAAAAAAACACCCTTTATATCGACATCAATTTTTATTTTACTCATGAAGCTTTAAATCAGTTCAACACAATTCAACTGCATCATTGTCAAACATCACGAAAAGGAAGTGAAAAGTTTTCTGAAAGATAATAAAAGGGGAGGTTTCGTTTTGAATAGCCTGGTATTTGAGCTGTCACTTTTGAAGCTATCATCTTTTGTAATTCGACAAGTAAAAACACTATTTCGCATGAATACTTAGGTATCAAGGCATTTAAAGTTCAGTTAACACAGGACCTCATGCCAGTCGATCGCCTGCAAACGTCTCATTTGCGCTGTTTGAGTCCATGACATCAAAATGATTATCATCGAAAAATTATTTTCAGTGATGAGGCCCATTTTCTCTAATGAAAGATAGTTAATAACAGAATCGTCGCATTCGGGGCTCGGAAAATACAAGACTATTTGTTGAAAAGTCTCTCCAGCCTCCATCCTCAATGTGTCAATGTTGGGCTAGTGCCACACAAACGACAGAAATTTTGAAAAAATAAAGAATTCTCTGAAGTTCATCCTACTGGATTCAACTATAAGGGGAATATTCCAGTATATCCCAGATTTGACAGTCTCCCACGCATGTGTTCTTCGTTAGTTCTCCTTGTTTTGTTGTTGTATTTCGACATTTTCAAACCATTTTAACACTTAAGGTGAATGATGAACAGCTAACGAGATGGCTTTCATGAAGATATGTTTTTTAATATGGATGAGGACTGTGAGTTATCTCTCACTCTCGATCCTTTTATTTTTTCTAGTTTCGTTGTGCGTTTGTCATTGTGAAGGTCTTCCTAACTGAATGTACGAATGACAACTTTTTACCCAGTCTATAGAGACTACACATATCGTACCTGTTTTTTCAGAATAGGTGCCTTCCTCAACAGCACACCAGTTCCTCGATAAACTGTTAATTTTTTTATTTCAACATCTAGTTAAACATCTATTTGAACATCTATTGTTTGTGGAATGTTTTAAGATTGTGTTCTGATTATGGTCATGGGCCGAAACATGTCGGCACAATATATTGATTGAGTTCAAAATATACTGGAATAAGACCACACTTAACTGACGACTCTGATTAATAAGATTCTACACTTCCATAGAATACCTGATGAATGGAGGATCAGCAAGACAATACTCCTCTTCAAAAAAGGCGACAAAGAATTACCATCCAATTATAGAGGAATCAATCTTCTCTCTACCACACTCAAACTTATAACGAAAATCCTAACGAACAAAATTAATGAACACATTTCCTTGAGAGACGAACAACAGGGGTTCCGATCGGGAAGATCATGCACCGATGCCGTGTTTGTCATTAGACAAATCACTGAAAAATCGATCAAATATAACCGGCCAGCTTTCATGTGTTTCATAGATCTAGAGAAGGCATTCGATCGCATTCAACTAGAAGATGTAATACACATACTTCACGATAAACAGATACCCTATAACATTGTAAAAACGATAGAAAATATATACAAGGCTAACAAGATCCAAGCAGAAATAAACGGCGAACTGACCGAGGAAATAGACGTAGACAATGGCATTCGTCAAGGTGACTCCCTCAGCCCTCTTCTTTTCAACATCATCATGGACGAATTGATAAAGCAGGTGGTTAAACTAAAAGGGTATAAATTTGGTGGTAAGGAAATCAGAATACTATGCTACGCCGATGACGCAGTGTTGATTGCCGAAAGCGAGGATGATCTTCAGAGATTGCTACATCAGTTTAACGTAACAGCAAAAAAATTTCATATGGTAATATCATCATCAAAAACCAAATGCATGACCACATCGAAATATCCACTCAGATGCAAACTGGAAATTGATGGACATATCGTAGAGCAGGAAATGAAGTTTAGATATCTCGGCGTAGAAATATCTGGGTGTGGGGATGTCGAGGCCGAGGTGAGAGGACAAGCCATGAGAGCAGCACGAACAGCCGCATGTCTCAGCAAAATCATTTGGAACAACAAACATATAGAAACTGAAGTAAAATCTAGGATCTATAAATCGGCGATTAAACCCATCCTCACCTACACTGCGGAAACCAGACCAGAAACATCAAGAACAGCTCAAATATTGGAAGCAACCGAGATGAGGGTGTTGCGCAAAATAACAGGTAAAACGCTCAGGGACTGCGTACGAAGCGAGAACATCAAAGGAATGTGTAAGGTTGATAACATCAATGATTGGGTTCTAAAGAGGAAGCAAGAATGGAACGAACATATCAACCGTATGGCCGAGGACAGACTAGTGAAGATATCTAGGGACAAGTCACCGATTGGACGCAGGAGCGTCGGAAGGCCCCGCAAACGTTGGAGTGACAATCTCCCACTTGAATAGGCACAAGGCGAAGGAACGAAGAAGAACAAGCAAATTGCTTATTTATGAGAAGAAAGAAGAAGAAGAAGAAGACCACACTTCCCCTTATTCTTGAAAAAATTGTTTCCAGGCCGTGTTATTTCTCGCAGAGGTGAAACGATCACCGATATCTTGTGATTTAACACATTTTTCTTCGGAGTCAAGTGAAATATATTATGATCTATGCCAATACTCCATAATCGAATCAAGGCTTTGATTAAAGGTGGAATTCATGAAGTTATCGAGGACATGCAGCAGCAAATATGCGAATTGGTCATCGAAAATTTCATGAAAAAAATTTGGTGTTGCATTTGGGCTCAGAAAATCCAAGAATAATTGTTGAAAAGCCTCCCCATCGTCAACATGTCACTTTTTAGTGGTGTTTTTCGGCTGGTGATGTGATTGAACCTTACTCATTCGAAAATGATACTGGTGCAACTATTATGGTAACTGGATTGAACTACATAGCTATGATTTTGATTGTATGAATTGAAAGAATTTTGTAGACGATCAGCAAGATGGCGCTTAGTGCCACACAAGAAAGGAAACAATCGTAGTTTCACAGGAAAAGTTTCCTGGACATGTTATTTTACAATTGGCCACCTCGTTCTTATGATATAACACCTTCAGATTTTTTTTCTTGAGCCCACGTGAAGAATAAGGTCTCTTCACAATATATTGAAGACCTTAAAGATGGAATTCGTGGAGTTATCGAGAACATACAACTCCAAATGTTCCAATTGGTCAAAGAAGATTTCATAAAAAGAATATGGTGTTGCAACCCTATCCGTGGTGGCCGTATATCGTTTTCCATCATAAATGGCATAATTTCATTTAACAATTAAATAAACATCCATTGATTTCTCCCGTTCTTTTTATGAAAATAAAATTATTTTTTGGAAAACCTTTCACAAAACCCATTCCCTATGGAATAATATTGATGAAAATTTATAGGTATTGATGATGCAGGTATTGGGTTGTATTTCAGAAGAAATTGAAAGGTATTACTGTAGTAATTTATATCAAACTGATATGCTGAATATTGTTATTTGATGGAAAACTATAATCATGTTGATGTTGAACCTGGAGGAATTCAAATAAAGCCAATTTTTCCATTTTTATCATCAAAATTGTGCATCAGAAATGAACATATCCTCATAGTTATGTTCGAGGAACTCTTACCACTATTCTCAGTACATTTTACAAATGGAAAGCCTTCTCAGCACGTATTTCCTGTTACTTAGTGATTTTAAATCATTCAAATGTTTGCTCAAACATAATGCGAAATAAGAGGAATATTTAGCTTCTAGTCTAGGCTAAAGCACATTCAGAATCTGGATCAATAAGCACATGAATACTTCCTTTCTGTAATCCTCTTTCAACGCAACGTCAGCATTACCTGGAAATCTTTTCGAACATCTAAGAAGATTTGCCGTTCGATATTGCATTCATATTCACGATTGTTATCAATAATTTCCATTCCGAATGAAAATAAACTAATATATTCAACTGTAACCGAATATCAATCTGTGTTCCAATGAACTCACTCATTGCCAACCGAACTTAAATCAGCGATATTTCAAGAATCTATGAAACGAACAAGAACCCCTACGAGAATTTCACGCTCTAGTTAAAGCCTCGGCAACATTACAACCAAGCAGCATAAATCTCGGCTTTAGCTCTTTTTGCATAGACATCAGACGTTTCCCGAACTCATTGCTCGTAATCCCGAAATAGACGTGAACCCCCTCCAAAAAGGATTCTGCTCAGTCACCTCCGATGAGATTTAACAGCGAAGCTCCCCTCAAACCTCCCCAAATTCGGTGCTAATTGAGGCATTTTACGATGCACCGCCATCAGCGCCATCTCTGGCCTTTTTACGGTTAATCACGCGAAATTCCAGACGAATGGAGCTCTTCGGTTCCCGTATCTCTTCGTTAAACCGGAATCGAATGGTAATCTATCTGCGAGTCGGTTCTTTTACAGCTCGACGGCGTTGCCAGATTGATATTTCTCGTAACAGCGACGCAGAAGGAAAATTTCCGAGATCAGTGATCTGAAGTCAGACGCTTTTGTGCATTAGTTAATCTATATCTTCATACTTGACATGTCTGAAAACTTCGGATTTATCTTGGAAGAGCTACAGTTGTATAAACTAGTGGTCATCCATCAATTTGGCTTTCATATAAAGAGTACTCGGTATTACCTCCACATGGAATAACTATATCGGGTGAATTTTTCGAGTTGAATCAGTCAAAAATCTCGAAAAGGAACCATTTACTGAAAAATAATTCAAATGAAAGATTGATGGATTTAGAAGAAGTCTACTGATGATTGAACCTCTTTCATTTACTTCTCCTTTGTGGAGGAATGGGGGTTAACTTTGAAATTTCACTTTTTTCTATTTCAGATTCGTATATTACGGCAGATAAACAAAAAAAGTTATACGAACAATTTTTTTAGAATCATCATAGATAGTTCTGCAATCGAGTTTTAATTTGCAGTCTGCATGACCTAAACGTATCCCTTCCATTAAATTCAAGTGAAATTCTGACTTTTCTGATGAACTGTTTGTTTTTACTTCATGTACCTATTATTATTGATGATCATTTAAAAATGGCGAAATTATTTGTTCTTGGTCTTTTGGTTGAACATAACCATCAATTGAGAAAGATGTGTCAATTGAAAGACAAAAGAAAACAATGAAAAGGAATCTCTTTAAAAATCTCGTTCAGACAGATAATTCAAATTCGATTACAGAGCCATCTGTGACGAATCGTGGAAAATTAAATGTGTATCTTCTATAAAAAATAGGACTTCCCATTAAAAATTCCAAAGTTGACTCCCCTCCTCCCACAAAGGTGAAGGAACTAGAAGAGGTTGAAGTATATGTGGTCTTTCAAACTTTTTTTCGTATGATGTTTCCTTTTCCAGATTTTCAGCTGATTCAATTCGAAAAAACCATCTGGCATATACTAAGCAAAATTGAAACCCGAACACTCAATGAAAGATTTTATTTCAAGAATTATTTACACCAATAGGAGGAGGGTCGTAGTGAACAAATCATTAAATTTTCAAACCAATTTCACGAAGATAAATCACATTTGTTCAACGCTAGTTGATTGTTTCTATGCTCTCGGGTGAAGGTAGGATCCAGTTAGGACGGAATGAAAATAGACTGAAACTTTATATTCAACAATGAACTGTTGGCATTCCAATTCCTTCTCTATGTTCTGCCAACCAGGGCATTTGCCCTGGTTGTAGAGAATCGATCTAGCAAAGCTAGCAACCTTAGGCGGTAGTCTTATGCTTCTTGCTCTTTTCTAGGAGCCATGCCTGGCAATATGTCGTCCCATTTTCTTGCATTCGTTGCAGTCGAGCCCTCCTTGTCCAACCATTCATTAATGTTCGAACTGGGTTCAACAAAATCATCAAAACTCGGTTAATTGGTAATTTCCTTTTCTTCGTTCCCTGGGCCATATGAACCCTATAGTGAACAGATTTTACTAAGACTATTAGTGAACACCTTGAACGTCCTTCTCTTCCAAAATGAATTCATTGGCTATCATATAACGAAAAAAAAAACAGTACAAAAAATTGATATTCTTACTTTTTGCCCCATTCAATGAAGAACCACTCTGTTCTGAGTAGGTCCATTCTACATTAAATCCATAGTCAAATATTCGTAGAAACAGGAGCAACGGCAACACTGAACCCGGTTCCCTCTAATCCTTTTATACTTTGAGCACACACGGAGACACTCTTTGGACCCGACCTTCGACGCTTGCTGCCGACTGATCGCGATTAACGTCACGTCTCGTATCGGAGATGGAATCAGTCGCGAAAAAATCGGTGAGACTCTGGAGCCGGGCCGGGAATCGAACCCGGCGATCGAATCGACGTTTTATTGAATTATCCGGAACGTTAGTTAGTTCGCGCGAAGTTCACGATATCGAAACAACGGCGGTGTCGTTGCTAGGGGATGTGATAGGAATCTGGATAAGGAGGGGGGTTGTTAATCAGCGTCAGGATGTTTGTTTCGCGCGTTGGGTTTTTTCGCTTTTGGGAAATTGAATTCAATGAGTTTCGGCTTGGTTGAACTGGTGAACATTATGATAGATGTTATTTAGGCGATATCTATGTAATCAATAATTTGAATATTCAACTTTTACTGAAATAACAAAGAAAGAGCAACCGTGAAAAAATAAAAGATCAGACTGGCAGAAGACTTGGTTAAGATTTAACAACAGGAAAACGTGCTGTAATCGATAGTGGGTAAAGATAGACCGGTTGTGCTCTTTTCAAAGCTCATCGTCATCCCATAACCCTACACAATGAAGACAAGCAATAATAGTTATTTATGCAACAAGTGCAAAAAGTGAATGTTTATTGCACTCGACGTGAAATTGTCCGACGAGGCCATTAGGCCGAGTTGGACAACACGTCGAGAGCAATAAACGATTTTTGCACGAGTTGCATACAACATTTTTTCTACGTTCATGCAAAAAGCATGTTATCATGAGGTGTGGTCATAGTACAGACAGTTTGCTTTATGGAGGTAGACGGTTACAAATCGGATCAGTTTTGATTAAGTAGTTATTCTCGGGAAGGCATTGTTTGTTTATCTGTGGCTGCTAACATTAATACAAAATAATATAAAATATGTAACTGTTTACAACGTATTGCCAATCACACAAGTCACAGCATATCTGATAAATATGTAGTGGGTTTGAAAGTTTATGTTTGTCATGATTACAGCACGTTGAAGTAGAATGACAGATGAGTGCAATCAAAACTTGATTGCACTAGTGCAATAAAGAACTTCTTTTTCCACTAAATATAGTTCAATAAAGTTTTGCTTTTTGCATGAATGTAGAAAAAGTTACATATTGCATTCATTGGCACATGAAATCTTCTACTATCAGCGTTCTGTCAAATATCTTCTGTTTTCATTTGGTTATCAAGTTTAGGTTGGGTTATGTATTATTATTATTCGAACTGGGGTCATTGCGGCTCAGTAGGCCTTCAGGGAACTGCGGTCATGTAGATCTTTTGTTCTCTACCTTACTCATTCATGGAAACCCAAAGAGGTCATCAATGACGTTGATAAAACTAACAACCTTCTTAGAGGCCTTGGCCGTTACCTCTCGGGTATCCAGGTATGGCTTCCCCATATGAATGGTTTTAAGGTCAGCCAGCTCTGGACACTTGCATACCATGTGTTCGGCTGTTTCTGCTTCTGATTCACAGAGCCTGCAAATCTCATCTGCTGACTTTTCCATACGGTATAAATGATGTTTTTACTGACAGTGCCCAGTCAACAGTCCCACCATCACCCGAAGCTCGGCTCGTGACAGCTTTACGGTGTAGGTAGGTGGAATCATCACGAATTTCTTGGCCTGAATAAGTCCAGGAGTGTTTGTCCAGTGGGTTTTCCTATTATTCAACTCCCATTGTTGGACCGCTTCCTTATATTGATATTTTCGTAGCCCACAAAAAGCCTCAGGTTCAGCAGGTATTCACCTTGATGCACTTTCTGCAAGTTCATCTGCTTTTTCATTTCCTCCAATACCACAGTTCCCTGGTTTGCTTATGTAAAAACTGTTAAGCCCTAGAAAGAATGAAACCTGTATTTTGCTCCCCACCTTCGATGACATAACGATAGAACGTTTTTCTGTTCTCAACTCTTATTCTCATTCACCACTACGGTATTATTTGGGCGTTTTCTCACCTCATTAGACAACGACGAGTGCAGATTATGTGGGGAGGAGGAAGAAATCCGGATCATCTGGTGAAGGAAAAACCTCGCCATCGCTAGCCAACGCAGCAAATACTTTGGATGAGATACTTGTAGAAGAGAGGAAGTACACTCCTTGAAGCCCGATACTGGACTTCATTAGAACTCTTTGACTCGAGGGAGCTGTATACTGCGACAACTAATGGCGAGAACAATCCTTATGGGGGGCACAATAAAACATAGGGTTGTGGCGCAATGAACCTCCCTACCTCCCCCTTAAATCTATAATCTACAATTCACCTTCGATGGTCAGAACAGAATTATAGATAATATGACGATATTGCGATCGTGGTAGGGAATGATCTCAGATGTCTACCTTAGTGTGACCGAAGGGGATAACAACCTGAGTTTTTTAACGCTGAGTGCAGTTTAGGAGCTCAACGACATATACAATACAGAAATCTGATATTAGAACAATTTAACACAGCCAACGATAATATTGTTGGGAACCAAGAAACTATGTTCTAGACACCACAGTCTAGACATCACAAAGTATTCATAAATCAAGTGCCTGCTGATATCCATTCCGAATGGCAATGAAACACTCAAGATTGCCATTTGGAAACACGAACACATTCATAAATTTTCTGAAGCAATTCAATCAAAGTTTGCTATTCAATTCAATTTCTTGAACTGCATGTGTTCTCGAAGTCAAGTTTCGAAAACACAAGGTAAAAATGAATAAACACATGACAGCGACCGAACCTCTAGCATGAATTTCATTATGATTATTCTAATTGGATGTATTTTTTTCAGGTGAGTCATCTATTATTTTTTCAACAACTCCTTTACAACAGAAGATCATTGAGGTGAGTGGAACATTCGATTTCTCTATTGTGCCGTTGAATAAATGAGATGAAAGAACAGCATTAGATGACATCAATTATGACTTCAGCGTTCTTTCATTCAGTTACACGACTGATACTGTTCTTTGATAATGTTTTTTTCTCAGAATTCTAGTCAGTTAGTATATTATTCAACGAGCGGTAATGTAGGTCATAACTCACGCAGATGAAGTTTGCAGCACGAGCCGCAGGCGAGTGCTGTAATTCATCAAGTGAGTTATGACCATTACAGCAAGTTGAATACTATACTTTATCTACGACTATATCAATAAATACTAGGAAAAAAATACAGACTTAGAATATAGACAGAAGGAATGGGAAATAAATATATGTGCTCGATCCCGAGTACAACTTAGTGTCACCAATCACAATCGAACTAGCTTCGGCTAGCTCGAATCCAGTACAGAGTAGAGACATAGAACTATATTGAAAAACCTTAATAGCTGCCTATGAAAATTCATTAAAATATACCAAAAAACAATCCCTATAAACGATGACTTAGTGACCTTACTACTACACCAATCTTGAACATTTTTTCGAACTCCTTTATATTTTTTTCGGGCAAGTAATTATGTATGGTAACATTAGCTGTTTTTTTTTTTGGAAATGTATACGTATATAATATTTCATCTTCACTATCTGAATTATTCGTTTTCAGCAAAACATTCACAATGATTCGATATCAACTTAATTTTGAAACGTCAAAATTATTAAAGTGACATTCCTTCGGACATTCCTCCCCTCGATAACAATAATGGAATGTTCCCTTTCGGCCAATCGAATAGAAGCAGAGAAGTATAGAAGCACAGATCCATATTTTCCGATTTATTTGTGTGAGTTATAGTAGTGAGTTATTATAACTCACGCTGTTTGTTAATAGATACTATTAATTGCTCAAAAGCAGTTAAATAATGAATATATAATTTAATAGGAGTAGATTAACACTGTTATTCAATTCTCTGCAACAAAACTTTAATTTTCAGTTATGAAAACGTCAAAACCAAAAATAAAAAAGTTCTAATATAGGTATTTCCGTAGCGGGGTCGATCTAACCCCTACCCCTGCCTCATATCTGACGTTTTTCGCCATTTTTCACCCCGCCACCGACTACAATTCCACGGCTGTTCATATGACACCCCGGCCTACTTTATACGTCTCGGCTTTTCCATTCCGCATAGTGCGGGGCGAGACTGAGCCCGCTAAGACAATGTCGAATAGAACAATGCCATCAGGGAGAAAAAAAAAAGAGAAAACATTCGCCTCATAAGGAGGACCGTATTGTTTTCACGCTTCACGCATTTACCAATCCGGAAGTTTATGAAACACTGTCAGGTGTTCTGCATGTCGCGCGTTGATGTTGAAGACTTAGCGGAAACAATGGGATGGCGTCCCTTGACGCGGCGTCACAGGGCTGGACGACGTGTTGAGAGGAGGCAGGAGCGGATGGATCCAGCGAAAATATGGGGACTTTTTTAACAGCTGGGGTCAGGATAAAAGGGTCTGAGAGTCTAAGACTCGAGTGGGCGGCAGGTTGTTGATCTATAAACGGAGTTACAATCAAGCGGTTCAAAGTTCCCTGTATCATTATCTATAAGATATGGAGTGAATGAAATACTTTTAGAGAAAACTCCATTTGCAGTCAGCTTTCGTACTCCACGCTCTGGGGACCATTCTCTCAATCCTGGATGGTTAAAATATTGGAAGGATCTCCTGTCCTAGTCGACACAAACCTGCTGATCCTTGAACCTTCTTGGAATTATCTCACTGTCCTGGCTGTACCTGAAAGAACAACATTTTGCAGTACATAAAAAAAATACTCACAAAGTCTCAATTACTTGATATCTTTTTCAAGAGTTTTGGGTGATATTCCAGTAATTGAGGTGATATGTTTGCGACGCATGTTGTTGTTATTTGGTATTGCTAGGTTTGTGAGTATTACTTTCTTCTGATATTTATTGACTATATATTTGGTTTGCTGTAGGGGAATGTTTTATCAGTTAATACCTTATGATCCCAGTATATTTCAAAGTGATCATTGTCCAGGATGGTTTCGGGTTTGTAGTTGTAGTATGGCACTTTTCCATACTGCATTACTTTTAGTGCGGTTACCAATTCTTGGCTAAGTATCTTTTCTATTATCCATTTGACATCATGATCTATTGGATTGTTCGTTCGTTAAACATTCATATTGAGATCGATTGACAGTGATAGTTCAATCCTTTATGGTATGCTCACTGTGGTTTCTTGTTGAGATTACTTGACCTTGGGTGGCTCGAAAAAATCCTTTTTTGCGAATCATTTTTTCACGTTTTTTTCCTCTGCTCTTTCTATTCAGGTATGAAATGAACTAAAATACACCTTAAATCTCTAAAAATATATCTAGAAAGTATCTTTGAATACACATCAAGCAATATTCATCATTTTGTCAATCTCTTCTATACAAGATCGAACTATATGAAACCTAAAACACGAAATCTTAATGAAAACACATATTATCCCACCTCCTATAAAAGAACTTGAAGACCATTCCTCTTGTCTTTTTATATGAATAATACGGTTGTCCACATACCTACTCCGTCCCCTAACCAAGTCTTCAGAACCACTTTTGTTTTTCTGGTAAGAAACTGAGAAACAACGTCACTTCACAAAATACAGATCAATAGGAATGACGTATTTCCTGAAAGGCTTGTCTCCGAATTCAATTTTCCCACAGCAGCAGACATCAAAATTTTACTATTTTATTAATATTTCAGGAGTTTTGAAGGTTGAAGACGATCTAGGGAAGTAGTACCATATGATACTCTTCAGTTCTATTAAGTGAATGGTAAAATAGTCATTGTTTCAATATTATCATTTTCACAAATTTTATTCAGGAATGGAAAAGAAATAGTACTTCTTCTACATTTTCAGCTTGTTATATACTCTTCATATGAGAGCATCTTGATTATTGCACATTATTGATGAAGCGTAGTTGAAACGTTTATTCCCAATTTCCACCTGAAAATGATAAGCATTCATAAGGTGCCTGATGGCTTAAATTTTTCAAATCCTTGAACGTTTCTCTGACTATGATTTGTAACAATGAATACTTAGAAAAATTGAGAGAAAAAAAAAGAAATTTTTACTCACTGAATTTTTATTTTGAAATCTACTCGACTAATTTCGCCTGCTAGGCAAATAACAAAAAGACCGAAAAATTCTCTATAAGTCTATAGAGAATTTTTCAGTCGTTTTGTTATCTGTTTCCCGATTAGATGTTTAGTGTGAATACTTCTTCGATTGACAAAACTCCTGGGGATGCCTTGCAGGCGAAACTAGTCGAGTAGATTTCAAAATAAAAATGCAGTGAGTACAAACTTCCCTTTTTTCTCTCAATTAAGATGATCTTGGATAATGGCTATATTTGTGATCAAAATAAGAAAAATTACTGTTCCACTATTTACTTGATAAAACTGAATATGGTACTACTGCCTTAGACCGTGTTCAACATTTATTCAATTCAATAAATTCTTAATGGGGATCAATTTTGAATTCACACGAATAAATTGCTTTCCCTCATCGCTCAACCGAAATTCGTTTGACTCATCAAAAACGAGTTTGTGCCAGCCTGAGAAATTTGTCATTCTCTTCTCTCTGATAATATGGTCGAATTCACCATTCAATAGGATTTATTGGTGGTGCGCACCATCAAGTCTGAATGTATGCTCGTGGCAACCCAACAGAGATGTTTGGTCATGAAAATAACCCTTGCCAATTCCATCAACGTTCAACTGCAGTTTCCCAAGTTGAATCAATTTAACTAATAGTTTTACCCTGAATTTCCATTCAAGTTAAATGCAGTTGAGCTCCGTTTTATAACCCCCACAAATTCAATTATAAATTGCTATTGCAGCTTCGGAATGAAAAATTGAATTCGTGTCGTTGACTAAATATAATCGTTCAATTTCCTCCGAGAATAACTTTTATCGGTAGTATTATCTCAAGTAGTGAGTAATCTGACTTTGAATGTTATTTGCTTAGGAACAATCCGGGGATGATCCTAATCGAAGAATTGTTTTATATGTCAGTTCCCAACTATGAAATTTAGATATCGAATCTATTTTTTTTTCATGGATAGGTACTGCTCAGATTTCTTGAGCATGTGCTGACCTATTTATATTGAAGGGCTTCTTCATCCAAAACAAACAATTCCTTTCTTCCTTTTCATCAAATGTTGACGACGCATATATCATAATTGAATCCAAAAACAAAAAGGAAACGAACAAACAGGAATAATAAATGTAATAGTTTCCATAAAATTGCTTTGAACTTGGTGACATATTTCAAACCAAAGCTGAGTGGCTAGCTTGAAAACTAGGACGAAATTAATAAAATGGACAAATATACGCCAATTGGTCAATGGTTTCTTCGATACCACATTTACATTAAGAGCTTTCAATAGAATTTGAATAGCATACTATTGTAACAACCCTGTCCAGCCTCAAGTCCATTCAAAGTACAACAAATTTTTTCTGGGTAGATTAAAGCCCAGAACTCTTTCTGAAGTATCAACTATTAGACTTTTATTGGAGTTCTAAGGAGAATTTTATTCCAAACGCCAATTGTCACTTTCATCGGATTGAAGAAAAGTATTGATCCAAAAGGTTTACGTGACTTTAATCTGGCAGTTATAGTATCTGGGAAATGTATGTTTTAATGCGCAATTTTTTGGTAACTACTACAACACATATGTCGCTTTCTAGTGAACAGATCTGGATGGTTCCACACCTATGTTCTGATACGCATTATTCTCTAAATTCTTTCGATTTGGATGGTAATTACTTTAATGTTTAATTTGTCAATTTACCCCTTTTGCATCCAATTTGAAGTATTCGAAATACTGAGACCCATGAAAGCTGATTGTCATTGCGTTTGAACGAAAACTAAATTTCATCGATAAAAATTAATAAGAAATATTCTTTTCGACAAATTGAAGTTTCGATTGGAGTACAATGAATTGAATAAAGAAGTTGTTTCCTTAGCGGGTTACGCATTCAAGATGATTCTTCATTATATGATACACTGTTTAATAATACAGGGTGTTTCCTAAACATGCGGCAAAAATTCAGGGGGTTGTTCCTTGGACTATTTTAAGCATGTTTTGTCCTTGGATGATTTTTGAAAAAGTTCTTTGTTTCGAAGATACAGGGCGAACAACATTTTTCAAATTTTTAAAATTAATAATAGTTTAAATAAAAATGCGTACCGCACTGTGTTTACTAAGTAGGTACAATTTATTTTTAAATTTGTTTAACAACATTCCAATTACTAAAAACGGCCAGTTTTTCGACTAAAAATTGCTAATACATCACAAAACGAATTCAAATGAAAACCGTGTTTAATCTGTATTCCTTTACCATCTGCACTTATCAATTTTTAGTCAAAAAATTGGCCGTTTTCAGTAATTGGAATGTTGTTGAACAAATTTAAAAATAAATTGTACCTACTTAGTAAACACAGTGCGGTACGCATTCTTAATTAAACTATTATTAATTTTAAAAATATGAAAAATGTTGTACGCCCTGTATCTTCGAAACAAAGAGGTTTTTCAAAAATCATCCAAGGACAAAACATGCTTAAAATAGTCCAAGGAACAACCCCCTGAATTTTTGCCGCATGTTTAGGAAACACCCTGTATATTGTGCAACAAATGGGTAAAGTCCAACTTTTCTCGCGAGTGTGGAATTTTTTGGCACTAGCCTGAAAGGCGAGTGCCGCAAACACATGAGCGAGAAAAGGACTTTCTCCACATGTTGGTTTCACTCTTATTAGGGATCATCAGTACCGCAAAACTCTACTCAAAATGACAAACAAACGAAATAGCAGGCACCTTATTGAACGCTGGCAGACGCTACTCAGTATGAATTACTGCGGTGCGCCACCCAGCGGACAAAAACCTAACAACTTCCTCCATGGGTACCTCGAAAAAGCATATTCCCACGTCAACTAGGAAAATCCTCCGTTTTTTCAGCCTTCATTCATCGTGAAATATAATAAATAAAACGGCTGATATTTGAAAATGAATGATGAAAAGAAAAAGAAAAGGAAGTACAATTTCCAATAGTCTAATAGTATCATACGATATTATTTATCTTGGGTAGAGTTATGCGGTACTGTTGATCCCTAATAAGGGTGGAACCGGTATATCGCTACTCTCCCTTGATGACATGCATTCTCCTTGGGTTACTTTCGATTATGATTTCTACGTAATAGCGTGGAAGTCTTCTGTCTGACAATGCATTTTTCTGATACATTAACCAGATAGATAATTAATATCGTATGATATTATTACACTATTGGAAATTGTACTTCTTTTTCTTTTTCTTTTCAATATATAAAGTTTTGAAATTGAGTAAGCTATGAAGAATACGCTACTTTTCATAGCAGCTGTAGGAAAAATTGTTTGCGAATACTTTCTGGAACACAACAAGATCTGCAACTCGACGCAATGGATGTAACTGCCGGTTACCTTAATATTACTACTTCACTCGTAATTCAATTGTAACCTTCCAAATGGAAATCCGAGCGTAGAAATAACTGGTACTGGCGATTTCACGAAAATTACGTACAGAAATGTTTCCTTTGTCGTGTCGAAATGCTCAGACGAGCTGCGCACTAATAGTGGACGTAAACACTGGCCTGTTTATGCAAGTTATAGTGTGCGTGTCCACAAATTACAGCTCGGAACTAGTGGTTACACCTCTCGGTCTGAAACCTGAGCACAATGTTTCACTTGCCCGGGATATGTTGCTCGTGGCGCTTTGTCGTAAATTTTGTCGAGATATAATGCCATGCAGTTTTCGTCATTATTGTAATTCGCCACGAGCCTTTCCATTCGGAGGAGTGAGAAAACTGGGTGTCTTGAAACGAGGGCCATTCAGCCCCGTCTTGCCGTTTATCATCTTGAGAGCTGAATGAAAATGTTTCCGAGGCTCTCTCACGTCAAGAGAGGAAACGCGATTGTTTCGAACAGATGCGGAAAGTTGGTCCTGGGGATCGTATTGATGTAGGAGGTATCGTCGTAATTTTTCATGGCAATAATGAATTATGAATGAGAGACAATACGAATTGAGCGTAGGCACGGGTCGCCTGGGAAAACACCGAAAACGTCGAATATCTTTATGTGTGTTTATTCTTATGATTGAATTTTATACATGCAAACGCTGAATATTCTATAGGATCCTAAAACATTGTTATTGATCTCCCATATAATTCATAAACCCTTTATGATTTATATGAATAAGCAGATAAGATTAGCAGATGATGAGAGAGCAAACTTCAAGGCAATATAAACAGTTTCTTTAGAAAAATTATCTTTTTTCACCTCGTTGGAATGTCTACCATGTGTCACCCCTCATTTTAACAGTTTTCCTGGTATTGTTTGGTGGAGACATATCCTTGTGAAATTGTAGAGGTGTTGCTTCGTCTGCTTCATACAATATTTGGTAGACATTTGCGTAGTTTCTTGGTATATTTGTAGCCTTCCTTTTTGCCTGTGAGCAAGTTCTACCTCTATACCTTTGCAATGGGTCTCGATGCTTGTTTTCGGGCAGTGTTTATTTGCTTTCGTCCTCAGAGTTTCCATTTTGCGTTGTAGGTTTTCGATATCTGTTTTAGATCATGGATTTATACCGAAAGAGTATAATGGTATGATTGAACATGCAGATGGATTGCTAGCTTTTGTCGAATTCATGATGTTGAGGTTTCTTAGATTCTCTCAATTGAGTCATTAAGAATTTCTCCATTACTTGAAGGTTAATTCGTCGGTTTGGTTTAATTATATTTTTTCAATGTCAATAACTCCCCTTTGTTATCTAAAATGTAAAATAACCTAGAAAGGTATATACAGCGTGTTCCTTAATTGGAGGTTCAAAGGAAAATTTCAAGAAAAAAGTATAAACAAACGCTTCATTTTTGAGAGATAGAGTATTTCTTGTAGTCCTACTTTTTTTGAAGATTTTACCTGTATATCGAATCTTCATTGATCTTCTCTATAGATTAGGCAAATAAGAACGATAATTTATAATCGATTTATTCATCACAGCTTACTAACTGGATCGATATAATCATTTGGTTTTTCCTGAGGATTACTAGAGATTTGTTTGAAATTCTTTCCCGAATTCGTTATCAGATACGACAGAACTACAAGAAACTAAGAACTGTAATACTGGAAAAAAGTTTCTTTTAACATTTTTCTTAACTAACAATGGTCCACCAAAAAAAAAAAATCTGGAGCGAAGAAGTGAGCACTGTTCCAGAAAAAATATTACCTTGTAGATTTGCATTCAAAATTTACAAATTACATGATGCAAGCTTCGAATCAGTATACGTAGCTATGCCAAATTTAAGTTGAATATCTTGTGAATGAGAAAAAATCTAACATCTTGTATATCAAGAACAACGCGTTTGCGGTTCGACTTTTTTCTATTGATCATTACCGTTTGTACCTTCAATTTAGAATCATCCTGTATTTTTAGAATTATTATTTCAAGCTTCGTGCAAAATTTTATGTGTTAGTGTCATAGAAAATTCAAGCTGAATATCGAATATTTAATGAAGAAAATACAAACGCAAATTCAAAAACTTATAAGCGCTAGTTCATTCGTGCGTCAATTTCGGCCACTGAAGACCACATATACCTACCTATGTATGTATAGTTCTATGGTTTTCTGGCTCAGGCCACATCAGTAAATGCCGAAATAAATACCACCCCAGCATTTTTACAATCCTCTGTGCCGGAGACCTCTCGCGCCAGATCTAATAATGAAGTCTTTACACAATTATTAGCCTCTTGACAATACAATTCGAGGTACTTGACAGGGGACTCTCGAAATCTCTCGTTCCCTTCCGAACTCCCAGGGGCGAATCTAGTGTCGGAAATAACATTCCGATTTTGTTTGGTTTGTGTGTTTGGAGTAGTAAACTTCCAGGGCCAATTCGACCCCCGGCAAAGCCAGCAAACAAGGGTGATTTAGTGGATTCAGACCCCAAAGCCAACAATCGAGCATTGGAGGTCGTTCGAACTACCAAGTCCGATTATGATTGCCGGTGAAAAATGTATGGTATGATAACGGATTGGGGTCTTCAGGTCAGGATGAATATTCAGTTTTCCCTTGCGGTTTCCATTGGAGAATCGCTGGGAAGCCGGTAATCTTTTGGATGCTGACTCTAATGTTAATCTTCCTCATTGCAAACAATGAACACGTAAACAGAAAAAATGCGATTGTTTCGAACAGATGCGTAAGGTTGTTTGCGGGAGTCGTAAATATTCTTCTTCTTTCTCAAGTACCTATCCGATTCGAATGTTGGCAATCATAATTTTGTTGGTAGCCGCTCGAAATAATTCTGCTGAGCTTTTCCCAATTAAATATCCTTCTTTTTCATCTGGGTCCTCTCCTACTTACTCATTTCCCTTAAATTCTATTCTGCTGTAAGGAATACGAACAACATTTTTCAATGCAGAAATCAATATGGAAATACTCCATTAAATTCAGTAAGAATTCTGTGAATTGATGTAATGTAAAGGGTGTTTGTTTTAGAGCTATAGAACTTTAAATTGCAATAAAACAACGATGGATCATTCGATTGACATGAATTTTATTTATCGGCAAGATGATCTTGTGGCATTACAATTTAAATATGATTTCTGGCATATGACCGCCACGGCTGGCTCGGATGTAGTCCAATCTGGACGTCCAATTTTCGTTGACTTTTTCCAACATTTGTGGCCGTATATCGGCAATAACAAGGCGAATGTTGTCTTCCAAATGGTCAAGGGTTTGTGGCTTATCCGCATAGACCAATGACTTCACATAGCCCTACAGAAAGTAGTCTAGCGGTGTTAAATGAAATCAACAAGATCTTGGAGGCCAATTCATAGGTCCAAAACGTGAAATTAGGCGGTCACCAAACGTGTCTTTCAATAAATCGATTGTGGCACGAGCTGTGTGACATGTTGCGCCGTCTTGTTGGAACCACAGCTCCTGGACATCATGGTTGTTCAATTCAGGAATGAAAAAGTTAGTAATCATGGCTCGTTACCGATCACCATTGACTGTAACGTTCTGGCCATCATCGTTTTTGAAGAAGTACAGACCAATGATTCCACCAGCCCATAAAGCGCACCAAACAGTCAGTTTTTCTGGATGTAACGGTGTTTCGACATACACTTGAGGATTAGCTTCACTCCAATGCGGCAGTTTTGTTTGTTGACGTAGCCATTCAACCAGAAGTGCGCTTCATCGCTGAACAAAATGAAATGGACGTAGTGCGCGATACTTATTCCGCACAGAACCATTATTTTCGAAATAAAATTGCACTATTTGCAAGCGTTGTCCAGGCGTGAGTCTATTCATGATGAATTGCCAAACCAAAGTGAGAATAAATCACTTGACCGCTGTTAAATCGGTCGCCATCTTGATCAGTTATGCCAACTAAAACACCCTAATATTTGTAGAGGAGCCGTATGTTAACACTCAATTCATCAAAAAACTCTCACTTCGTGGTTAGTTTTTCATTTTGAACTTGTAAAGGAATGTTGATGTCTTCTGCAATTGTATTATTTATGATTATTTTATGTGACTCAATAATAAAGAGGAATGACTAAGTCATTTTTGCATGACTATTGTTCTGGATGTTTATTAAACATTAACTTATCTGGCACGAATGAATAAACAAGACCTATATAAGAACCCTAAATATGTTGTTATAATCATTCATCCAAATTCAACCCTCTCGAAAAAATTTTGCGATTTTTGCAGGCTTCATCAGAATCCTATTGATTGATTTCTTCAGATCAGGATGAATATTCAGGATTCTCTACAGGATTCCGTTGGAGCTCCGCTGCTGAGCTCGTAATCTTGCGAAAGCTGATAATAATGTTAATCTTGCTCATTGCAAACAATTGATACTACTAGCCGATATTGAATTGTGGAGATCAGAAACTCTCATCCATTATATGCGTCGTAAATTATCTGATTGGCATAGTTTCTGCACATCTTTACAAAGAGAAATGGAAGGCTATATTTTTTCCAAATGTGTCCCGTCAGAAAATTAAGTTTGTTTTTTTCAAAGATATAGAGATTTTTGAATTATTTTCTGATTGGAAACTCAACTACTACTACTACTACTAGGTATCGCCAATTCTAACACCGCTCACCCATTTATCGTAGACCTCAGTTGAAGAAAACACTGAATTCGAAGTTTGGGGAACAAACCATAAAAATTGAACCTCTATACCAAAATCGTTATATCTCCTAATACATTTGTCAAATACCACTCAAATGCCATTTTTTTCGAAAGATCGAGCTCTGTTCTTCAACATAATGAGGTTTCAAGTCGGTAACTTGCGTCCAGGAGATACAAAAAAAAGAGTTACATAGATCATACAAAAATTGTCTGGATTTCCCATGACTTCTCGATGATTTTCCTTGAAATGTACAACAATGACTTCCCAAAGCTGTACGCCCCTCGTGATTTCATTCCCACTTAACCTTTCGTGAGTGTTTTCATAAAAGAAAAAAGATGGCATATGAGGTTCAAATATGAAAATAAGACGAAACCACATCATCATGTTATTTCTTGTTCTGCGCCTCCCCTAACTGAGTGTAATGAAACAGATTTCACGACGATATGGGGCTGAACATAAATTACCGAATAAAGAACCTACCTTCATCTCAATGGTACAATACCTAAGGTCGTGGTGGAAACGCATCTACATCCAAGGGTGAATTGGCGGAAAGGGGTATAAAACCCAACACCCCGTTAAACTTCCGGTCTTGATGGCAACGAGCAACGCCACACAGGGCAAGAATCATGTCGATCCAATCTCGACTCTATGGGCCTGATGTGATAAGTATGTAGCCGTTTCTTGGATATTTATGGGAAGAGGATTTGGTCCCTGACGAGGAGGACTTCCGTTAATGTTATTTATTGCCGCTTTTTCTTACAGCAGTATATGTTTATTTTTATACACTTTCTTTTTTTGGAATTTTTCTCCATTCTTCACTCTTTCGTGATATGTGAGTTGAAAATTTGAAAACAGAACTGACGTGAATATACAAGATTTTGCACTTGTTTGTACTAAAATTGTTCTCAAACAGAAGTAAATAGAAAAAATCATTTATGAAATTTTGTGAATGGAACCGAAAGTTCTTTAGATTAAAAATATGTTGCATAACACTCCTAATTAAAAAAAGACACCGTAATGGGGGTGTAATTATTCCTCATTAAAGAGTACCTACTATTCTCTGGAAGAAATTTCCATTACATAAAGTAGATCTCGATGAACTGCGTTGAAAAATGTCAATTTTATAGTCTCAAGTCAACAAATCACCATTTGAAGGCTTCCTCAAACCAACACGGCAAATGCAAATATTCGTATAGCATCTGAGCCTGAAGCCTTCTAATAAATTATCAATCGATAATTAATTAGGGGGAGAATTCCTTGAATCATTTTAAGGAGAAGAAGGTCGTATTAACATGGGCCCGAAAATATTTTCTTTCCGAGACATAATGAGTTAAAATTTGATATTTCTTAATATCGCCTTTCCTTCGTAAAATATTCAACTTAAATTCAACATAGTTATTTTTATTTGAAGTTTTCATCATGTAATTTGGAATGCAAATTCACAAAGTGATATTTTCTCTGTAACTGTACCCGTTTCTCTCCACCAGTACTTTTTTGGTGGACCTCTACCTACTGGTAA
Source organism: Harmonia axyridis (assembly GCF_914767665.1). Taxonomy (NCBI): domain Eukaryota; kingdom Metazoa; phylum Arthropoda; class Insecta; order Coleoptera; family Coccinellidae; genus Harmonia; species Harmonia axyridis. The sequence continues at coordinate 48,453,639 of NC_059504.1, read as the reverse complement.
TTTCAAAAAATAAAAAGAGAATCTTGGTTTTCAGTGCTACATTTTTTGGTCTTTTTAGTTTTGTCTTATCTGCAACCGGTTTCGAGAAAAAAATTTCAAACAATTCTGCTGCGATGAAAAATTAATTATGAGTTCTAATACACTCGATATGTAGCCAAGATTGATGAAGATTCGAAAAAATTGATATAATTATCACAAAAACAAAAAAATTTACAATAAGCATCATGTATCTCGAAAACAAAGCGTTTTCGGACCCAGGTTTATAGGATTTTTGTTCTTAAAATTATTCAGGAATCTCCCATTTTCCTTTGTACCGCCAATTGATTAACACCCTGTATAATACCCTTTTCGAACCCAATATTTGCACACTCCTGAGTTGAGAAAGAGTGCATTGATATTCAAAACGTCTAGCAATTGTCAAATGAATGACGAAAATAAGACTAGTTGTCATATCCTAGTTTCCTTTGTGAGCCTAATTTTATTTTGAAAATAAAAAAAAACCTGAACTCATAAACGAAAAGGAGTCGGATCTATATCCATAGACAAAAAAAGATGTTCAAAATGAGCACAGCTATTATCTGTCAGGAGCTATCATAGAGCTTGTAGCACACCCTGTGTTCACATACATTTCAAAAATTCCATGTCCGATTCTTCTTCAGCGAACATTCGTAGCCGAGACTATCGCCATTCCACCTCTCTCCGTCGTTCTCGCGGCCGTATATCAAGTTGCGGGATAGCATTTCTTGGGCCTATGAAAGTGTCATCGTATCTTATCCCAGGAAGTCAGCCGCCCTTGGTTCCTACAGTCTTAGAAAGGCCCTAAAGGCAGGGGCGTAGATTTCCTGCCATTTACAGCGTTGCCCAAATTGCCCGCTCCTCTCCACCTCGCAATTTAGGGATCTGGCCGATCCGAATTAACCGGAATATATGGCACTATTTGCAGCTTGTCTTTCAGATTTCGAAGGTTATATTGCCCGAATTGGATTCCCGTTCTGTCTCTATCCCCTAACAATTTCTCCAGGAAGTTATTGTGTAGGTTCCGAAACGATCTCGCCCGATCTGCCGGTTTGTTTTCACTTGGTGTCGGGAATGGGCAGGTTTATCGTTCGATATCAGTCGGATATTTCATCCAGGAGTGCCGTTCGATGGGAGGAGCCGATATACTGCAGGATGTATGGGGCCTTGAATGATATCCGATTGAACCCGGAAAAAAGGGTTGTGCTGTTTAGAACTACCCTTGTAAAGGGTGTTTTTTTTCAGAACTATAGTAATTCAAATTGCAATAAAACAACGATGGATTATTCGATTGACATTAATTTCATTTATCAGCAAGATAATCTTGTGGCATTACATTTTAAATATGATTTCTGGCATATGACCGCCACGACTGGGACCGTATTCTCGACAAGTGATCTTTCAAAACGTATACGTTCTTTCAGTGCTGTGAACACTGAATGAACGTATACGTTTTGAAAGATCACTTGTCGAGAATACGGTCCCTGGCTCGGATGTAGTCCAATCTGGACGTCCAATTTTCAATGACTTTTTCCAACATTTGTGGCCGTATATCGGCAATAACACGGCGAATGTTGTCTTCCAAATGGTCAAGGGTTTGTGGCTTATCCGCATAGACCAATGACTTAACATAGCCCCACAGAAAGTAGTCTAGCGATTTTAAATCACAAGATCTTAGAGGCCGATTCACAAGGCCAAAACGTGAAATTAGACGGTCACCAAACCTGTCTTTCAATAAATCGATTCTGCACGAGCTGTGTGACATGTTGAGCCATCTTGTTGGAACCACAGCTCTTGGACATAATGGTTGTTCAATTCAGGAATGAAAAAGTTAGTAATCATGGCTCTATACCGATAACCATTAACTGTAACGTTCTGGCCATCATCGTTTTTGAAGAAGTACGGACCAATGATTCCACCAGCCCATGAAGCGCACCAAACAGTCAGTTGTTCTGGTTGTAACGGTGTTTCGACATACACTTGAGGATTAGCTTCACTCCAAATGAGGCAGTTTTGTTTGTTGACGTAGCCATTCAAACAGAAGTGCGCTTCATCGCTAAACAAAATAATACGGACGTAGTGCGTCATACGTATTCTACACAGAACCATTATTTTCGAAATGAAATTGCACTATTTGCAAGAGTTGTTCAGGCGTGAGTCTATTCATGATGAATTGCCAAACCAAACTGAGAATAAATCACTTGACAGCTGTTAAATCGGTCGTCATCTTGAACAGTAATGGCAACTTAAAGTTATATACTTCGAAAAAAAAACACCCGTTACAAGGATTGTAATGAGAAGAGCTAGCACTTGACGACTATTTTATGAAGTGTCTTTGGAATTCCTTAAAAATATAAAATTTATCAAATTATTTCAGGATAGAGTCGCATCTCGAATGATTGAGTTCGTTTTAGGCTAAAGCTTACTAGGTTTTCCATAAATATGGCTCATCAAGATTTTGTTCTCCTGAAACAACTCATTCGATTGAAATAAATTACAGAATAAGAATATCCAGCTTCGTGAATTTTCATATCAATCTCCTTGTCAGCAAAATCAGAGAAAACTTATAAGGAGAAAATCGGAAACATAGGGTTTTTCTAAATTGGAGGTACAAACGAAAATGAGAAATTCATTGCTTGGTAATAAAAACCTTCAAACATAATTTTTATGATGAATAAACCAGTTTATCGAATCTATATTCATCTGCATCACAGATTGGGGAAATAAGTAGGTAGGTACCAAAACTTATTGGTGTTTATTCATCGTACCCGTAGTTCACAAAAAACTTATGATAGAAAGAAGCGGTCATTGTAACAGAAAAAATATCACGTTGTAGATTTGCATTCAAAATTAACATATCACATGATTAAAACCTTGAATTCGAATGTTTATACCTAATTTAAGCTGAATATTTTGTGAAGGGAATGTGGTATGTGAAAAAAATTTAATTTTAATAGTCTGTATTTGTAAACGAATCATTTGTGGTTCCAAATTTTAAGGATTTCTTCTTCTTAAAATGATACGAGAAATCTGTCATACTAGTTTTGTACCTCCACTCTAGGTAGGGCCTGTATGCCACCATGTTCGATTATGGACCGGCGCCTTCGCCAATTTGCATCGTTGATATCCACTGCAGCACATGAGGAATTAGTTTTTTTTTATAGGAAAAGTGCATTTCTAATGCTACCAAATTGAGATTCTGCGATTATAACATGTTAATCAATAAATCCAAAGTCTTTCAGAATTGCGATCATTTTTGATGTTTTTAACTGAGCTCAATCAGTCCAAGAAACTCTTGGTAAATCTATCGAAATCCTTAGGAGTCGTGGCTATCACATCGTGAATTAGGAACTGGCATGGCTAGTTGTGTGTTGCTTATACACGCCAATTCTGGACATGTGCACACCACGTCCTCAGTTGTTTCTTTCTCCGATTCACAAAACCTGCAAATTTTATTACATTACCGACAGTGTCCCAAAAGTTACCCTTAGCTCAGCTCATGGCAGTTGCAGAAGCACATCAGAAAAGTGTTTTTCCAATAAACTGAGATCCAAAGAGACCCTGATTCTCATTTTCCACTAGCACATCGCCAACCTGGAAAGATTGACAGTATTTTCACAATATTTTAAACGTTTAGCAAAATATTTGAAGAAAAAACTAATATTGCAGTAACAAACTGTCCAAGTGAAAGTTTTACTTGTAGGTGTTTATCAACTACAATTACATGCGAAGAAACAATGATCCGAGGAATCTATCATTTTCGCTTTGAACCTCCACTGTAGGTATTGCCTGTATATAAATAACCAGCACCTCCGCCAATTTGCATCTCAAATATCGACTGGGCAAATGACTAATAAGTTTTTTTATTGGAAATGAAGGGAAACATTTTCGTTTGAAGATTTATTTTTCTATAAATAGTTGATTTTGTTGTGAATGAAACTTCAAAACATCAAAACATAAAATTTAAACAGGGATAGATTGAATGGAAAAATTCCGACAATTTAATGAAAATAACTCGAATTCCACCGTACATCCCACATATCGTAGAAAATCCGCACACTGACGGACGATTGATTACAACAGAACATCTCAACATCTCGCAATCTCCACCGAAACAGCTCATAACGAAATTCTTGCTGAACTCAACATCGTATTCATCACGGAAATAACTCTACATATCAATAAGGCAAACTCAAACTACGGAAATAAATTCATAAATTCGTAATTTTCATTTCACAACTCGTGCGCCGTTAGAACGGCACGATATATTATTAATTACACTTCAGAGGGGGTTTCTCCCCGTGACACAATGAGAATTCGGCCTAATTTAGCCCATAACGGGCCGTGATAACGCGGAGAAATGGAGGGGTGGGAGGTTTTTGGGAGGGGGGGTCGTAACTGAAACAAAACTCCCGACTACACGTGTGGAACTCTAGAGCGGAGCATTTCGCGATATTTCGGTGTATTTAGGGGAAAACGATCAATCATTCCCATTCAAAGCAAGAGAAAATTGGGATTCGTGTGAATATCATTACAAGCCTAGGATGGAATGAAATCGATTATCTGCTTGGACGAAAGCCATTTAGTGTTCATTAGCTCTGGAGATCACATAAAAAATATGATTATGGTATATTATAGCACGAGTCAATAATGGTAACTATTATTCCTGAGAGTTAAACCCTGTACAGCGAGGTTTTATGTTCTAGTTTATTGATTTGAGAATTGTAGTAAAATATTCAATATGTCGCAAAGATTGAAATTAATAATTGTTCGATTGGTAATCTGTCGAGAACATTATTTTGATATGTAAATTGGTGTTGCATAAAAAAATTTAGGCATACTTAAGTATTTTTCTTTTGTCATCAGAACCACGAAATCGTCCATAAAAAATAATTCTAGTTATTTTGATGATTCCCGTCATTGAAATAGCAAATTACTAATTAACATTCGGAAAATTTCATACAAGATAAAATAATTGAAATAATTAAAATAATACTTTTTCCCATCTTTCGAGCAGCGTACTAACTCGCGTTGAAAAAACTGGTCATATCTTGAAGACATCCCCGAATCGATACAATTTTTCACTGCTTCATGGGACCGGAAGTGCTGGTCAGCCAGATCATGTGAGGTCATGTGCTATTGATCGAAACAAGTGATGGTCCGAGGAGGCAACGTCTGGAGAATACGATGGGTGGAGTAGGACCCCCCATTTCAACGTTTTCAAGCATGACTTGACCACTTTCGCAACATGGGGTCGAGCATTATCATGCTGTGAAATCATTTTATCATGTCTCTCGTTGTATTGCGGCCGTTTTTCTTTCAATCCTTGGCTCAAACGCTTTAATTGCATTCGATAACGATCGACTGTGCTTGTTTCAGTCGTTCTTAAGAACTCAAATCCACTACGCGGAGCTGGTCCCACCAAATACCGAGTATGATCTTGGAAGCATGGCTGGGATACCCCTATGATTTTCTGCGCTTGAGATCATCGTAATGAACCCATTTTCGTATTGCTGCTGTATATTCTCTCTAACTTCACGAATTCTGTCTTTAAGATTTCAAATCGATTATGGGGCATTGGCATAAAACTCTTCTTTCACGTGGCTCTAAATAGTCTGAAAGTGTTTATTCACAAAATCTCAGTAGCCAATTGTGGTCACTTCTTTGAGGAATGACACATCATTCAGGAAACTTTTATGGCAAAATTTCGATTGTTTCTTTACTTGAGTGGCATGTAGCACCGTCTTGTTGAAAATAAAAATTAAGTCCTATATCTTTATAGAAAATAAGTAATTCACAAGATCGACGATGAATCGACAAACTTGGGTTTTCGTCTACATCTACATCAGTAATATTCTCAGTTGTTCTTGAGCGACGTACACGGTTCCGATTTTTCAAATCACTAGTTTGTCCAAATAGCTCATATTTTCCCACCAGTTTCACTATTGTCGAAATTCTTGAAGTGGCGGTTAAAATGAAGTATCTTCAATTTTTCATGTAAAAACCGAAAAAAGGAAAATAAAAAAAAAAATAAGTTGAGACCTACTCAGAAAAATCGTAACATCCTGTGTTATCAAAAATATTTCAATAAAATATCAGATTCCTTCCTATTTCCCAAATCCAGATATGAAGCACCTCTTGCATGTCCCTGTAAAATAGCACAGCTCAAATTCAATTCCGATGAATACTGAACCGCCAATGATATGGATAAATTGGGATTATTCATATCAGAGGGTAATTCACAAGTGCTGGTATTAGTGCTTTATAACTATAGCGCTTTCGAAATCATTGGGGAATGGTATTACCAGATGTTTAGTGAATTTATCTGCATTTTCACATCGGTTTCATCTGTTGGTAAACATATTACCAACACTTAATGCAAATAGTCATTATGTTTTGTATTTCACGAAGGGAATGAAATATTTGCCATTGTGTTATAAATGTTTTATCATAAATAATCGGAAATATTGCAGCTCTAGAATCTTGAGCCTGTGATATCAAGATTTAGCCCGAATCAGCTATATAAAAAGTGTTTCTTCTGAGATACAGGTTAATTTATTCGAAAATGCATTAAATATTATTGCCCTGCACACTGCAACTATCTCCTGTAGATATTATTTGTGTATTCTGTGGGGACTGTGTAGATACTGAAGACCCTAATGAATTATGGTAACAACTGTTTCTGGTTACCACCAGTGGCTTACGAGAGGGGCAAATATATGACTTGTTGATCCTTCCAAATTCTACGCCAGTGGCTGAATAGCAATCTTGTCCAAATTTTTAGATTCGCCAATAAGTCCAATGCATACATGGTACTGTCATTATTTCTTGAGATATGTCAAGTTGAACATAAAGCTCCACCATTATTTCGATGTTAATATGGCTTAATCATTTCGATGTTTTGGAAAATCAGATTGCAATTATCACGTGAATTGAAATTCACAATTTCTTGGAACGAATATATGCTTTACATAAGTAAAAATCAAACTGAAAATGTTATTACCTGAAAAAAAAAACAATTTCAATGAGATTAAAAAGATAATAATAGAAACCTTTAGAGAAAAATTCTCTTGCCCTACTCGTACGCCTCTGAAACATTTGTTTAACCTACATGATTTGACTAGAGTGCCTACACTTCCTGCAGAATAAAAAATTCATACGGCAAATAGTTTAAATGTACGATGCACAAATAATTTATAAATTTTAAAATAAAACACATACATAATACAAATAATATTTAGGCGATTTTGGTAATATTTTCATATTTCAGGTCAAGATTCTATAGTTGAAATTATCCCAATTACTTATGTTATACACTGTATAATCTTATTCGGTTCATCAAAACTCTGGCGACGAATTCCATTAAAACTATTCATACCTGAAGCGTTCTTTATTTTCTCCTTAAATTAAGTCATAAATTACATTGGATTATGTAAAATAAACGGTGTAAGCCGAGTTAATACACGAAACACTTCAATTTAGAATACATGCCGCTAGTCATTATAAGACCATTTGTTGCCAGCTCTGTATACGCTGGAGAGCATTATTCTGCCATTTTTCTCCTCCGATAAGATCTTCACCGATGTAAATCGCTGCTTTACCCAAATTTGTTGCAGTTCTTACAAATGAGGAGTAATTTCTCTTCGGCACTCATATTAGGGGATGGAATTGAATGCATATTAGAGAAGAATAAATCTACTCCACCTAGATTTTGTGTTAGTTGAATGTAAATCACATAAATCGAATTGAATTTCAATCAATCAGCGGATGTGAATGTAAAGGGTTTCAAAAAAAAACAGTTTCTTTCAGGTGAAATCAATGAACGTTTATTTCAAATGGCCGCCAAGGCTAAGGTTGCATCATCATATCCTTTTCATGAAATTTTCCATGACCCTTTCTCACATTTGTGGCTCTATGTCCTCGATAACTTCACGAATTCCATATTCAAAGTTTTATATCGATTGTGAAGCATTGAAATTGACCTCATCTTCCCCCTTGCTTTGAATAAAAAAAGTACTTGAATTTTGAAGATAAAGAGACTTTCTCAGAGGTGAGTTGTTGACAGATATACTTGACACTAATGGTATTCTCTTATTTTTTCGCTTAAAGTTCTCAATACTGCTGATGTTTTAAATCATATGAAAAATATTTCTGCAAAATTCAGCTTTGGAGAGACGAACTCCAATTTACAGGCAGGCAAACATTTCATATTACTCTTTATTTTGTTTCATAACAGGGAATATAGGGTGATCGACCCTATTTAAAAAACAGGAAATCCCTGACGAGAAATCAGGGATATTGAGCGCTTAGTTATTTATGAGCCGATTGCACCCTAGGAGTCCATGAAACTGTATATTGCAGATATATTGCACATCCAAGGGCACAAGTGTATGAAAGGACGACCGCTCAAAAGTTTTTAGCTTCACGTCAGTGCTTTAATCTTTCTTCTTTCATACAACTTTGCTTCCACCGTTTTTTTCCGAAATTCGAGGCTTCATTGCGGCCGTTTTCCTTTCAATGCTCGGCTCAAACGCATTAAGAAGGTTCGATAACAATCACCTGTGATTGTTTCAGTCGGTCCCAACAACTCATAATACACTACTGCTGGTCTCACCAAATATTGAGTATGACATTGGAACCGAGGATATTCAGTTTGGCCGTTGACGTGGAAGAATGGCCAGGATATCTCAATGATTTTATGCGCTTGGGAATTATCGTAATGAACCCATTTTCTGGTCACAATGTGATGCAGAAATCCCTCTTTGTCTTGCAAGCAGTTGCTCACTAGCAAACAAACGCCGTTCAACATCTCTCGGCTTCAACTCGTACGGCACCCAATTTCCTTATTTCTGAATCATTCCCTTGAGTTTCAGGCATTTTGAAATGGCTTGTTGCGTCACTCCCAATGATCCTGCCAATTCTTGTTGTATTCAAGTAATGCCTCCAATTCTGCATCTTCGAAAATCTTCTCTCTTCTACTAGTCTTCAACGTCAAATCACTGTTTTTTGAAGCGTTGAAACCACCCTCGGCACGTTTTTTTCACTAGTGACCTCACCACAGATTTTTTCATATTGAAGAAAAAAATTGAATCCTCCCGCAAATGACTTGAATTTGGCTCGTAGCTGACATGTTTAATCGGCAACAACTTTATGATGCAAATTAACAAATACCTAAGATTATTGTATGACATCTATTCATTTCGATTAGAACTTACCGCTGCAGCCATCCATTGCAAATAACATCAAGTCCGTTGATTTCATGGTCACGGAAATATACAGGGTGATTCCGGAGGAGACCGTCAGATTTTAGGAGAAGGTTACACTAGTCAAGGCAGTTTCGAAACAATGTTTGGTTTATGGTTGAAGGCCTTTATTATATGGGAGTTACCTTATTCTTGAATTTGACTGAGTAATTGTCATCAAGGAGTCAAACCTTCGAGATCATTTCAGGCTCAAAGTCCGACATTGTGAAGAAATGATATAGCGATCTGTTCAGGGAACGAGGACTCAAAAGCCGTAACGAAACAACATTTGAATAAACTGCACATATCATGAAAAACAAAAACAAATTACATATGTTCTTCCATGATTACGAAAATACAAATGGCAGGATATTATGAAACCTCATCTTGCAAATAAACCTCAGCAAGGGTAATTATTCAGCACCGCTGCATCGAATTCTGACTGCAACGACCTAGGCGAGTCCCCGCACTTACATTAATATCATTTCGAACAACAAGGTAATCACGATACTCACACACCCTAAACCCAACCCTACATCCACATGAAGAAACCGCCGCCAGGAGGTCGTAAACCACCGCGACGTGACGAGAAACCCAAAACGCACCCCCCTAAATCGTCGATAGAGGGCGTTGAGGGGGGGGGTGTGTATCCATAAATCATCTAATATTTTAATTCGAAATTAAATCGGGACCGATTTGATTGCACCCGCGTCGAAATACAGAGAACGCTCGGAATTATGGAAGTGCCAGATAAAGCAATTACCGAGAACATATCAAACATAATTCCGGGTCGGGACCTACCCTACGGAACCCACACACACAACGATTCGAATTACATCGAGTAGCGATTTGACTCTCGTTATTGTCCGCATGATTGATCATCCCTGTATCGATTCGTCGGATCGGGATTTGTGCGAGCGCCGGAGACGGGCTAATTTATTTCGTATTTGGACTGGGCTAATTAGAAACGATGTTCGTGCGCGGTGGCCTGGTGCCGACCCTGGGATTCGGAGTTAACGGCAGACGAGCCGCGATCGGAGCTGCGAATATCTCGGAATACACTCGGATTATCCTTTGTGGGCTTTAGTTCGAAGCGTTTTGTCGATATCTTTTGATAGTAACGGGTGTTTTTTTTTCGAGGTATATAACTTTAAGTAGGCATTACTGTTCAAGATGGCGACCAATTCAACAGCTATCAAGTGATTTATTCTCAGTTTGGTTTGGCAATTCATCATGAATAGACTCACGCCTTAATAACGCTTGCAAATAGTGCAATTTCATTTCGAAAATAATGGTTCTGTGCGGAATACGTATCGCGCACTACGTCCATCTTATTTTGTTTAACGATGAACTTCTGGTTGAATGGCTACGTCAACAAACAAAACTGCCGCATTTGGAGTGAAGCTAATCCTCAAGTGTATGTCGAAACACCGTTACATCCATGGAATCATTGGTCCGTACTTCTTCAAAAACGATGATGGCCAGAACGTTACAATCAATGGTGATCGGTATAGAGCCATGATTACTAACTTTTTCATTCCTGAATTGAACAACTATGGTGTCCAGGAGCTGTGGTTCCAACAAGATGGCGCAACATCTCACACAGCTCGTGCAACAATTGATTTATTGAAAGACACGTTTGGTGACCGCCTAATTCCACGTTTTGGACATGTGAATTGGCCTCCAAGATCTTCTGATTTAACACCGCTAGACTAATTTCTGTGGCGTTATGTAAAGTCATTTATGTATGCGGATAAGCCACAAACCCTTGTCCATTTGGAAGACAAAATTCGCCGTGTTATGGCCGATATACGGCCACAAATGTTGGAAAAAGTCATCGAAAATTGGACGTCCAGATTGGACTACATCCGAGCCGGCCGTGGCGGTCATATGCCAGAAATCATATTTAAAATGTAATGCCACAAGATTATCTTGCGGATAAATAAAATTTATGTCAATCGAATAATCTATCGTTGTTTTATTGCAATTTAAAGTTCTATAGCTCTAAAAAAAACACCCTTTATATATTGCGAAATAGACAAAGGTTATTCAACCTTATTTATAATTTTCTAATGGACGAACTACATCATGAAAGGCCGAACAGAGTGGGTTTGAAGAACACACCCACCTCACTAAACATTACCTTCCCTTCTTTCGGTTTCGGGCATCCACTTGCTTCTTTCATGATTTTTGTCATTTGGTTTCGTAGACATTTGTCTATGATCTTCGAAATTTAGTTTTGCTCAATTCCGTAATAGATTGGTTACATAATCACCTTCTCGACAGTCTTCTAGTCAACTAGTCTTTTAAGCTCGTCATTTGGATATTGGCTTGCTCTTTAAAAAATCTTCCCAGCCTTCATCTTCATCAAATCTGTAAATGTAAAAAAAATGGTAGAACTCTAGAGGAAAACTAATTCATGGGATCCAAATCATGTGCGCATATTGCATATAAATAGTTGTTTCTCTGCAGAGGAAACTGTGCGCACTCCCCAACCGTCGCAGATCAGACAGAGTACTCCGTTACTACGTCGCGTAGGCATTTGCTCTGCAGCGTCCAATATGCGGCATTCTATTTAATTTCATTTGTTACAAAATCCTCTACTAGGCTAGGCTTTGCGGTGCTTTGCTGGGCTGCCCTCAATGTGCGGCTAGCCATAGGCTAGCCCAACAAATCTCGACAAGTGTAAAACACCTGTCAGCACCTACTGGATAGTGTGAGGCTCCACTAAAGGGCATACTCACTAAAAACCTCCATTACACCTCCGCCGAACCCGTAGAAAAAGGTTTCTACGCCAACCTTCCTCTTACGCGTTCAGCCTCAGTGCGGCCGGGTCACCAAGGGTTTGGTATTTTACTGCGGAAAAGTCCGTCTTTGTGTGACGCTGTCCTGTCCTAGGAGTTTGGGATTCGACAGAAGCAATTCGTTTTCGATGGTAGAGCCATTCAAAAGGTAGCCTAAAAAGCGTGAGGCAATTACCAGTCAATTAGCTCCCTCGTTCCGTGGTTTCCTTCATATCTCTCATTACGGAACTCAAGCCTGAGTTACTTCCCCGGAGGGACTTGGCTGGCAAGCCTCCTTCCTTCGAACTCAATCTTTCACGAGGAGACGCCTCTTGATCCTGGTCTTGCGACCTCTACGAACTTGCACAACTAACGCAAACCCTAAGTCCTCACAGCATAGGATCAGCCTCAGTTCGTGCAGGGAAGTTATAAGGATGGGGATTTTTAGAGGATATTCAGGGCCAGTTGCACCATTTGCCTAAACATTGATTAAAAATTTGAACGTTGATTATTCTATGATTTCTCAAAAGAAATCAGAAATTAATCAATGTTTCAATTTTAATCAACATTTAGGCAAATGGTGCAACTGGCCCTTAGTAATTTTGACTGTAAGTAGTGGGGTTGAGCAGAGCACATACTTTTTCGTTATCCTCGTCTCCTAAGATTCGAGGTCATTAAAGTTATAATTGTTAGGTGAAATTTAATTTCAGGGTTAATACTGAATATATTTATTGTTTGTTATAGAATTGTCATTCTCGGCCTCTTGTGTCTCGTTCGGCTAGACCTGTAAATGATTTTCACCTACCTTTCTGGCCTCTATTTGGTCGGTTCTGTGCCTCTCTGGTGGACCCTGCTGGCCGGCTAGCTGGCTGCTCTACTTCTCTTCTCATGTTGTTAGTTCTGATAGAACCTGTCGCTTGGAAGAGTAGAGATAAGGGGATGTTCTTAAGGGTGTGACGTTTGGGGGAACATGGGATTGTTGAGGAATGAAGATTGCAGCAGGCTGGGATTAGCCACGCCACATTTTTTGGTCAGTCTTAGTTCCACTGTCTACTTTAAAGCAGGCAGTTACTACAAGCTCTCCCACCACGACATGGTGCTGATCATGGAATGGAGCCTTAGGCTAGCCTAGTAGAGGATTTCGTAATAAATGAAATCAAATAGAACGCTGCATAATTTCATAAGGTTCGGTAGTTGCAGTTTGGTCGAATGTGGAATGATGATGGTATCAGATTTAGTGCTTCTGTCCCATTCCCACTCTTTCCATGCCTGGCAGGAATAGTACTCCTAAGTTATGTTTTATTACTGAATCACTAATTGAGTGAGTGGCACGCTCTTGTACTCGATCAAATTGAAAATTTAATCTATTCCCTCTGTTCAGTCAAGTTCTATTTTTGAATTGAGTATATCAATATTAATTCACTCATGCTACAAAGAATTTCACACCTTTGAATTCTGGAACTCAGTAACTATTTCAGATGAAAACAAAATATCAAAATACTTCAATTCAAAACGAGTAAAATATGTTGTTCCGAAAAATTCTTTCAGGGCAGCCAGAAATTTAATTACCGATTCAAAGTTCGTTACGCCATAACAAATTGCCGGTCTGCCTTCCTGACAGACAACACGTCCGCCATTAACGAATCAACACAATCTATCGATAACGGCGTCGCTAACTTTCGACGTCGTCGTCAGAGACGATGTCACAACAAACTGGCGCTAGATCCCGGATAAAAACCCATTATTATTCTACGTAAGTTCCGGCAAGAACATGATGCCTCGTCAGCTCCATCCTAATTGCCATCTCATTTCTTGTTATAACAACGAAAGTTTCCACAGCCACCGCCGACGTTGATTTCAACCCTCTCGCAGACGTCATCAAACATGTTTCGCACGATTAGGGGCGGAAATGAGGGGAGCTCATTGGTGGGAAGATGGTTCGACATCACACGTGTTATTAGTATTTCCGGTATTTGTTCTATGGCTGCCTTCGTTAGGAGTCATGCAAAGGAGCCTTTGTGTTCTCTGGAGCTATGTGGAGGGGGGGGCACTGATTTCGTTTATGTAATTAGGGGATTATGAGTGCTTCTAATGGCATGAAACCGCAGACTAAATGTTGATGAATATAGTGATTTATGTACAATGTATATTTGTTTTTGTGTATGTATGTCGAATCCTTGACTGTAATTGTCATTTGTGACATTATGGGGATGGTATGGATTTTTCTTGATTTAGAGTACCTATGATAACTTATCACGGTTATAAGTCGTTCGAGGTTATACGCTCTATTAGTGTGACGGTACACACCGCCATTTTTGGTTCTCCTGTCAGTGTTCGGAATCCAAACAAATAAATTGTCATTCAAATTAGTACGGTCTCGTTGAAGGAATTGGCTTATTTTCATAAATAAGATTATTTGAGCAACGATTTCAGTATTACTTGATAGACAGAAGGAACGAGGTTAATCCCAGTAAGTTTGAATCCTGTATCATTCCCCAGATTTTGTATAAAGCCGTGTTTATTAGTTGAACTTCAAGTTCGAACCTACTGGCATTGATCTCGTGCCTTCTGTCTTTCAATTAATCGTAAAATCGTTCCTTAAATAATCTTATTTATCAAAATAAGCCAATTTCTTCAACGACAACGTACTAATTTGAATGACAATTTGTTTGTTTGGATTCCGAACACTGCCTGAGAACTAAAATGGCGGTGTGTGAAGTCATCACTGATAGAGCGAATTGTCCGGTACGCTGGATATTTTGCACACCCCTGGAGTATTTTTTGACAGCACTCGATACTCAGAGGGCAATCTTGTTTATATGGATTATGGTTGTTGCTTGGAAGATAGTGGTTAGACAGCTAAATAAAAACGGTGTTTTGCATCAGAGGAAACAAATACCAATATATCAAATTGGGCATTGAGTGAAATGTCGAAATTTGTGAAAAGCCTGTGAAGGTGTTTTCTGATTGTATTAGGGAATTGTTCGGCGACAATACTTATCACGTGAGTTTCTTGTTTATTTTTCTGATCTGCCTTTTATTCTCGTCTTTGAAACGTTTTTTTTTGGTAGTTTTAAGTCGTAAGCGACATGTTAGATGTCGTGAGAGTGAGGTTCAGGAATTTAGAAAGCTTTGTTGTCAATACCTGTGGCACAGTTGAAGAAAACGTGAACGAGACTGTTGAAGCGAGCTTAGTTTTGCCCTGAAATGGAGAAGAAGTATTTGTAGAGTCTTCAAGTTCAGAAACTGGGGTTATAATTCCTGATTACCTAGTGTTTTGGGCATTATTGCATAGATAGCAGGACAACGAGTTCAAAATCAAGTTTATTATCGAAAACTTTAAGTTATTCTCAATCCAATATATATCAACTATAAATTCTTCCATACTATTTCTCGATACGAACATCTACACAGTAGTTATACATCGTCATCTTTTGATATTCAGGTTACTACAGTAGAGAACAATATACCCTTGTGATATTTATTGTTTATTTTTGTGGAGCTCGTTGAATTCGACTGTATATATTTGTTGGTTAATTAGATTATTACAGTTTCAGATGACGAAAGTTTGAGTGATTGTGATTCAATCTTATATAGCCCCCTTCTCCACCCTTGTGGAGATTTCAGGTTCCGATTTGCCTAGCCCACGCCCTTACGTAGTTCATGTTCTTTCTATTGAATCGGTGGCAACCTATTTGATCTCTCCTGAGCTAGCCAGCGGCCTCTGAGGGTAAGTTAGAAAAAGACGAAGATGAACCCTCCATTTGATATATGCTCTACTGCTTAATGTGGTAATTACATTGTCATTAGACGTTATTTCCATGCGATTAGCTATATGCAGATAAGGGACGCATATTCAACCTCATTTCAACATCCGTCTAAAAGTGTCAAATTGTTCATGAGCTAGAAATTTCATAGCAATTAAATCGAAGAGTGAAACTCCCCACAATTGGATATATAATCAGAAGTAGATCAAATTTACCATGAAATATCAGGCTATAGACCATGACGTCTAACTTATTGGTCCTCTTTTATAACAATTGTTTGACTCAACTTTTGACATCCATGGCGTAGTTTCTTTATAACAATGATTGGTGTTCAAATTACAGGGTATATTCCTACCAGTATTGTATAGATGAACTTTTGAGTGGATTAATATTAAATCAATCAGAGAGTATTAGGTATCAGATGGTTAGGAAAAGCAAAACTTATACACCTTTCATTTTGGCAAGATTCTAGTACCGAAGAAATATTTAAAAATATGAATAAAGCCCTGATTCAACATCATTTCATCTGGTCTTCTTTTTAAGAATTATATCAAAAAACGAGCAATAATTTCCGGTGTCCTATTCCTTTCCAATTAGCATCGAAGATACGGCGACTTGACCATCAAAACGACCATGAAAACACCCATATCTCTGCCCGTAACGACCCGATCGTCGTCAAACGATGACGCGAGGCCAAGCTGAGCGCGACTTTTCATAAATTACCCCCATTATTCCAGTTCCCGGACGTCACCGGAATTATTCAGTAGCGCCCGGAAATGCGGCCTCGGCCCCCTCCATAAAAATATATACGCCCATATCGAATTGCGGCCGACTACTCCGGATTATTCCGGTTTTAAAAGATGGATTTTGTGTGATGTATATACGCCCGCTTTGATCGAATCCTGTCAATGTGCAGGTCTGGGGCTGAAATGCGAACTCGGAAAAAGGCGTTTCGATATGTAGATTCGTGGGTAATCTGATTCTCGCTCGATTGACCGTTCGATTATTGCGTTTTAGTGCTTTTTATCTTCACTCTTCTATTCTAGGGTCAAACCTCTATAATTAATTGAAGAAAAGAAAGAGAAATACAATTTCCAAGTGAGTAATAATATCATAATATATTAATTATCTATCTGATTAATGTACCAGCAAAAATGCCATCAACATAACCATTGTCAAACAGAAGATTTCCACGCTATTACGTAGGAATCATAATCGAAAGTAACCCAAGGAGAATGCATGTCATCGAGGGAGAGTAGCGATATACCGGTTTCACCCTTGTTAGGGATCATCAGTACCGCATAGCTCAACCCAAGATGACAAAATAGCAGGCACCTTATTGAACGCTGGCAATCTACTTTTTCGGGGTACCCGTAGAAGAGGTAGTTGGTTTTTTGTCCGCTGGGTGGCGCATCGCAGTAATCATACTGCTTTGCGTCTGCCAGCGTTCAATAAGGTGCCTTCTATTTCGTTTGTTTGTCATCTTGGGTTGAGTTATGCGGTACTGATGATCTCTAATAGTGTCAGTGAGTAATGTGATTTAAAAGTTTGGTTCTATTGCCTAGACTTCAATTAGTGTCAGCGCCGTAAGTGTAGTGTTGTGAGTAAGAAACAAAGACTTAAGTGTTTAAGTTTTTCGAAACCAGCCAATAAAAAATGAGTGTGAGCCCTACGAAGAGGAAAAAAGTTAAACTCCGCGATGAGGAGAATCCTAACCAGACGCACCCAGGAGGACAATTTCCGCCACTACCAATGGAAATTTCAAGTCCCCCGCGCATAACATTGAAAAATCGTTTCGAACCCCTAGGAAACGACATTCCCGAACCGTCAGTCCCTACAAAACCTAAATTGAGAATACCCCCAATAGTTGTAGATGGGGTTTTTGAAAAACACTCCGAAACGGTGAAAATAATCAAAAAAATTATTGGCGAAGAGACAAAATTCCATATCCGATATGGGAAAAATACATCGAACGTCTTTGTGGAAACCGAAGAGGCGTTCAACAACTTAAAAAAATATTTCTTATCCGACGACCTGGAATTCCACTCATTTACCAGGAGAGACAAAAAATCCCATGCATTCGTCGTACGAGGCCTAAACGATGACCAAAACCTTGAAGACCTGAGAACAGATCTGTCGGAGAGTAACCTAAATATAAAAGACATCTTCAAAATGAAAGGAACCAGAAATCCAGCGTACTTGGTCATAACCGACCAAAAAACCACACTTCGATACCTGAAACAACATGTCAGGATTGTCAACTACACCGTCGTATCATGGGAACGACATTACTCTAACAGAAAGATCACGCAGTGTAGGAGATGTCAAAATTGGGGCCATGCTACCTCAAATTGTTTCAGATCCTATCAATGTCTGAAATGTGCAGAGGGACATCTGACGAAAGACTGTACGAAAACAATGGACACACCTGCGAAATGTGCGAACTGCGGTGGGGATCATCCAGCAAATTCCATAAAGTGTGAGGTATATATAAACCTTTTGGAGAAACTGCACAAAACCTCCAACAAGAAGAAAGAAGAACCAAAAAAATATATACCAGCGCCTTTGCCGAAAGAGAACCCTTGGGAGGAACGCCTGAGAAGACGGGAGGAGAAAGAGAACATCCGTCAAAATAGTTCAAAAGAAATAGAAGAACGCAAAATTCCAAAACAACCCACAGGTGAATTCGGTACATTTACAGAACTCAAAAATGAATTCAACAAATTGAATAACTTCATCAATATCTCAGACTTTCTGCAAAAAATTAGAACTTTAAACGAAAAATTGGCTAGATGCGAATCTGGCTATGAAAAATTCCAAACTTTTCATTCTTTTCTTGATAGCATATAATGACTAGTAAACCAGCACATAGACTTAATTTAGCTTCCTGGAACGCCAACGGAGTTCGTGATAAGGAGTACGAAATTTCGTATTTCTTAAAACAACATTCCATCAAAATTTTTCTTATAAACGAAACAAGGTTAACATCATCGGATAATTTTAAAATAAAAGGCTTCCACGTGGCTAGAATGGATCGTTCAAATAATACTCACTACGGAGGTGTTGCCATTCTCGTACATACTTCAATTCCATATAAAATTTTACCTAGTACTAGTTGTTCAATAGAGAATGTAGGTATACAAGTGGAAAATGGTCCTAAAATAATTTGTGTTTATAATAGCCCTTCGAATAAATTCAGAGAAACCTGCTTAGAAAGTCTTTTAAATAACAGAGAAACTCTTGTAATTGGAGACCTAAATGCCAAACATCGTGTTTGGGGAAATCTCAATAATAATACAAACGGAAGAACCCTGTTGAAATTCTTGGAAAAAAATCCAGACTGTAATCTACATTACTCACCCAGTCCTACTCTATTTCCGTATAACAGCACCACTCCCTCAACAATAGATATTTTATTAGCAAAATCCTTTACCCGTATTAGTGAACTCGAATCTTTACCTGAGTTAAATTCAGACCATAATGTCATAAAGTTTGAAATATTCGGAAACTTTCGTAACAATACTTCCAAAAACATCTTTGACTATTCAACTACAAACTGGAAGGAATTTCGGAGAATTCTCAATGAAAAAATAGTCATAAATAATGCCGTTAACTCTGCTGAATGTTTAGAGCAAGAACTATTGAAATTTTCAGAGTGTCTCACTTACGCACGGAACCGTACGACAAAATCCAAAAGAATCTATCCATTCGCCGAATCACTCCCCTCATATATTGTTGACTTAATTAGACTTAGGAATAGAACTCGCAAACGTTGGCAACGCTTTCGTGATCCCCTAGAAAAAATCAATTCTGAATCACTTTCCGCAATGATAAAAAGAGAAATCCAAATTTATAAAAATCAAGAATGGAATAATAAACTTCAAAAACTCAATCCATCGGACGGTTCCTTGTGGAAAGTAACAAAGACTCTGAAGAAAAAAGATACTACCATACCCCAATTGAATCACGATTCAAATTTCTTTGTCACAGACGGACAGAAAGCCGAGTTAATGGCCAAAACCTTCGAAAAAATTCACAATTTAGATCATTCTGATACTGATCGTCTCATAGAAAATACCGTGTCTGACTTTTTACGGAATTCCAACCAAAGTAACACCGAATCCAATAAATACCTAACAAATCCCTCAGATCTTCAAGAACTAATTAAAACCCTCCCACCCAATAAATCCCCAGGACTCGATGACATCGACAACAAATTAATAAAAAATCTTTCTAAAAAAGCTTTGGTACAATTGACCTATATAGTGAACGCTATCATAAAATTGAGTTATTGGCCCAGAATATGGAAAACCGCAATGGTGATACCTATTCATAAAGCAGGTAAAGACAAACACTCGCCTTTAAGCTACAGGCCTATTAGTTTGTTGCCGATGTTGAGTAAACTTACAGAAAAAGTAATTTTTAACATACTCAAAAAAACGCTTGAGAGGTCGGAAATGCGAGACCCATTTCAATTCGGATTCAAAGAAAAGCACAGTTCAACCCACCAATTAGCAAGAATCATAACCGACACCATCAATGCATTCAATAAAAAACAGAATACAGTGATGGTACTATTAGACATAGAAAAAGCGTTTGATCGAGTTTGGATCCAAGGACTACTATTCAAAATGATCAAACTTAAACTCCCCACATTCATCATAAAATTAATTAATTCTTATCTATTAGAGAGAAAATTCATGGTCAAATTGAACCAAACATTATCAAATCCAATCACAATTTCGGCAGGTGTACCTCAAGGCTCCGTCCTTGGGCCCAAACTATTCAACTTGTATATACACGATCTCCCACCATTTCCCAATACGAAAACTGCACTTTTTGCGGATGATACCGCGATTTACGCTCATTCTTTCAGTGCAATAGTGGCTTCGAAATTATTACAATACCATTTACGAATATTGATGGATTACTATAATAGGTGGAAAATTAAAGTAAATGGAAATAAAACCGAAATGATCGTTTTCAGTAGGAAAATTAATGATAGAAATTTAGTTTCGCCTCTCACTTTTAATAATCACATCATCAAACAGAAAGAGTCTGTGAAATATCTAGGATTAACACTAGATTCAAGATTAAACTTCCACAAACACATCGATAATACATTAAGAAAAGCGTACGCCGTTAAAAGGACCCTACATTCTCTGTTGCACAAAAACAGTTTAGTAAATACAGAAAACAAGAAACTGATTTATACTGCACTGATCCGCCCAATTATTACATACGCAGCACCTACTTGGTGTCATTTAAAACCTACACCATTAAGCCCACTACAAAAATTCCAAAACCAAATACTGAGGATGGTTTTGAAGAAAAACAGGTATACAAGGGTGACAACACTCCATGATGCCTCAGGAATTGAAACTCTGAAGGAATACATAGATGGCATAGCCTCCAAATTTTATGAAAAATCCTGTTATGTGAGCGATCCGGTTAGTCGGATAACAAAAATTCGATTCTGTGATAAGAATCGAAATGGTCGGCATGTTCTTCCCTATGAACACCTACCAATTTTCTACGAAGAATATAAACAGTATTCTAAAAAATAGTCATAAAACCCCGAAAGGTAAAACTTAAAACCCCACATCAATAATTTATATTGAACAAATTAAAGCAGGTTTTTTCTCATTTTATTTCCCTGTAAAAACAATGAAAACTTAAATTTATAAAAGAATACTCGACTTGTATGAAATTTCAATTATTGTAAGGTAATATAATACCACATAAAAAGAAAGATAGGTAAACATCTTATGTAGGAACTATCATTGTATAAGAAAATATGAAAACAATTATGTATATTGTGTGTATTGTATATATTTTAATGTTTAATAAATGTTTTTCTGATTCTGATTCTGATTCTGATGATCCCTAACAAGGGTGAAACCGGTATATCGCTACTCTCCCTTGATGACATGCATTCTCCTTGGGTTACTTTCGATTTCGATTCCTACGTAATAGCGTGGAAATCTTCTGTTTGACAATGGTTATGTTGATGGCTTTTTTGCTGATACATTAACCAGATAGATAATTAATATCGAATGATATTATTACTTACTTGAAAATTGTATTTCTTTTTCTTTTCTGCCTGACTACACATCCGTGCTCCCCTCAAAAATCCTAACAATAACCCGGAACTAATGTCCATGGTCTTTTTATCGTCCATATTACAGCTATTATACGAGATAATTCCGGATTGAAAAAAAAATGATATTCAATAGTCAATGAAGCGGGTTCGTCAGCTAACAGTTCAGCCACTATGAAATTCGAATAATATATGCACCTGCTTTGATCTAAACGTGCCATACAGGTTTAAAAATGGAATGGGAACCAGATAATGGCTTTTGACACCATGGTGAACTGGTTGAATGGTCTGTGATGTGATTTTCGCACATTCATTCTCAACTATCTGAACCGACACGTTCTGAAAATGGGAAATCATTTTATTCAGAATGAAACTGCTGTTATTTTATTTTCGCGTATTTCAATGCACATTTTCTCGACGACTGCTCTACAATATAGCTCATTAAATTTCAAATTTGATCACAAAATGTTAGTATTCCATCATTTGATATGTATCAATAATTCTACAACACTCGGTCTCGTAGGCAATTTGACTGAATTTCATTCAATCAAATATTATGGAATAGATAATACACAACCATTTCAATAACACAGAGACTAAGATTTATCGAATTCATTGTTATATTAATTGAAGTTTTCAAAACGTTTTCATTCATAGATGAAATTTGATATTGGTATTTAGAGTTGTCTCAAGAAGATTCAGTTCTTTGGAATAAATAAGCTGTTGTAGAAAGGAATCTAATATTTTTGTATGAGAAACATGGCTGATCCAATTTGGGTCAAATATTGGCCGTGTTTTTTTTTGATAACTTATAGCCATTTTGAAAATAATATCATTATGCTTCTCTCATAGAAGCACTCGTTCCTATCGACAAAAACTTGAGGCAGTCGATTTTCACAAGTCTCTGTTGAAGTGAATTTTTCACTAGAAAAATTCCATGGACACGAACAGATGGTAATCACTTGGTGACGGACTATATGGTGGAGGCATAAGAACTTCCCAACCAAGATCTCGGAGCTTTTGGCTAGTCACTTTGTGTGTGGCCTGGCGTTGTCCTGATGGAACACAATTCCTCTACTATTGGTCAAAGCTGGCCGCTTCTGAGCTATTGGTTTCAATTGTTCCAAGTGAACAGCTAAGTCATAGCGGAGTAGCTCATAAATAATTCTTTGCCAATTCCACCAAACACACAGCTCAACCTTTCTAGCCATCAATCCTAGCTTGGCCACCATTTCCGACGACTCACCGCGTTTGGACGAGGACCGTTTTCGCTTAACGTTGTCGTACCTAAGTGAGCCACTTTTCCACACAGCCACTAACCGTTTCAAAACTGGGTCGATTCTGTTGCGTTTCAGCAGCAATTCGCAGATGGATATTTGGTCCATGAGGTTTTTTTTGCGTTTACTCGAGTGGTACCTATACATTGAGCATCTTATAGAGATCAGCCTTATGCAAATGGTTCCAAATGGTTTTTTTGTGCAATCTTTAGCATTTGGGCAATCGAAACAGGGCCTTTATGATGAATGGACTCATGATTTTATCGACATTTTTGATAATTGGCCTTCCAGTGCGTGGTGCATATATAACATCGAAATTACCGGAACGGAATAAATGAAACCAAAATTGCTTATGATTGACTGTTACATTATCAGGACCATAATCATTATTTACATTTCCAGTCGCCTGACTTGCATTTTCGTCTTAATCGAAGAAAAATTGTAAAATATAGCGTATTTTCTCTTTACTAGTGTTCATCTTAGACGCGCGCTCAAACTAAACTGAATCAACTAATCACAAAACTATCACAAAAGTTTTTGTGAAACGAAATATCATCATTCTAACCACATCTAGTGGATACTGATCAAACTTATACAACGCGATATAGAGATACAGATTACTTAAGCCACCTATTGGAAAAATAATAGGTACGATCTAAATATTTACAAGCTCCTCGGCGATTAGATTGTTACTATAGTAAAAACTAGGAAGTGCCGAGTGCTGACTTTTTTGGATCAAGAAAGGAAAAAACACAGTGCTACATCCATTGCCATAGTATTTTCGTATATTTCTTATTTTGTATGTTTAGAGATTTTATCAACGAATGAAAATATCTTCATCCAATCCATATTTAAGAGCACTTGAAATCAAAACGTAAAAAGTACTCTCGACCTAGCACGTTAGCCTCCAAAGCGTCGAAACGCAGACCGTAGAGTAGAACGAGATGCACCGCCATATTTCTTCTGTTTCCAGTCAGAGAGCGGGGGCACACTCGACAGCACACATCCTCGGATGTTGGCAAATGAAAAATGCCCCGAATATCAGGCTGTATCACAGACTGCGAGGGGGCAATTTAGAAACCGGCACACGCGTCTCTCATCGAGGGGGAGACCCGACATGGCAACAATAGGAAAGTTTCCATATAAAAAAGTTATTAGTTCGAAACTACCACACCGAGAGCTGCTGTTTACAAAAAAATAATGTCGCGAATTGTTCCAACGTTTATTGCCCGCAGACTGCGAATGCTTCGGGTTTTTTTTACGACGCGGAATCTGCCAGGGAAATATTGATAGAAAAATATGTTTTTTTTCTGTTCGTCGCTGAAAGGTCGTATACGGTCGGTGGTTTTGTGGTTCCGGAAATAAAATTTGATATGTTCATTATTTTTATTACTTTGATTGCGGTTGAAATGCAGTTTCTGACTATGTTAAATAAAGGTGAATTCCTATCCTGCTGAGTGGTTCGAAAGTACAGGATTTGGGATAATATGCATTTGAATTTTGTAGATATTGTTCTGAGAGGATTTTTAATATTTTAATAATTTTGTTGAGTTCCTACAATGCCTCTGTGACGTAGTTTTCGAGAATATCGTGTTTTAAGTCTCCCCTAAATTTGCGCCATTTAGGTTAGGGCTATTTAGGTGCCTGATTTTTCCGACTTTTCTTCACAAAAAACTTTTCTTCTCGGAGGTGCTAGTCTAGAACATACTGTTGTCGAGAGAAATTACATCAATGTTCTCGAGAAACCAATATGTAGCTCACAGTAATCAACACTTTTTATTTTTTCATCTTTTTGCAACATGGAATATTTCCTTAGAAACTACTACTGCCTATGAGTTATAAAGTTATTCAGTTCAAATCATCCTGAGACCAAACTATAGAAGATGAAACTGACTAACTGAAACAAATTCCATTTCTTAGATCATAAATAATTAGAGAAGATGATAATTTAACAACCAGTCCTTACAGAAAAGTTATGAGTTAAAAGAGAATAATTAACTGCTTTAGCAACCACTTTAACACAAAATATAAACACTGCAATTAATCTGATGTAGTTGTGAAACATAACTTAGTGCAAATGAATTTGTAGATGGAAACACAAAGACAGTTTTGATATTTCGAAAACATAGGCGTTAACTCGTACGTTACCCAATTTCCTTCTTTCTGAATCATTCCCATGCCTTTCAGGCGTTTAGAAATGGCAGTCCCAATGATCCTATCAATTCTTGATGCGTTTGACACGAGTCTTGATCATATAATACCTTCAATTCTGCATATTCGAAAACCTTCCCTCTTCCACCACCATGCTGGTCTTCGACGTCAAACTCACCGTCCTAGAAGCGTTGAAACCACCCCCGGCACGTTCTTTCACTAATAGCGGCCTAATCATAGGTATATGAGAGCATTCGATTAGCCTCAGCTGCAGATTTTTTCACATTAATGTAGAATATTGAAATACCCCGCAAATGACGAGTTTGGCTAGTAACCTGTTTAGTCGAGCATAACTTTATGATGCAGACACAAATCGACTAATATTTCGATGACGTTATATTTGCACATACCTAAGCTCATTGTATGACATCTACGATCTATTTATTTCGACTACCTTTCACCGCTACAGCCATCTATTGCAAAACGGCGGAAGCAAAGTTGTACACATAATAATTGTAGGTACCCTTTTATATCTAGACTCTCTCAAAATATTTTCGAGATTTTCAAGAAAAATCGATTAATTTTATCTACGTATTTATTTATAAGAAATTATCACAAGTTTCATGTTGAACAACTATTGAAAGACAGAGTTATACTTCACAAAACAAACTCCAAGGACGTCAGAAATACACACAAAAAGGTACGTAAGTTATATTCTCTACACCAGAAAAATAAGTGATTAAGTGAAAAAAAAAGTGAGAATATTTGCATAAAACAATTAATTATAGGTAAGATGTCGAGGAACTAAAGGCAATATGTTATAATTAAATGATGCCTTAAAAAATATTTGAGATATTAATATCACCAGTTTTTAAAGTTTTGTTGAATGAGGAGAAAAAGAATGAAATAACGAATAGAAAAAATCTATACTTAATGTCGTCAAACTATGTTATGTTGTAAAAAATATGTGTTCGCTTTTGGTGAACATCTTTATTCAGCCAATTGTGGCATTTATAAAGCTAAAAATAATAATATGTGTTACTTGAAGACATGGGCGCCCGCAGAAATTTTTCTCAGGGGGGGCAAAATGAAAATTATTGAAAAACGATAAGGCGTCCATGATTTTCATTGAAAACCGGAAAATTGTTTTGAATCCATTACTTTCCTTTTTTCCTTGCCCCTTGGATTGAGAAAAATATATTGAGGGTGTTGTGCTGAAAAATGAGATAATCAAAATCTCAGGGGGGGCCATGGCCCCCCCTGGCCCCCCTCCTGCGGGCGCCCATGCTTGAAGATAAATTTTCCAAAAAGTCTGTAGTAGAATAAATTTACATTCACAGAGGCACAATTCCTTCAAGATAATTGATATAGGTGAGTATAATGCAAAATCATGTTTTGCTGTAAAAAATTTTTATAATATGGGTGTAGTATTGAGAGAAATATTATTATTTTTTTTTCAAATATTCCACAGTAACAGGAAATTAATCAATTGAATTGTAAATATTTTCCAAAGCTTTTCTGATAGAAAGAAAATCACGAGAAAAGTTCGTCGATTTTGCCCTCTAAAAGTTGAAGAACCCTAAATTCTGAGTCACTAATGAACCGTTCGATTAAAGCAGTGATATTCCGTAGTATCAAAGGGATCTCAATCTCTGATGGATCCTTGAAACTGAAGAGCATACCTACATCTTTCATCAACAGTATGTACAATGAGGCGGTATCCTTAATGAAAGACACACACACACACATCTTGTTTCTGGCAACAGGAGAATTTCAAACATCGAATGAACCATAGAAAAATATCCCACATCAACGGGACCTCCTCTATATGCTAACGCTCGAACGCCATTCAAAACTATGTTGCGACACTACAGAACACAAAGGATCAAAGCAATCTTGCGACTCTTAATAGAACAATCAAGTTCCCAGCAATATTTCACGACATTTCCAACTCGCGCCGTTATTATCGCCGAACTATGCATTCACGTCAGATAAACTTTTAATGAAGGAGTTAACGTCCCCGTCGCCCGCTAGATGTCGCCCGTACGAAGCGTGGAATCCGCGATAGGGAAAATTAAATCTCTGGCCAAGAGGGATAGAGGGAACGCCGTAAGAAGAAGGGAACGATTTTTCTTGTTGATGAGTTACACGAGATAACCATTAACGGAACAACATTCTGGGAAGGAGTATCTCGGAACATGTTTCGCGATAAAGACGCCCCCTATTACATTAATTACAACCCTTCCTCGCAGTCGTAACGGATGGCTTCGACCTCCCGATAATCTCGAGCAATTAGAGCAAATTACTCCAAAACATTATTTGTTGGAATATAACTCAACACCGACGCGTTACTTTATCGCGGATAGGTTGCGCCACTCGTCTTCTTCTGTTTCGGTTCTAATTTGAATGCCGGTAGGAACCTGCACTAACCCTGGCTGCACACAGAGATTTCTGTCAGGTTGGGACATGTTAATTTAATTCCGGAACTCTCTGGCGTACTTAACGTTGTTGCTGTTTGGAAAGTTTTGTGTTGCACGTTATGAAAATGGAAGGATATCAAAATACGATATAGTCGTTTTTGAAATGTTGCATGAGTAACTAACTAGTTTATTTCATTTCAGTTGCACTGTTTTATTTCAATGAACTATTATGCCATTCCAAAAACTTTTTCTGTCACATTAAAAGACAGGACTAATGTTTTGTCATGTTTCCATCTCTACTATTATCTGATCATTTTACCTTTTTTAGCGATTCTGAAACGCACTGCTTATCTTCTATTTCAGTAACCAAAATTCTCACAACTACGTGCCGTTAGCATTCACCAAATAATACCCTGAATTACAATTTTTTATATCCAAAATTTCTTATTCGGTGTCTCATGTAATATTTCAGAACTTTGGACTTATGAATTGATATCCTTTCAATCCTTGCTTCAAATATTCGATCAACTTATGTAGAATACTGTGTTAATTTTCTTATTTTCCATAAAATTCGGGTTTTTATCAGTGAATATTTGAACTATAAAGAACTCGAACAAAATAATTCTGAAAGATTGGTACAGTATCCGAGCAGCACTGTTTCATTGATACATGCTACGCAGTTTTCGGTCACTCATCACTTCAGAAAATTTAGGTTCTCTTTGTCATAGGAATTGTAGGGCCCTTTTGGCAATAAGTTTCTTACCAATTTTTCTGCTTTTGTGGAAATAGTACAATTTTCTATTATTTCTTTGATATTTGACAGTTTTTCAATGGGAACGATAGTGCATTTCATAAAAAAGCAATATATGTTCACCATGATAATATTGAAATCCATAGAGAATGAATTGTTATGGATTTCTCCATCAAAAATTTCATCAAATTTCAAGTATAATTAAAATAATTCAAAAATTTTAAAGAATGTTTTTCATAGATTCGGAAGAGCTTTGTATCATTGGACCATACAGCTTTACTATCTAGTTCCGGATATTCTCACTGCCTTGGAGCGAAATAACGAAATCGTTCATCTTCAAAAAAAATTTTCCAGGAAAACTGGACGTGTGCCCAAAAAATAGAACGCTCCAGTAATGTTAACTTATGGAAGAATCTGAAGCAGTTAGCGAATTTTTGAAAACGGAATGTACAGGGTGTTTTTTCAACCTGCAAATTTATTCTGACCTCATTATAATTCCCACCCTGTTTTTTTGAGAAAGTGTTTGAATTATTGGAAGTTGACAATCATATATTGTTCTACACTGAAAATTCAATCAATATTGATCAAGTCATACCAAAGTTATGAATAAAAGAAACATCGGTAGAATCGGACAAATCACCCAGTAGACTCTCAATAAAGGCCCCCAACCATAAACCAAACATTGTTTCAAAACTGCCTTGACTTGTGTGAACACCTAAAATCTGGCAGTCTCCTCTGAAATCACCCTGTATAACAAACAATTTTAATTCCGTAAAAATTACCTCCTCGAGCGGGAATCGAACCCGCAACCTCCAGATCACTAGTCCAGTGCTCTCACCAATAAGCTACCGAGAAAGCTGAAACCACATACGAGGAAATTCTTCTCCTAGAATCAAATGTTAGTACGATATTTTCCTAGCTCAAATGGTGTCGAAATAATGAGTTCAAAAAATATCATTCCGTTATGGTCATCATAAAGCGTGTCAATCAAATGAAAGAGAGATCGGAGGTTTGATTGAAAAAAGCTTGTTTTGGTTGTCGACATTACAGATTTTTTTAAATGTCCTTTTAATGATATGAAGCATCTCACAGAATAAAACAAAATAATCAGTTTGCAGTTTTTTGATATAGTCTTTTCTTTCACAGCTCTTCAGATATATCTTCCATCGGTCAAACTCATTTCGACATTCTATTTTTTCTCGCATCCTGAAAACCTACCTACCTGACCTCAATTTGATCCCTACAAGGGATCCTTTGATACTTTCAACCTTCAATATTTGTCTATTTCCCTCGAAGCCGTTATCTGTGCAGATCGAACGTTACACGACAAAGGAAAGGCCGCAAAAACGCCAAAGAAACCGAAAGTCCGTCGAAACGGATACGTAGATATATATACCGAGATGTATTTTCCCGACAAAACTGAAATCAGGTTTATGGCGAGCAAGGATCCTTCGGGAAATCTGGGAGAATAACACATAAATTTAATTTGTGCTCCGTGGATCGGACAATATAGAATCAAATCTTCGGGAGTTGGCCAGTTTCGATCGGCTAATATGTTACAAATCGAATTATCTCGGAACCGGATTAGCCGGGAAGAATTTCGGGGTATCTGGAATGGATAAGTGAGAAAATGGCGAGGGAAGACGTATATCTAATTTTTCAAGTTGAGGAGGTTTTTCCGAACGCTACAAGTTTTCGGGAGAAAACCTTCGCGAGCCTTATACGTTGGATCGATTCAATCTTGTTTTCTGTCAGGGAGAAACTTCTACTTATTTGTGAAGTCTTACTCAAGATGAAGCGAAATATACTTTGTGACATAAAAAATGCAGCAGCAAGAAGGCATTGGAATTTTTTTTTATCAAACTTGGCACAAATGATGAAATAGTTAAAGGTTGTAATTGATAAATCTTTCATTCGGAATAAGCTAGTAGCCCTGGAAAATTTGACGTTATACTTCTATGTCAAATCTGATATCAGCTGATTTGTTTCAATAAAGTTAAACAGCTCGCATTATTGGTTAATGTGAAGGTGGCTATCCATTGAGATAAATTTCTTATCATCTTAACCGTAACCAATGCTCTGTACGGTGGCCTTCAGAAGTGGATGGTCAAGATAGATAAATGAGGTCCAGGACCGTGATTTCAGATTGATTGCATTAAGAGGCCGTTTATTATCTATAGATATATAGATCAATTGTTTCGAAACAAAGGATGTTCGCACAATTGATTGTCGTATTAGAGCTTTTGGCTTGCAGCCCTATCCACCAAATTTTTTACTTCCATTGGCAGCTTGTCATCCTCAGCAACGGTTGAATCAGTTTATATTAGATAAGATTAGAGAAGGGGCAGAAGATCATTTGACCTCATATGCACCTCGACCTAAAGATCTATTGTGCACCCACGCGCTGTTTACCAGTCTGGCAATAATAGATAGATAGATAGATAGATAGATAGATAGTTTATTTCCAGATTATATACAAAAAACTTATACATAAAAAGAAATAGTGTCAAAAAAAAAACATACAAAGAAAATTAAACTAAATTCTCAGAATTGAAGTAATCGTTCATATTATATGGTTCAAGATTAATTAACAAATTTTTAACATCTTTCTTGAATTTATTAAAACTATTACAACATTTTATATTGTTAGGCAACTTATTAAAAATTTTTATGCACATATAAAAAGGACCTTTTTCTAATAAAGTTAACCTGTGCTGTGGATAAATTAAATCATGTGTTCTGGTAGCATAATCATGACTGTGACCTGTATCAAATTGATTTTTATTTTTGAAAGTGAACAACAAACATTCATAAATATAGAGACCATATACAGTCATGATAGACAAAGTCTTAAATTTGCCTCTGCATGATTCTTTAAATTTCATTTTACATATTGTTCTAAGAGTTCTTTTCTGCACAATGAAAACTGAATGAATTTTAGAGTTGCTTCCCCAAAAGATTATACCATACTTCAGATTTGACTCGAAGTTAGCAAAATACAGAATTTTAAGTGTATTCATGTTCATGTAATTAGCGACAGTTTTGATTCCGTATCCGATACTTCCCAATTTCAAGCATAATTGACTTATATGCGTTTCCCAATTTAAAAATTCATCAATATTCACCCCTAAGAATTTTGTGGTTGGTACAATCAAATTTGTCCAAACCAGAAATGATTGAATTAGAAAATCATACAATGTATTGTATGATTTTCTAATTCAATCATTTCTGGTTTGGACAAATTTGATTGTTTAGTTCTAAATAGCATTAAATTGGTTTTAGATTCATTTATTTTCAGTTTATTCATATCGAACCAACGTTTTGCGTTGATAAAGATGGTTTCTGCTTTTTCGAGAACTTCTGGTATATTTTTTCCGCCCACTAATATATTAGTGTCATCGACATAATTCGTCGTAAGGCAACAATCTAATGATGAAGGAAGGTCATTTATAAAAACTATGAATAAAATGGGTCCAGCTATACTCCCTTGTGCTATACCGGTATTGACAATTTTGATATCAGATTTGATAGACTTATCAACTGAAACCTGTTGCTTTCTATTTGTGAGAAAAGAACGTATCCATTCATTCGCTCTTCCTCTTATGCCATATTTATCTAATTTCAGCAGTAGAAGCTCATGGTTAACGCAATCGAAAGCCTTGCTAAGATCAATAAAGAGACCTAAAGCTAAATGTTTGTTCTCTAAGTGATTCAAAATTGCATTTATGAACTGATATATGGCGGTATTTGTTGATTTGCCTTTCAGATAGCCATGTTGGAATTTGGAGAAAATATTGTGTTCATTCATAAAATTGAGCAGTCTAGAAATCATCACCATTTCGAAAATTTTTGAAAAAGCAGGCAACAAACTAATCGGTCTGTAATTACCTAGATCATCAGGATCCCCCTTTTTAAATAATGGTTTGATAATAGCAAATTTCAATTGATCAGGATAGATTGAATATTTCATAGAGTTATTAATGATGTAACAGATAATTTCTGACAGTTCTCTTATTGATAATTTCACGATGGCAATAGGTACGTCGTCATAACCAGAACAAAGTTTATTTTTCAGATGATGAGACAAATCTACAAGTTCATGTGTGGTGACCGGTTTAAGAAATATAGAGCAATTATTATCTTGAATCATACATTCGAAAGGGATATTGCCTTGGTTTGCAGAAATATTTTGTACTATATTAACAAGGTAATCATTGAAGTCATTGGCTAATTTTTTTGAATTATTTCGTGTTGAATTTTGTTCATTACAACTTTTTCCTGTCAATTCTTTGCATATAGCCCACATAGATTTCATCTTACAATCCGATTTCGCTATTCTCTCTTCAAAAACTCTATATTTTTCCTGTTTTAACATTTTGTCATACTCTTTCTTACAAAGACTATACTGATTTTTGTAAGATGAATCATATTCAGATAAAACCAGCAAAATATCCAAGCAATTTTTTGCCTGTTTTATGTTAGCATTCAGTTCAAAGTGAATTTTCTTTTTCGTATGTGCTAGAGTTAAAGGAAAACATTCATTGAAAAGGCTTATGAATTGATTACTGAAAACACGCCATTGTTCATTGACATTAGATTTTTCGGTCAGATAAACATTTGTCCATTTTTGCTGTGAAAGTTTACTTCGGAAAAGTTCTTTGTTTTTTTCAGTGAAAAATCTCTTTCGAGAAAGTACATTCTTAGAAGTATTAATTATTTCAAAAGATACTTTTTGAGCCCTATGATCAGAAATGTGGTACTCTAAAACCTCAGCTTTCAGCTTACCCACAAAGTTAGTACATATATTATGTAGAGAACTTTTTGAAAGATGAGTTACTCTGGTATAGTCATTAATTTGAGGTTCAATAGAAAAATGATTCAAAAGAGTAAATAACCTGTTTTTAGTGTTATTCTCTTCCCTCATTTCGATGTTAAAGTCCCCTGCTATAAATATGATGATATTGGGTTCAATTTTCTCGGATAACAAACATTCAAGTTTTTCAAAGAATACCTCGATAGTTCCATTTGGAGGTCTGTACACTGACACAATTATCATCTTCATTTTATTCACCTCACACTGTATCGCACTGCATTCGAATTCTCCGATAGTAGATAGGTTACTAATGGATTCACATTGCTTTGCTAAAATGTTATTCTTGATAAAAATTGCCGATCCACCGTGTTTTCCTATTTCTCGACACATACTGGCTGCTAACTTGAAGTTTTTCAATCCCAATTGGCAGATTTGTTCCCTTGATTTCCAGTGTTCTGTTATACAGAGAATGGAACAATCTGGGTTCTCTGCAAGTAACTGTTCAAGTTTGTCGATACTATTTCCTAAGGACTGTACATTTTGATGGATAATGCTTATTGTGTTAAGTAATTCAATTAATGGTTTTGAGGGTCTACTTGTTGAGTTAGCACCCTCTTTCTGCCAAAAAACCTCGACACAATTGCTCCAGAAGGCCAGATCTCTCGTTTCCAGGCTTCTTTGAGATGTTCTTGCCGGATTGTTACCTTCATAGAGGTATATTTGTCAGGGTATTTAGAAGCATGTACTTCACAACTAACATCGGGAAATTTATTCTTTAAGATGCTCACTAAATCACTGGTTTTGGTACTTGGATGTAATCTGGTGACATGTAGAGAGACCAATTTCGGTACAGTCTGAATGGTTCCTGCCTCATTACATTGACCAACCACAAAATTACGACGTCTTTTAGGTTTAACTTTTATCCAATCAGTGTTATTTTGATTTTTAGAATTCCTTTCGTTATTTTCTGTATGACTTGAAGCTCTACTCACATTTTCAAATTCAAATTGATCAGATTGAAAATCGTACTGTTTATTTATACTAGTAGGCTGTATCGGGTTTTTCGGAATCGCAGATGTTGATGTTTTCATATTATGACTTGTACTTTGTTTACCCTTTTCTACTGCACTAGCAAATGATGGCATATGTGGAGCATTCCTGCTGTTAACGTTCGTTATCGGAACCTTTTTTTGTTTTGTATTGTTCAACGAATTTCGTGATTTTTCATCCATGATAATAATTTTTTCCTTGAGAAGTTGGATATTTTCTTGCAAAATTGTGTTTTTTGAATCTTTCTCTTCAATAAGTTTACGTAATAATATATTTTCAGCGGATAGGACGTCGTTATTTCCACTGATTGTCCTGCTAGATGTTTGTTTCTCCTTGCATGGATCACATGTCCAAAAAATATTTGGATTTTCAGTTAAAATTTTCAACCAATGGTCTTTTAATGACGCACAATTTGTGTGATATTTATTATCACAAAAAAAACACTTAATAAACTTCGAAGAAACTATAAAGTTTTCAGAGCACTTTTCACACACGTCTGCATACGATGCCATCTTGACGGTTCAAAATAATAATTGGCATTAATAGATTGGTATACCTTGGGACTGGGTGAAGACGTGAAATGGCATGAGGTGGTCTTCAGTGAAAACCCCTGATTCTACTTAGGAATGCACGATGTCCACATGATGGTCACAAGTAGACGTAAAAAACGTTACAATGTGAAGTATTCACTAGGTTGGCATGTGCACTACACTGCAGGGTTTATGGTATGAGGTGTTTTTGTTCATGAGAGCAGAACTCAGTTGGTTATAATCCAAGGCAATATGAATGCCGATATGTATTGCTGCAATAGCTGCTGTATCGAAC
The DNA here is from genome assembly GCF_914767665.1 of Harmonia axyridis. NCBI lineage: Eukaryota > Metazoa > Arthropoda > Insecta > Coleoptera > Coccinellidae > Harmonia > Harmonia axyridis. The sequence continues at coordinate 48,418,445 of NC_059504.1, read as the reverse complement.
TTCTCAACAGGATAATACCTGATCTATATTGCAGGGCATTTTTTGAAGCTCTTCGAACAGGTTAACCTGCCGTAGGCACCTGGATTTCCGGACCTTTCACCCATTTATTATGGGTAAAAAACTACAGCAATAAATCAAACACGAGAAACTTTCTGGTTTGAATTATAGATTGCCTTGGATGCAATACCTCAGGAGAAAATAGATCACTTCGTCAAATCCATGCCAAGAGGATTGAGGCAATGCCAAACTAATAGAAGTAATGTTACAAGAATTTCTTTGGAATTTAGATCTATTTCTACCTTTGCCTGAATGAATCTTTCTGTCAAATATGGACGAAAAACTTCAAAGGCTTTTTGATGTTGTATTTCCAATATAACCTAATAACCTATCTTATAGCCTTCTTGGTGTTGTATTTCAGATAATTATAATTAAACAAATTCTTTTCAAATTATATGTTTCCATATTGGGTCATAACAAGGAGGTGAAATATTTTCTGTGTATAATAAATTTCGAACCTATGTCATGAAGTTACTAACCAGCTCTTCCGATAGATTCCTTCCAACACAACTATTGTGTTGAGAATGTATCATCAGATATTGGTCGCTATTACATGAACATGTAGTATTTATCCCAAAATAAGCTTCTAACATTTTTAGATAGGTACGCCGTTCATAGATGTTGTAAAAAGAAATCCATTATTTTTCCAATAGAATCGGTTTCTTCCGTTGTACAAGTCCTATCGGGTATATCTAGATGGCGTTAGAAAGATGAGATTTCGCAATACAAAAACTTTTCTGACAATTTTTTTGATCAGTAGACTCAGTTTAATTCGAAGAATGAAAAGTCAAATTCAAAGCGCCCTTCCGGCCGACCATCAAGGAGATGGCAAGAGAATTGGAAGTCCCAATCGCAAGAGGCTGGATGAACAGAAAATAACAAGACAAGGTTTTAAGAATATATAAGAAGAAGAAGTAAGCGTGCGTCAAAGATGGACACTAGTGAAGGGAAAATACGCAATATTTCACGGCTTTGGACAATAGGAGAGGAATTATGTTGCATAAGGTCAACGCCAGGATACACTCATCGATAGTAACTCGCTAAAAGCTCCAAGAGCTTGGTTGTGAGCTTCTTATGCATCCACCTCATAGTCCGGACCGGACACCAAGTGATTACCATCAATTCTATTACTTATCTTTTCACTAAAGTTAAGAAAATTGTGAGATTCTTCATGTTACTTATGCAAATAAATTGTATTGTATTGTATTGTATTCCTGTCAATGGCAAACAATTTTGCTGGTGAAGAATTAGCTTTTATAGAGGCTTGTAAAAATCGGCTGCCTCAATATTTTGCCTATAGGGAGGAGAGTTATATGAAAGACATAACGATAATACCTTCGAAATGGCAACAAGTTATCGAACGAAACTAAGTATATTTGCCCTAAGTTGGATCATTCTGAGTATGGCAATTAAAGTTTTATTTTTAATGCCAAAGTGAAACATTTATTTTTGCTGCACGTTATATATTTTGAACAATACATGTTTCTCATGAATTGAGGGTAGTACAAAGAGAAATCTTCATTACTCTCCATATTCCGCAACAGTTATCCAACTCCCTAACACCCAATCAGTAGAATAACACTTGAAAAACAAATAATTCCCAAGAGCTTCCATGGAGTATAATAGCCCATTCATCCATCAACGGCGAGCTGAAAGTTGAAGACGCGACTGCTCCTCAAAGTCATTTCGTTCCTGTCCGTGCAGATCTCGGCTCACTTCCATCCCGAATTCCAGCCAGCCGGAGGAGAGTCGAACCGAAGTGCGATTCTATCTTTCTACGAGATGCGAATTCAATTTGTCTGCCATCACCGATATTCCGGCAAAGTTGGTTCGGCTCTATCATTTGCGCTCATGTAATTGAGTTAGCATATTATTGAATTCGGGATGACTTCGCCGGATGTCGCCACCGTCGCGCCTGATTTCGGTTCTTGCTGTTGATGTATCGATTCCCTGCCACTGAGACTTAACTCGATAAGTTTTTCCATAGATACATTGGTATTTTGAAGATTTATCAACTGGAATCCTAGGATTCGCAAACTGCAGTAGGTGTACAGATTGAAGCACAGTATCTAAAAATCTTTTTTTTTTGGTGCCTGGCTATCAAAATTATTGCTTACAAAAGTTGAGTTTCAAACACTAGATTTAATCCATCTATACGCATACAAAATCTTAGCATTTCGATCAACGATTCACAAAGCTTTCACCTCAACATTATCCAAAGTAAACTGTGGAACTGAAATGGAAACTATTAGAACAAGAGCTACAAATAGGGATTCATCAAACCAAGTAGCTTGACAGCTCTTAAAAATTACATATACTTGAGATTGATTAAACTTGCTTTTAGATATTTATAGTTGACTTGATATCAAGCTACTTGATATTACTTGAGCTTGATATGCTCACGTCGCACGGCATATATTTCTGCAATCTCGTGGGCGCTTAGACTGATTAAGGCGATTTCTCGAGCGCCGAGAGACTGAAGCATTTGCCAGTGTGACTTCATTAGTAGTTTTTTCACATTTCCATGGAATCTATTGACAGAGTTTGGTAGTTTCAGAAATATATTTATATTGAAAATTGAGACGACTTCAACTTTCGAAGCAGCCGATCTTGGCTTCGATCTTGGTGAATTTTGATATGCTTGGTGACGTCAGCGACTCGTTTTTGTGAAAAAAAACTCAATCCGGAATTCCAGCTCTTTAATCAAAAATTTCATGTTTTCGGAAAGCAATAATAAACAACACACTGTTTTATAGTTGGAAAATAGTCGAAATACAGTTGTCTAAAGAGAAGAAGAAAATTTTGAGATTAATCCATTCAATTGGATAGCACAAATTTCCGAAGATAAATAAGTTGTTCTCAATTAGTTTTAATGTCTGTAATTTTCGAATTTTAATTTGGATGTTATGAATGAAATTCATCTGTATCTGAAAGAAATGTTTTTATTCTTTCGTTATCTGCATTTGAATTCTTCTGAACAATAATTTGAATGTGTTTTTATTGCTTTCAGAAAAAATAAAACTTCTCATTACGGACCTAGAATTTTGGAAAGAATGTTTTTTCAAAAACTCAGCCCGAGATTCAGCCCTCTAATGTCAGTATTCTTAAGCAGAATCCAAAAATGATTGACTAATGACTATGCGATATTGAAATGTCTCCAAATTTACGAAAATATGAGTTTCCTACTCACAAATATGTCCTATATATTCACCTGAGCATAGTCCTACTGCTCAGCAGACGCCCTGTATAAATAAGGTTGCGATATTTGTAACATATAGTTCGATATTTCCTGATAGTTTTTTCCAGCACATAAACCCAATATCATTCCACGGGAGCCATTGAAGCTTCTCTATTCACACTTTATTTCTGAACATTTTCGCTTCTATAGCTTTAATGACAACATTACGTGTAAACTGATGGAATTGATTATCACACGTGTCTCATCTGTACTAGACATGTATTTGGTAATTGAGTCTACACCAGCTGACAACGAACTCACATTATCCTAATCTGATAATACGATGATTACAATCAATTAATGTGCTTCTTTCGACTCAACGTGTCATCAATTAACTCTGCCACATACACTTCATTTTTCGATCATTCATTTAGAATAGACACATATCCTCAACGATATTTCCACGAAACAATTTTGTTTGTTGTAGATATAAAAACAGTGATATTGGAATCTTGTTGGAACTCTGCAATACAATTCTTCTCAAAGAAGAAATTTCTCTACTGCTCAATAAGAATCTCTCATGATGAAAAAACGAATACAATCCGTTTCTTATTTTCTTTTATTTCTATAACTGTTATTATAACTCGTCTATTTCTCCATTTCCCAACTTTATTTCTCTCCACCCTTACTTAATTCATGTAATGTATTTTTTTCACACTCGGAAAAAGTCAACCTCTTCAAGATCATATTTTGCTCATTGTATGATGGCGTTTCACATGTCTGTACCACTTCCTCAATCCTCAATTAAATTTTGCCATGTTACTTTTTATTTTCAGGTCAGTTGATGTACTTAGTTTTTATAATAAGACATGTCCGTCAGTAGATTCATTTTAGTGATGTCAGTTGATTGAATGCTAATTTTGATAATCGAAACCTAGACCTAAATCCTTCATGGTCATATTCAACGAATTGGTGAAATAGCACAATATTTTAATGGCTAGCAGAAAATTTTTTAATTCCGGAAAAAGTACCTCCCTGAGCGGGACTCGAACCCGCAACCTCAGAATCACCAGACCAGTGCTATCAATTATTTCAGACATCAATAAACTTTTCTAAAAAAGTGTAATTTCACAAGGTTCTCTTGGACGTGACATATAGTAAGGAAATCGTCAAATTCTAAGAACTCGAAATGAAATCTTCACGCAAAACGTTGTTACAATAAAATAGCTCAACAAGCTATGACATACCTGAATTATTCTCGTTCATGTTTATTCAGAATACACTGACCAATGAAAATGTCTCCTAACACGAGAGAAAGTTGGGTTATTCGCTGGATAAGGTTATATTTGCCCCCTGCTCTATGGGTTGATTTGTTTGGAAGTAAACCGCACATTTTACCCTATCCGATACTTGTGAAACACAATTTTTTGAGATATCTGTGTGATATGTTATGAATAGGCTATTCGGCTTGTCAACAGAAGGCTGTGAAACGCCCTAAATTTGTAGTACTACCCGTTTTTCCTGTAGGATATTCAGCATGTTTAGGCGAGAACTGGGCCAATAATCCTATTTGAATTCAGGGGAGCCGGCAACCCTCTTATCAGAGACATATTCTACCGTTCGACAAGTGCGTATTTTCCTGCGATAACTGAATACTAATAAAGCCAGACAGCATCTTAACGTCCGCCTCTCGAGTGGAGCTTTTCCTTTAGATCCGCGTTGTTAATGTCCCCCAATAAATAAGATGTAAATGGTTTTCGCCTTTTTCTTTATCGCGCCCCTTTGTTCGCAATGTTTACGTCAACGGCCCTCTGCGTTCCCAAAGAGTTATCTTCATTAGGTACCCAGAAGTGCTCCAGATTCTAGCCACCGAAGTGGGGTTTTCCGGTCTTGTTTCTGTGCGTATCGAATGAAGCCCTGAAGTGTTATTTGAGATGAGTACATGAACAAGCATTTTTTCCGAAGAAAAAGCAAAAATTGTCTGGGAAACGTCTGAATTTGAGTTTATCTGAGTAGAGTCTTCAGATTTCAGTGTTATTCAAGAGAAACTTATAATAAATTCATTTACAAATGTCATTTTTGCATTCTTAGAACGATATAAAAACTAAAGATGCTACAATATTGATTTTATTTCCTCAACAAACAGAAAATAGAAACGGAACAAATTTGCTACAGCCGTTTTGCAATAGATGGTTTCAGCGGTAAGTGGTAGTCGAAATGGATATTTCGTAGATGTCATACAACAAGCTCAGGTATTCGTAAAGATTACGTTATCGAAATATTAGTCGATTTGATTGCATTATGAAGTTATTCTCGATTAAACATGACAGCTTTCGAGTCAAATTCTCGTCACGATTTTAATTTTCTGCTTCAATATAAAGAAATCTGTGACTGAGGCTCATCGAATACTCTCAAATAACTGTGATGAGGCCGCTATTCGTGAAAGAACGTGCTGATAGTGGTTTTCAAGAACGGTAATTTTGAATTCGAAGACCAGCATGGCGGTGGAAGACAGAACGTTTTCGAAGATGCAGATTTGGAGGCATTACTTGATCAAAACTCGTGTTAAACGCAACAAGAATTGGAAGGATCATTGGGAGTGACGCAACAAGACATTTCAAAACGACTGAAAGTTATGGGAATGATTCAGAAACAAGGAAATTGGGTGCCGTACGAGTTGAAGCCGATAGATGTTGAACGGTGTTTGTTTGCTCGTGAACAACTGCTTGCAAGGAAAATATGGAAGGAATTTCTGCAACGCATTGTGACTGAAGACGAAAAATTCATTCATTATAATAATCCAAAGGGCAGAAAATCATGGGGATATCCCGGCCATGCTTCCAAGTCGCAGTGAAACCGAATATTCACGGTTCATGCTCAGTATTTGGTGGTATCAGCTCGGCGTTGTGTATTATGAGTTACAGTACAATCACAGGTTATCGTTATCGAACGTAATTAATGCTTTTCAGCCGAGCATTGAAAAAAAAATGGCCGCAATACAACAAGAGACATGATAAAGGGATTTTACGGCATGACAATGCTGCACCCCATGTTGCGAAAGTGGTCAAGACATACTTGGAAATGTTGAAATGGAAAGTCCTACCCCTCCCGCCGTATTCTCTAGACGTTGTTTCCTTGGACTATTACTTGTTTCGATTAATGCCTGACCAGCACTTCCGGTCTTATGCGAATTGAAAAATTGGATCGATTCGTGAATCGCTTCAAAAGATGACCAGTTTTTTCAACGTGGGATTCGTACGCTACCCGAAGGATGGAAGAAAGTAGTGGGCAGCGATGGACAATAATTTGAATTAGAAATTATTGCAATCATGTGTATTACTTTTTTTTTGTATTCTTTCATGTGGGGATAAATGAAGCATATTATTATTATTATTATTAATAACCAGTTCTTCATAATAAAGCTTCGAATATCAGAAAAAAAAAGGCGAAAACAAAGTTGTACGCCTATGTATTATCACTAACTGGTGTTTTATACTGACCTAAAGCACTAAAACAGACATCCACATGTCATTCCAACCGTAATAAACACAAAAATTACCCCTGATTCCATTCCAAAGGGCCAAAATGATGAATTAATGTTTAGATTATTGTTCATCTGTCCAGACCCGGATCCCTAGAATGTTTTCGAACCCAACATCTCACTCGATTCTCGACATAGCGTCGTTAGGGCGGTCGCAAAATGAAGCACTAATTGCATTCCATCTCGGATCCAGGAAATAGAAATTTAACAACTGTAACAATTAGAAAGTTTGATTTCGGAGTCTGGTTGGAGAGATTTCCTGGGCGAAAACATCGTGTTTAGATGTGCTCTGTTGAGATAGGGTATGAGGCTGAACAGCCGTACAATTAGTTCATCAAATTGGCGAAATCCCCGAACGCGAAGCGCCTGGGATAGGGATATTAGACTTCATCAGGATTCAGGTCTTTCATATTTTGTAGATGGCTGTGCTATCAATTCGCAATAATCATTAATGTAATTATGTTTTATTGTAGGGTTTGAATCGAACAAGGTTCGGTGGAGTTAAGCCCAATTTTCGTCGATTAACCTTAATTTCCATACTTGACGTTGCTGTTGTGTTTAGCAGTTGACATTACTTCTGACTTTGAGGTGGGTGGTTCAAAAAATTCAGTCCAAAGGAGAACTACATGCTCTTTAAGAATGTTCCTTATATACCTATCAGCATTCATAGCTCCATTATCAACGACCACTAGGTCTGTACGAGCAGTCAAAGATATTCCACCCCATGCCATAATCGATCCTCCCCCGAAACCAATAGTATTCAGGAAATTGCACTAAGCAATGTGGACGTCTGTATATACAAGGGAACGTCGATCACAATGGTAGAGGCAGAATCTAGACTCATCTGTGAAGAGAACTCTTTCCCAATCAGCCTCTTCCCAATGGATATGCTTTCTCGCAAAATCCAAACGCGCCCTTCGATGGGCTGGGGAAAGAGCTGGGCCTCTTGCCGCGACACGAGGAGATTTCTCATTGTCTGAGTGCTAATTTGCACCCCATGAGTTTGCTCAAGCTGATTTTGAAGGAGGCGAGCGGTTGGAAACCGTTGTCTCAACGAAGAAACTTTCAAGTAACGTTCTTGAATGGCAGTTGCTACCCTTGGTCTACCCTGTCCTGGTCTTTGGACATTCATACCTGTCTCCCTGATTCGCAGCAACATTCTGGACACACTTTTATGGGAAACTCCAAACCTTTCTGCAATTCTTGTGTATGTCCACCCTTCTTCTCGCAAAACTACCGCTTGGGCACATTCCTCTTGGGTCAAATTGCGTGTTTCGCGTTGCATAGCGATCGAGTGTAGAAAATCAAACGAAAGAAAAACTATTGATCACTAGAATTGATCGAGAACAACTGATTTCAGAATGGCGCCAATACATTCAAAATCTGATAATCTCATCTTTTTTTATTCCTGCTGGGAAAAAACATCTGTATTGAAGAAAATCGTTGAAAGTGGATAACATATGCATGCATAATTCTGATAAAAATAATTATCATTGAGAACATCTTCAGTTGTAGAATAAATTTGAGATTTCCATAATGTGCGTTAATTTTTTTGCGCAGTGTATTTGCTGTCAATCGGAGAAAAACAGAATATATTATCTTAAAGGTGGAGTTAAGAATTCAGAATTCAGAAAAAATGGAAAATGAGAATAAGAATGCATGGTTTTCAGCTATACAAAGTCGGCGTGAATGGTAAAATTCCCAAATTCGAATTCAACGATATCAGAAGCGAGCGCATTCGCCATTTTGTCACACGTAGCTTCTTGTTCTTCATGATATTCAAATGAAATAGTTTCAATAAAAACGATATTCTTTCCTTCCAACATAAGAGAACTGAAATCAAATTTTTTCTTTTCAAATTATAAGAGGATAAAGTGAAAAAGTGCTTATTTATATCACTTACATAATTGAAACTCTGCTGTAAATGAATTTGCTCCTGGAATCAGAGCAGAATATGGAGTTCAAACCAATATACCATGCCAACGAAACAACTTCCTCCTTCATCTGCTGATGGTCAAAGAGATAACTAAGTTCAACGCCTCGTAAAAGGAACAGATCGGTCTACAGATCCCTGTCTGGACCACGCTGACACTCACCAAGTTATTGGAAGCAATAAGGTTGTCTCCCGCAGATTATTAATGCACACAGAGACCGAATCTGCAATTACACAGCCGTCATCCTTGATTTCTGGCCGAACTTTGGGTTTATCGACTGGCCCTCCGCAGTATCTGGAACATCTCGGATGATCCAAGATCGAATTATCTATCCGAAGACTGTAATTTTTAAATTTTGAGTCGGAACTCGTCTCAAAGATTAAAGTTGAATCTATGGTCTAATTTGATTATCCTAATTCGTCTGGCCGGGATCATGTTTTGTTAAGTGTTTTTAGAGGACTATACAGGGTGTTTTCAACTTGGACGTCAACCTAGAAGTAGGTGTTGGTATTAATCATTTGCTGTCGATTGAGCCATATTTATTGACAACCGAAAATCAACAGTCTCCGAGATATTTGAGTTCTTGCGTCTATTAAAATAAATTCATCTTACTACATTTACAGAATTAGAATGATTTCAAAGTTGGTATATGAAGGAAAGAATAGTAAATTTCTAATATAACTTTCGAATTCCACAATTTATATATGACAAAATCATTTTAAATACTTGCCAAACTCCTTCTTTATTTCCTAAAAAAGTTTTCGTCAGAATGCAGGCACTAGTTTTGCTTCAACAGATTTTGATTTGAAAGGGGAAAGAAGCAATGCAAAAAAAAGTGATTAAATAAATATTTTTTTATCGCAAATGAACTCAGTAAAAAATGTATTCATAAATTATGTTTAAAATGACCATCACAATTCCTTAAACAAGCACGTGCCCTCTCGCTGCTTCTATTCTAACGGTGTTAGATCCGGATTATAATCAAATTTGGTCTACGTAGAAATAATTGACGAAAAATGAAGTAAGGTGAGGAATCTTTCAAAAATAACAAAAACTCGAAATCTCGAGAATTGTTGACTTTGAGTTATCACTCAATAAAGCTCAATCGACAGCAAGGTTCACATCTAATTAGGAAACACCCTGTTTATCAGATTATGATGAAATGTTGCAGTTGGATGTAAAATAGTAATATCAAGCTCTTCCTGTCCTCCCGTCCTCATAACCATAGGAAATCCAATCAGATAATCGAAAAAAAAATTCAGTGGAAACATACACCCCAGTACAACATTTGCTTTTAGATATTAAATAGCAATTTCATGCTATTCGCGAAATTTAATGATGACGATTACGTTACTAGAACCATAGACAATGCGGGCCGAATAGCAAAAAAAATTGGAAAGTTTGTTTTTTCATTCATTCGTCAATTACATCCAGGGATATGCATATAGACAGTTATTCATGTGGTCTTCAAAGGCGAAATTGGCACATCAAAAAACAGGCGTTCAAAAGCTCCTGAAATTATTGACTGCCTTCTATGAAATTTCTCATAAGTGATATCATAAGGGCATCTAATTTCTCCGAAAAAAAATCGAAAAAATAAGTTGCTAAATAATATTTTAACCAAAATCATGAGTGCTGGTGGCAACAATATTCGGAGTTGATGACGAGGATTTCTGCAACTGCATGAATGCTTTCTGTTGAAAAAATAATACATTGCATTGTGTTTTTTAGATTTTTTTCATAGAAAAAATGATATTGTAATCTTTCGTGACAATAGTTGTCAAGTTTTGCCGCGGATAAACTCGAAAGAACTGCTGACAGGAGCTGTCATACTGTTTTACCATCTAGAAACCATTTTTAATTCAAAATGGAGCGTTTGTGATTGGTGAAAATTTAGACGAGGGAATTCCTGAGAATTCCTATAATTTTTTTTTGAATTCCTGTCCAACCTAAACACCAAACATTCAACATCAAGATGCGTATACTATGTATATCTTATTCAGCGGTAATACTAGATAGGACGAAATTGCCGAGTTACAAACACCCTCATGTATAATTCCAGCAATAATCTGAGCAAGGTGCCGAAGCAAACCTGAAACAGTTACATATGTATACTTACATGGATTAAAATTCATGCTTTAAGGCCGTTTCATGCAAGCTGTGAGGAATTGAAGACAATTCGGGCATCCCTTGGAGATTACGACGGTTTCGGGGTTGAGGTTTACTACCCTTGTTTAGGACGCTATTAGACAGTGGCGACTCATGACAATGTTACTGAAGGAATATGTAAGGAACAAGATTGTGAAAAAAAATTCTACACTTTTCACAGGTCGGTTAATTTAGTCAGAATTATTCGTAATTTCCACTTATTGTCTTTTGTCATTATAGAATTGAATATATTAAATATCAATATATCGAATATATTCATTGATTTAATTATTTACCCTGTTAACTTTTTATTGTATGGTTAAATTTGATTTGAAAAAGGGCATTGCCTGAAGCGACAGTTTGAATCTTTGAACAATAAATATATTCAGAAACAACCCTGAAATCAAATTTCACCATACAATGAAATATATTCAATTCCATAATGCCAAATCACAAAGAGTTTTGTTTTCTGGTTTCAAAAATTCAGGATTATCATACATCGAAAATTATTGGTTTTTTCATAATTCATTAATCAGTCAGTAGCATACATAAAGGGTGCTTTTTTATAGCTATAGAACTTCAAATTGCAATAAAACAACGATGGATTATTCGATTGACATGCATTTTATTCATTCGCATGATAATCATTTGGCATTACATTTTAAATATGATTTCTGGCATATGACCACCACGGCTGGCTCGGATGTAGTCCAATCTGGACGTCCGATTTTCGATGACTTTTTCCAACATTTGTGGCCGTATATCGGCAATAACACGGCGAATGTTGTCTTCCAAATGGTCGAGGGTTTGTGGCTTATCCGCATAGACCAATGACTTTACATAGCTCCACAGAAAGTAGTCTAGCGGTGTTAAATCACAAGAACTTGGAGGCCAATTCACAGGTCCAAAACGTGAAATTAGGCGGTCACCAAACGTGTCTTTCAATAAATCGATTGTGGCACGAGCTGTGTGTAATGTTGCGCCGTCTTGTTGGAACCACAGTTCCTGGACATCATGGTTCTTCAATTCAGGAATGAAAAAGTAAGTAATCATGGCTCTATACCGATCACCATTGACTGTAACGTTCTGGCCATAATCGTTTTTGAAGAAATACGGACCAATGATTCCACCAGCCCATAAAGCGCACCAAACAGTCAGTTTTTCTGGATGTAACGGTGTTTCGACATACACTTGAGGATTAGCTTCACTCCAAATGTGGCAGTTTTTTTTGTTGACGTAACCATTCAACCAGAAGTTGACGATTACGTCAACTATAATCTGACCGTAATGCACGAAAGGTACAGAATCATTATTTTTATAGCGAGTTTCAAACAATTTTCACATGTTCAGCAGTAGATAAACAATCCGTATTGGTGAATGGATAACCTCGAACTAAACAAATAATGCTTCGGCCGAACAGTTCTGTTCTACATATGTCTTGAAACAGGGCTGTGAAATCTGGACCACGACATGGTTACCTAACCTAGTATTTGCGCCACTGGTCATGCCCTCAGCATCAACATTCTCTTATTTATCTTGTCCAAAACGGATGAATCAATTAAATTTCCCAATGGGAATACGTCAAAACCAATATTCTACGCCACTGGTTTCGACCCCTCACCGCTCCAAATTCCTACCGCAACTCGGTCAGGGACGTATCACGAGATGCCCCCGAAAGCGAATAATGGTGTCCGTAATGGTGGATGTTTCTTCTTTTCGCATTATTAAGTCCCGGAGGAATAAAACCGGAGGGAGAGATTCCGGGCTATAAGTGGCCGATTGGGGAGGGTAATTAAACGAACCCGACGGACTGGGATCGAGATAGCCGAAACGAAATATCCGGGTCGTTTGAATATTATTGAAAATCACTCCCTGGCTTCCGATAAGTCTAAAAAAAAATTATTTTTTTTTTGATTTTCAATTCAGATTGTTATGAGAGAACCTATCGTGATCGTTAGAACGACAGTTCTCCACCTATCAAGTGGTATTATTGTAGGCATGGTTGATCGATCGTCTAGAGGTATGATTCGATTACCTGGTCTTTCGTCTTCTTCTCCGTGACTTTGTTCGAGTTTGTAATAATTAAACTCTTTTTAATTATTAACATATATTTACAAAGTCACAATAACAGTACAAACACAGTTTATACGGTACTGAATTTCGTCTTTAACTCTAGTTTTAATTACTCTGAACGTCTTCGATATGTCACGTCTTCGTCGTACTTACAAGTTTCGGTCGTCTCGTCTTTGATTCGTTCGCGACTCGTCTTAATCTAGTCCGCGAACCGTCTTTTCGTCTTACGTCTTAAGTTGACCGACCGAACTTGACTCGTCTTAGACTTGCCTTGAACTGACTCTCGACTCCAACTTTTTTCGTCCCCTGACCGCAACTTACCCCGCCCACTCTGAATATCCTTCCCTCCTTCCGGCTTGACCACACCCTTAGGGAAAGTACCATCCCTTAGTCCAATGAGAATTTTGCCGTACCGCCCACAAATATCTTCGCGGATTCCTGGTAATCGAATATTCTCAAAGGACTAGAACCTGATACACAGATGTGACACATCTGGTACGACCGTGTTGTCTTTGAACTTTCCCAACCCCCCAGTAAATCTCTTCAAGACTTACAACTCCATGACATATCTTCAACACCTAGAAGAATAACACATCCTTTTCACATTATATGTACAGGGTGGGCAAATAAGCGAGGTAAGCGGCTATATCTCAGGATCCACTCATGGTAGAGACTTGCGGTAAAAAATTTTACGACTAAAGTAAACAAAAGAAAACACTGGAAATTGTTTTGAAGTTCATACCTCCACCGCTAGGGGGCGTAATAGCTATCGTCGAGTAGAAAAATGCATTTTACTCGAGAAATTTTCATATTAAGTTGGAAAAAAAATATCATCACTGTAAACCTTGAAAAATTCTCTATCTGCTTGAATTGTCACTTTCGATTTTGCGACATCAAATAAGGGTGGGGGAAAGATAGAAATCTGACTGTTTGAAATGTCTGTAACTTCAGTTTGGCTCAACATTTTCGAGCAAATTAGATCTTATTTGAAAGACAACATCTCGTTGATTAAGGAAAAAATATACTCATGATGAATTTGATTCAGCTGCTTCCGATAGGGAGCGCTAAGTCAGAAGTTCATTGTTTTGTTCATTTTTCTCTGAAATTTCAAATGTAATGATAGGATTTTCCTAACAGAAACAAAAATTTCAATGAATTTGCATGGACAAACCTGAAGGTCGCAAAGCGATCATTTCAGGCGTTCTGAAGTTATGGCCGAAAGAAGATATTCTTCAACTGATGCACTGCGAAAAACCAAATTGAGTCTTCAAGTTCTAACAGAAACAGAAATCCCATCAAATTTGTATGAAAAAACCAAAAGGTCGCAAAGCGATAGCTTCAGGGGTTTTATAGTTATGGACGAAAAAAGATATTCTTCAACTGATGCACTGAAAAACTAAATTGTGTCTTCTTTCTGCCATAACTTCAGAACGCCTGAAATTATCGCTTTGCGACCTTCAGGTTTTTTCATGCAAATTCAATGAAATTTTTGTTTCTGTTAAGAAAATCCTATCATTACATTTGAAATTTCAGAGAAAAATGAACAAAACAATGAACTTCTGACTTAGCGCTCCCTATCGGAAGCAGCTGGATCAAATTCATCATGAGTATATTTTTTTCTTAATCAACAAGATGTTGTCTCTCAAATAAGATCTAATTTGCTCAGAAATGTTGAGCCAAACTGAAGTTACAGACATCTCAATCAGTCAGATTTCTATCTTTTCCCCACCCTTATTTGATATCGCAAAATCGAAAGTGAAATTCAAACAGATAAAGAAGTTTCCAAGGTTTACAGTGATGATATTTTTTTTCCAACTTAATATGAAAATTTTTCGGGTAAAATGCACTTTTCTACTCGACGATAGCTATTACGCCCCCTAGCGGTGGAGGTATGAACTTCAAAACAATTTCCAGTGTTTTCTTTAGTTTACTTCAGTGGTAAAATTTTTTACCGCAAGTCTCTACGATGAGTGGTTCCTGAGATATAGCCGCTTACCTCGCTTATTTGCCCACCCTGTACAATAACAACTCGTTCCCTGTAAATTCATTGAAACTGTCATGCCCTCGACACTTGAAGAAACTAATAGGTCTCCCAGCATCCGGTTGACCATCTCAATTATTTGCAGGGAACAATAACTGGATTCTATATTATTGTATTTCATTGTTTTGTTGCGATCAAGCAATCTAGCTCATTTGAATTCTAAGCTACAGGGCTCTAACTTAGTCTTTCTCCTGTTCGTAAATGATATACTCGATGATATAGACATTTCTATTTTGATGTTCGCTGATGATTTGAAGCTCTTCTGTAGGATATTCACTATTGCTGATTGTGTTCGATTATAGGGGGCGCTTGATGCTCTCTTAAGATGGTGTGAATCGAATATGCTGTCGCTAAATGTTTCTAAGTGCTATGCAATGTCATATACTAAGAAAAAATAATGATTCTTTATAATTATCGGGTCGATAATCTTGTTTTATCCCGTGCAACTGAGTATAGAGATTTGGGAGTGTTGTGTGACGGCCAATGTTTTTTTGTGCCACACTTGAATTAACTAATTTCTTCTTTCAGTAAAACTTATGGATTCATTATTCGTAATGGTAGGAGCTTTCAAAATTTTTACTGCTTGCGAAGTTTCGAGAACATGTTATTTTTAGATTCGTTGACGTGAATAGGCCTTCAAGATCCTGTGATTTAACACCGGTAGACTCATTTCTAGGAGGTCATGTCAAAGAACAGGTCAACAAGAATAATCCCTCGAAATTTTGAAGCATTGAAAGCAGAAATTGTCAGAGATATTGGTGAGGTAAAGCCGCAACTATGGCAGAATGAGGTAAAATATTTTGATGAAAGAATCGGATACTTTAGAAACTCAAGGTCAAATGGAGGATATCATTCTCACAGTAGAAATGGCAAACATTCTATTTCAAAAATAAATGAACACTTTTAAGTTACAATTGGAATTCTAGGTCTTTTGAATATACACTCTTTGAAATTCAATTTGAAAGAAACCCAATATGTATTTTCGAGTGAATCTCAGTCAATGAATCTTTCGAAACATAAAGTCATATTCCAGAATCCGAATGAATTTGAACCATTTATCACTTCTATAGAGCAGGATAAACCAGTCGAAAAATAAGCCGAAATATTAGACTGTTGTTTTGTGTCTGTTTGCAACGAAAGCGACAATGCTAGAGACACCCATTAGTCTCCGAATACAATTACATTCATTAACTCAAATCCGCGACTCCATTAACAACTTTATGAATAAACAAAATAAAGCTCGGAATAACAAATATACCCATTGAAATCCACCAACAAATAGAGTGTTCCCTTGACGAATCCATCGACATTATTTAACGACAAAGGCACCTCGAGAACAGCGGATAACACCTAAATCTCTCTTTGTCCCTGACTGCCTCATCAATGTTTTATTTTTCCTTCAACGTGGAAAAGAAAATAAAAGCTCATTTATAACTGCAAAAAGACCTGAAGAATAATAGCGAGCTGTATTTAAGTATAATGACCCGAATTTATATTGCCGGAGGTCGTTATTTGCAGGCATATTTTTTATTTGGCGGAAAGAGGGGGTGACAAACAAGAAAATAATTTAAATCTATTGCCGTTCTCCAAATTAGATCCTGGCCAAATTGGACTATTTTTCAACATACGATAACGTTAACGAACAAGTGGTGAAGGCTGCAGAGTGGGTTTGGAAGGGGGTTAGTGGTGTGTTGGTCCCGATGTTGCGACAAAGGAGACATTTATATCTTGATGAGACTCAGACAATTAATGTTTCAAAGAACGAATATATATCTTTTTGCGGATGAAGCTCACTTACTTACTAACATAGATACAATAAGAGATCTTATTATATGAGCTGAAAAAACACTAATCTTCTATTGAATCATCAGAAACCTTCGGAGAACTGCTTTACAGTAGTTTCCAAGCTACATATCCCACTGTGAATTGAAAGAAATATACTTAAAACCAAATTCATACTTTCTCCTTTTTTGCTAGGAATAGAATTCGATATTAAAAATATGATTGCATTGTGTCTATTATGGGGAACGTTCATTATCTATCTAGGTTGTTGCAAAAGTGGAGAATCGATCATTCTTCCTAAAATCCATTCGAAATTGATTAAAAAAACGCCGCAGTCGGATGTCTTCACTCCTGCATCTAAGAGGGCTTCAGCTGTGTGAAGAGCAGTTGGTGAAAGCCATTCAAAGCGACCAAAATATCGAACGTCAGCTGGTAAAGTTATGGTATCCATATTTTGGGACTTGTATAATAATAATAATAATAATAATATAAATTTATTTTCATAATCAAAGTACATTCCGAATAGAAAACAAGTCAAAGTACAAAAAGACCTTAAGGATGAAACAGAAAAAAAAAATTACAGAAGTAAGTCTCAAATATGGAGGTCGTTATCCAGGTACTCACTTATAGAGTACGGTTCAAGGTTCAGTAGTAGCTTTCGAGTAGCATTCTTAAACTCTCTGAAATCAGATAACGTTTGCAATTTTTTTGGTAGCTTATTGAAGAATTTGAGGCACATATATTCAACATTTTTTTGAGTTAACACAAGAGAGCACATGGGAAAATGGAAAGGAAAAATTCGTCGTGTATTATTCAGATTTCTATAGCCCTCGAAGTAGTGATCATATTTCTTCAGGAAAAGGATACATTTGAAGATATAAAGTCCCGTGGTTGTTAGGATTCCTTGGCTTTTGAAATGCCCTCGACAAGATGTTTTGGCGGATAAACCGAGCATGGTTCTCAAGGCTCTCTTCTGAATAACAAAAATTTTTATGATGTCAGAGCTATTGCCCCACATGATAATTCCATAAGACAGTACAGACTGAAAATTGGAAAAATACACTGTTTTGAGTAAATCATAGTCTGCTTGTTGTTTCAAAATTCGCAGTGTATAAAGAACAGAGTTTAATTTACTCCGTATAGAAATTATGTGTTCTGACCAACACAACTGATGGTCTAATATTATTCCCAGAAAATTGGCACTGGTAGATACGTTTATGGACTTTCCCATAAGTTCAATAACTTCTGGTTTTATGATTTTTGAATGCGATGTACCAAAAATCACACACTGCGTCTTAGCAGAATTTATGTAGAGTTGGTTTTGTAGACACCAATTTGAGACTGTGGAAAAAGATCTTCGGGCCACCTCGTAACTCTCAGCAATATTAGGTGCGGTGATCAGTAGGTTCGTATCGTCTGCGTACATGTAGCACTCTTCGACGATTGGTGCGATGGAAGGAACATCCCGTTGAACTTTTTCATGTGTCATAACGTTCTCCGGCAAGTCATTGATATAAATCAGAAAGAGGAGAGGCCCCATGATACTTCCCTGGGGAACACCAATCTCCAACAACTCATCAGATGACTCGTAGATAATTCCGTTTACCTCAATGGACACTCTTTGACGCCGGTTTTCTAAGTAACTCCTCATTAGATTTAACTGTTTGTCTCTTATTCCATATTGTTGTAGCTTACGAAGCAAATTATTATGTACCACGCAGTCGAAAGCTCTAGAAAAGTCGATGAACAGCCCCACCGGGACACCACCTCTCTCCACGGCTTGGAGAATTGAGCGCGTTAGTTCAAAGATCGCAGTTTCTGTACTCTTGGTCCTCAAAAACCCATGCTGATATTTCGAAAATATGTGAGACTTATGAAAAAAATTCAAAAGTCTATCTACTAGTATTCTTTCAAATACTTTGGAGAAAGAAGTCAACAAACTTATCGGACGATAATTTTCAAGGTCTTCACTGTTTCCTTTCTTGTAAAAAGGCTTCACCACTGCTATTTTCAGAGATTGTGGAAACACAATATTGGTCTTTGACTATCTTAACAAAGGTAACACTGTCAACGGTCGATATTAATACTGTTATTGGATCAATCGAGTGCCCAAATTGGGAAAAAAAGACCTCAAACTGAAACGACAACAATTTTCCCACCAAAACAATGTCCTATGTCACAATTTGATGAGAACCTTGGTTAATGATTGAAGTGGTCTTCCAACTGCTTGACAACCCAGCTCATTCTCCAGATCTGAACCCTAGTGATCATTGGCTTTTTGCAGACTTCAGAATAATGTTCCAGAGAAAGAAATTTGACCCTTTTGATGAAGTGAATGCCGAGGTTGAAGACTATTTCATGGGGAAAGACGAATATTTGTTGGGGTATCGCGTTTTCGTGGAGATTATTGAAACACTAATGGACGACAGACGAGAACTTTAATTTGGTAGAGCACTTGGAAACATCCTTGAATACTTTACTAACTCAACTGGTCATCATCTCGTAACTTACTGCACTCAACTCTCCGTTTTCCCTGTTTAACAAACATAAAATCATATTGTACACTATAAATTTCTTCTGCCTTTTCTTATTCTCTGAGTTGTATGCCTGCGCAAAAGTATCAAGATGCCTCACAGAAAAGCCATTGAACAGTTAGAGGTGCGTTGGAGTGTAATGTCACTCTTAAAGATGACTATATTGACTAATGAAGTATAATTTCCAATTGAGAAAGTGTTTTTAGTGCTAAGTCCCGGGTCTTATTGATTGAAGCGCTAAAATAATTGAAAAAAAAATAGGGCTGATGGAAAATTGATAATTTTTAATTCCAACACAATCCGAAATAAACCAATATTCGGATAACCATTTCCAAACCTCAAACTGGACACGATTGAATGTCCGAATCAATAATGTCCGCGAGACATTAAATATTCGCATTGTCCCGTATTCATCCAGAACCCCTCCCAAGCGCCTCATCAAATGACACACTAAACAATAGATAAAAATAGAATATTCAATCCGAATGAAACATTTAAATTGACGGCGATGAATTTTACTGGCTATTCCCAGAGCATTCAGGTCGTCCCATTACGGTGTAGCGCCAGACTGGGGGTTATCAATAGTTTATTGTTGACTATGGTAGAATTTGATGTGATCCAGTCCCCCGGTCCGTACAATGATACAGGCGGTGTTGCCAGAAATACATATTTCTCCGTATTTATACAGATTTTCGAGGCTTAATACAGATTGCATCCTAATACAGGTTTTCATACAGAATTTTCACATATTCATTATAATTATCATTTATGTTCAAATTTCATCAAGTATAATAAATTATTGACTCTTAACTTGAACGGGGTGGATAAAATAAAGAACATCGTTTTCTTGCGCTCATCATAGAGACAAAAAGCACACTGGTGTGCTCACTTACTCTCGAAAGACCTAAAGATTAAAGTGGCGACTTTTAAAGGGACCAGGTTTCTTAGATTTTAATGGTATTGTCCCTTTCGATTATTCCATTCGATTTCCGCATCGTTTCTTAAGGCGCTTACGTCGTTTTTCTGTCAATATCGTTTTGAGGTTTGATCACAAGTCGATCGACTTTTGACAGAACAAATGAAAATTTCAAAAATGATGTCGTTGATTGGTCAATTATTTGTATAGCGCCACCTTAAGGAAGAAAAGTTAAAAGGGACAATTGCCAAGCCGAATTGCCACAATTATCTTGAACAAAATCTAATCAGTGAACACACCAGTATTTTAGACATCTTACGAGACTAGAATTTGTTTTTAAGTTATTAAAATTCAATCATATTATGTTCTTATTTATTAGGTGTTGTAAAAAAGAAATCCATTATTTTCACAATAGATGGCTTTAGTTATCTGTACCTCGCGTTGTACAAGTTCGATCGGGTTTCACTATATGACGTCAGAAAGATGAGATTTCGCACTACAAAAACTTTCTGACATAAGTTGACTCAAATAAGTTTCACCACAAAGATGGACACTAACCAAAATACGCTATATTTTATAGTTTTTCTCAGATAAAGACAAAAATACATGCCATGCTGCTGAAAATGTACATAGTGTTCATGGACCTGATACTATAAGAGCAAATCACGTGCAATTTTGGTTTCGTCGATTCCGTTTCGTTAATTTAGATGTCAAAGATGCACCACGCATTGGGAGGCCAATTGTCGAAAATATCCATAAAATCATGGACATAATCGACAAATCGAGTTCTGTTTCGATTGCTCAAGAGCTTAAGAGTGCATAATAAACCGTTTGGAACACTATTTGCATAAGGCTGGACTCAAGAAGATGCTAGATGTATTCGTAACACACGAGTTAACGCAAAGAAACACAAGGAACGAATTTCTACTGCGAATAGCAACAAAATCGCGCCATTCTTGAAACGCTTGGTGACTGGTGATGAAAAGTGGAACATTTACGACAACGTCGAGCAAAAACGGTCGTGGTCGAAACGTGGTGAGCCGTCAGAAACGGCCAGAAAGGTTTTGCTGTGTGTCTGGTGAAGTCAGATTGGCAGCGATTTATCTACTAAGAGCTGATCCCCTATGGCACAATTGTTAACTCGGAACTATAGTTATCTAACAGAACAACGCATATTTCACCTGAATTGAATCATTCTAATTATAGTTATTGATGTGAATTTTTTTGAACTGGTTTTTGTCCTATGAAAATTTTGGAAACTGAATATGATATGTTTTACTAAAATCCATCTTTCCATTGAAAACACTTGACCCAGTAGGTACTAACAAAAATTTTGCTAACCTATATGTGCCGCGCAAATTAAATTATAACTAAAGATTTGTTTAGCTCTTGACAACATTGTTAAATTAAACCACAAATAAAATTTTCTACAGATTTCTGCTACTTCAAGTACAGATAAATGGCAACACTGGATACAGGCCAGAGATGATTACGAGGGTCTCTCTCTCGGAACTGTTTAACGGGATCATCGGTGGCAACGGCAATGTGTAATTTATAATTCGTCGACATCGATTGTCTACTGGATTGATAGGACGGACGCTTGCTAGATTGATATTGATTTCGTTCAGTACACTCGTAATCCTTCTGATGACAGTTCTACGTGAAATTATTGAGATAATACGGAATTTTCGATATGCGGCTTGTTTGTGAGGTTTATGTTTTAATAACATGGTTGATACTGGTTCGTTTCGTGGTAATCCCTTGAAATTGTACTGTGAACTTATTCTGGCGCATGCATTATTTACTATTAATCTATTACGAGGAATATTTTAACAGGATTCTTGGAAAGGGTTCCAAGTTCTGCAACTTTATATTCAAATTTGCTCCGCTTCAACCATAAATAACATTGTGTTAGCATTGAGATACTCAAATGAAGGGTTTTCCAATGATATGTTCCATTTTGAATAAAAAAAATAACGTTATTTTAAGATGAATCATCAGATAAAATTATACCAACTGAAAAAGAAACTGCAACACCCAAAAGTAGGTGTTTAAATTTAATTTTTTTTTGATAAAACATAGATAATATAGCAAGGAGTAAATGATTGAAATTAGGAGAAAAAAACGAAGGGTTCGCAATTTTTTTCCAAAAATTTGTTGATAATGTGTTTGTCCACCGCGGTTATCTATACACTCCACAACACGTCTCAACGTTGATGCAATAAGATGGTCTATTTCTTCTTGAGGAATACTATCCTAAGCTACCTGTATTTCATGTCTCAGAGCCGCCAAAGTCCGTGCAGGCTGGGTTAAATTTTTAAACCTTCTACCCATGAGGTCCCAAACATGCTCTATGGGCGAAAGATCGGGGGATCAGGGCGGCCATGACAAAATATTCACATGGGTCGCTTCGAAAATGGTCAAACTAACTTTGGCAACATAAGGTCGGGCATTATCTTCCTGAAATATCGGATTCTTGAGCTGGTTAAGGTAAGAAGAAGACGGAAGGACATGTGGCTCCACTATTTCTTGAAAGGTAACGCAGCGCTGTCAATAAAGACTAAAGGTGACCTACTTGCATGTGCAATAGCACCCCATACCATAACGCCTACTGTCCGGTATACATGATGCTCAATATAAAACTGAGGTTCACGTTTTTCTCCCAGACGTCGTCTAACCCTTCTTCAGCCATCATGTGCACCCAAGGAGAATCGAGATTCGTCAGAAAAGACGAAATGTTGGCGTTCTCTGCACCATTGTAATCGTTGCCGGCAATACCCAACCGTCAGAGGTAACACAAGATGGGGTCGATAATGCTGCAGTCCAAAGGACTTTATCCGGCGGTAAACCATTCGGACAGTTACAGGATGGCCTTGTTCTCTTAACCATTCATCAGCCAAAGATCGAGTTGTCGCAAATCGGTCTCTAATGGCCATAAGTCTTAAACGTCGATCTTGAACTTCATTAGAGCCCCATCTACATCCGGTGCATACTCTTCTTCGATTTCGGGCATTATCAAACCAAACATCACGAAGACCAAAATGTGCTTTGGTTTTTCGAACTGTGACTGTAAAATTTTCAACAATTCAGTAATAATTTAAAATATTTCAAAGCATTGTTGAAGAAGTGTATCGTTCCTTTTTCAGTGATAGCTCAGTTTTCATTTGTTAAATGTCAAATGATTACAGATTCGGAGTGACAGCTACCCAGAAAGCGGGCTTTTCAAAATGAAACCTCATATTTTTTGTTTGTGTTATCCTCACATATCGTACAATATTTCAATATGCGGAAGCTCTTATCGCCTTCTTATCAGAACATCGGGATTTTTCATTTACCGAATCTTTTTAGAGTGAAAAATGATTCCAAAGGTACATTGAAGAAATTTTTGGTGGGTTAATTTTATTTTTCAGTTTCATCATCATTGGTGATGATACCTTCTAGGAATGACTATTTCAATTTTAGCAATTTTTTTTTTGTTTGGTAAACTTATTTCCATAATTACTTATATATACTCTTGTTATTTTTTTTAGCATTGAGGGATCAATAAATATATGAATATTATTATATTGGAGAACCCTTTATTTGAACTTTATCAACTCAGCACTATCGCTCTGTTTTGAAGAGTGCATAGCAAACAAACAGAGTGAAAAATTGAGAGATGAATGAAAAAGCATCGGAGGCAACCCAGATAATCTCCCTAATCTCTTAATATTTCATACATCGTCAAGCTATCAATTTTGATCGATTGGTTCGTTCAAAGCGTCCTGTAAAATGTTTCCCCGATCTATTTTTCTCCTTGTGGCTCCCAAGTCTCTGGCGCATGCAAATAAATCATCTTTATCATTCGGCAAATGAGGAAAACTTTGGAAACTGACAATACTTTTAGGGTAGCAAGTGGAATCCTTGCATTCGGTTTGAGTGATGGATTGTTCCGTTTACATGGAAGAATGGTCGAACTCCTCTGGGTTTACTGCGTATGAATATTGGAGTTCTCCTAGGCAGTAGTTGTTGTTCGGCAAAGTTTATTTGTACAGGAAAATTTCCGGTAATATGCAAGTTTTTCAAGGATGGATTTGAATTTAACGAATTCAACTAAAATTTTTACTGTTTGGTTTTGTGCTATATCATCAGAATATGAAGATCGAACTGATTGTTTTCTTCCCATAGAAAATAGGTATATCTGAAGAAGTATGATCTCGTTATTTTCAGTTCAATGTTGAGGTGTTTAAAAAGTTTATAGTAAAGAAATCTAAATATGTGAAAACTGCTAAGTTCCGAATATTGAACCAAATATACAGAATCAGATAGCTTTTAAACTTTTATCCGATCTGCTTGAATAATTACTAACCATTTCGATTTGGTCTCATCCAATTTACAATGTTTGTTACCGAATTCCATTTAGATTCGTTCAACTGAAATTTCAACCTGGAATTTTAAATATTTTTGCCTAGATTTATCAACAAGGCTTTCATTTGCTAAACAAAACATTGATAGTTGCAAGAGTTGTTCGAATAACCATTCCATTGAATTTCTTTCATTATTTGGTGATTATGACTGCACCAAAAAATTGTATTTTTCAATTTTTTTTATACTTTTAATGTATGAACCCATTGTCAAAACAAAAATCAATTCCATAGAATTGGAGTGCTGTTAATTCAACAAGAAAAAATTCCATTTCCGCATTATTTTCACATGAATTTTTCGAAAAATAGCGTTTGAAACAATTTTTTTTAATAGAAGTAAGTACTGATAATTTATTCTACAATATAGGCTTTAATGATAGTTATTTACATAGGCGTACAACTTTACTTCCGTTTTTTTTTCCGAAATTCGAGGCATTATTTTGAAAAACTGGTTATACAATGATTATGATCCAAAGTTTTGTCCCAGGCTGGCCACTTCTTTCTCCCATCTTTCGGACAGCGAACGAATCCCGCTTTAAAAAAACTGGTCATCTTTTGAAGCTATCCACGAATCGGTCCAACTTTTTACTTCTTCATAAGACCGGAAGTGCTGTTCAGCCAAGCCGTATGCCATTTATCGAAACAAGTGATAGTCCGAGGGAGCAACCTCCGGAGAATACGGCGGGTGGGGTAGGACTTCCCATGTCAACGTTTCCAAGTATGTCTTGACCACTTTCACAACATGAGTTCGAGCATTGTCATGCTGTAAAATCACTTTATCATGTCTCTCGTTGTATTGCTGCCGATTGCTTGTGATTGTTTCAGTCGGTTTTAACAACTCATAATACACTACACCGAGCTGGTCTCACCAAATACTTAGCATGACCTTGGAACCGTGAAAATTCGGTTTGGCCGTCGACGTGGAAGCTTGGCCGGGATATTCCCATGATTTTCTGAGCTTCAGATTATCGTAATGAACCCAGTTTTTGTTTTCAGACACAATTCGATGCAGAAAGTTCGATTGTGAACCACGCTTTTCAAATGAAACTTTCGGCTTGTGTTTGATGTGTTTGGTCGAAATTAGTGATTCAGAAAGACTTCCATCCATCCAAATAGAAGAAGCAGTGCCGGTTATTGGTTAGGTTCAAGTTCATTTATTGTCTGAATTCTTTTCCGAAAAAATGCGTTACATTATGAAATTGGAGTTGTGTAATGAGTTTCATTACGTAAAGCAAATGCAGCAGTGGTCTAATACCTTCGAAATAAAGCTGTCGTAGGAGAAGGTATGTTAAATAACAAAATTCAAATTGATATTGAAAACATTTCAAATTCATACAATTATAATTTTAAAGAACATAATATAAAGTGTCAGCACCATCAATCAAATATGTTATGTAGGTACAATGTAAAGGTTCATGAAATGTCTGAATAATTCTCATGTTGAAAATCTCAAAATCATCAAGAATGACTCATTTGAATTTTATATTCCAAGAACACATAGGTCTCTTGCAATGTTTTTGATTTCTTACCTTAAAATGCTTGCAAACCTCCAAATTGAGTCTCAATCTTCATTCCATGATCAATGAACTGGCAATCTTACCCTGTCAAAAATTACGCTCAAATTGAAATTCACGATCGAACGACAAAAAGTCGTCTATATTCAAATCCATAATGGCCGCCAGGACGCCTGGAAGCCGATAAACATGCAGGACGAAGACGTCGCCATGAATTAACCAGACCACGATCCCACACCTGGCCCCAGACTAATCAGATTTAACGGGTCCTATCGGGTCAGTTGAGGCAAAAAGTTCGGACTGCTTCCTGCTATCCAGGGCGTCCCAATCAATCCTCCTTTCTGCCTCTTCCGGACACAATGAACCTGGCTTTTTCTTCTTGCTGATTCCTGACGGATATCCCCACCCCCCTTTTCTCCCCCTCAGAATCTTCACTCTGCAAACATTCAACGTACAAATAGAATTCTCGTGTTTATGTCTTCTCGCGAAGGTTTATTGGATTGTTGGACGTAGGCTTGAGTTTATTTTTTTGGTTAGAATCCTGCTGATTGTCCATGTCTTGAATCCTTGGAGTGCTCAACAGGGCGAAACAATTCTGTTACTGAACTTTAACCTACATCTACTTCAACAATAGCTGTGCTTTTCCGATGGTCTGAAGAGATTAGTGCACGATAGATATTCCCTCGAAAAGTGTAAACAATGACTGTGTAATCTCATGAACCAGACCTAACGTTTTTACACTAACCTCTCTTTGAGGTTGGTAGATTTCCTGAATGTTTAGAGGACGAATTAAATTTCCTCAAATGTTTTAAACGATCGACGTCAGATTTTGGAGAAAGCTTGAAATTGAAATTGTAATTTTATATCATACTACGAAATCTCAACCCAATTGGGTTCATGTTTTCATAGAGAGATCGGGTTTTTCCTTTCCATTATTCTTCTCTAGGTTTATACAATTATTGTTCGATTCTAGTGAGTTTTGTTATTAGCTAATCAATAGCTGACATATTCTGTACGAAAAATGAAATTGTAATTTTATATACCCAGGTTTTTGGCTCAGGAATGTTTTTTAACATTCAATGGTTGCAGGATTTCTTGAATTGTCATTTCGATATCATTGTCCAATGATTCTCAACTCGATCGAATCTTTAATTTTGAACTCAACAGAATGACAAAATTTCAAACAGTCATATTTACAATATTTACAGATCTTCTAATCGGATTTTGTGCGAACCTACCCAGAATATTTAGGTTATCACGTAAGGGGCCAGCCGGTTGGTATATGATTTCGAGAATTACGATGTTATGACGAAATTATTGAGCGATTTTTTCATAGAAGTAATGTTCGACAGCCAAATGTCTCTTATGAAGAGTTTTCCAAATAGATATTTCATTTTGAAACGAAACTGAAACTGAAATTGTAGAAATCACTACATAAATGGAGAAAATTCGCAGAATCAAAGCACTTTTGGGTCGTCGTGAAGCACCTTTTCAATCAGCAATGGTGAAACTGATAGAAAAATTCGAGCTGCTGGAGAAAAATAGTGATGTGAAGAATAGAATCCGTGTGAGTCGCTCAAAACCAACTGAAACTATTTCTGAGAAACCAAGTTTGTCGATTCCTCGTTGATCTTGGATATTAGGCTTTCCACAATTTTGCATAAACGCTTAAATATTAAGGCTTATAAAATGCAGTTAACAAGGAGACTCAAGCCAGTCGATCACCAGCAACGTGATTGTTATTCAACATCAAAAACAGCATAGTTTTGCATTTTATACATATCCTTTCCAGATGAAAACAATCCAGAATTTTAATCAAACTTGGTCGACGTAAAAAAAAATTGATGATAAATGAAGTGAAGAGAGAAATTTTGGAAAAACACAATACCTGAAATATATCGACAGGAGGCTCAAACGACAGCAAATGAGTTATACTAACACCCCCTCCAAGATTCACGTCAAGTTTGGGAACACCATGTGTACCCAGGACGTTCATGCTCATCGTTATTGTTCTGAAAATTACATTGTTCATTAAATCAAAGATCTATATTCGAACACGAATACAAGAGTTCAAACAACATCAGGTGTAACGAGGGAAAGTAAAACACCAAATGGTATCCGCCAAGGAGACTCCCTAAGTCCAATGATTTTCAACCTAGTAATGGATAAGTTGATTGACAAAGTTAAAAACATAAAGGATTATACTATGGGCGGCAAAATATTACAATTTCATGTTACGCAGACGATGCGGTATTGATCGCAGATTCAGAGGACAATCTACAAAGACTCCTTCACGCCTTTTCGAAAGCGGCGACGACCTTGAATATGTTGATATCAACGGAAAAAACAAAAACTTTGGTGATATCGAAAGATCCCATTAGGTGTAAGTTGGTAGTGGACGATAAGATCATAGAGCAGGTAATGAACATCAAGTACCTAGGTGTAGAAATAACGAGCGATGGAAATAACTATAAAGAAGTCAGGCAACAGGTTATGAAGGGAGCACGCTTATCTGGATATCTGAGAGACGTAACATGGAAAAATAAATACCTCAGGACAGAGAGTAAAGTTAAGATCTATAAAACGATGATAAGGCCCGTATTGACTTACGCTGCGGAGACACGAGCTGACACAAATAGGACTAAACAACTATTATATTACGTACGGACGAAATGAGTACACTGAGGAATATAGTTGGAAAAACCTGAAGAGATCGCAAAAGGAACTCGGCGATAAGGAAAGAATGTGGAGTGGTAGACATCGGGAAATTCGTCAGGAAGAGACGCAGAGAATGGAATGATCATGTTGGTAGATCGGGCTATGAAAGACTTATAAAGATAGCACGAGATCGAAAACCCACTGGAAGGAGAGACACAGGAAGACCAAGAAAAAGGTGGCTGGAGAGCTGAGTATCCACCTCGGTAGAGACACCGTGAAGAAGAACAGGTTACGACCTAAATAAAAGAGGAAGAAGAAGAAGAAGATTTAAGTTTCTTGTCTACTGCTTCTATTCGAAAACTCTCCAGCAGGAAGTGACACCGAATCATCGAAAACGACATTCGAAACACCGAAACCGCGACCTTCAAAGCTGGAAACCGCCATCCGCCTCGTTTTCTGAGGCCAGAACCCGGCAGGAATTGAATCCGCCGCGTATCAGAATTTGCAATTCAATCCGCAAAGTTATTTCGTCCGGTCGTACAAAGTAGTTACATTCCAGTAAGCCGCGGGATTTGAATAAAAAAACCGTCGGCTCCCGTGACAGCTGTTCCTTATAATCAATCAAATACCTCGCCCCCGGTTCGTCTTCGCCCTCCGGATCCCACGCCAATAAAAAGACGCGCGGCAGACGCGTAATATATTATCATTTGAACGCTCGGCAAAAAATCGGAAATTTCGCCGGTTTTGCAGCCCGTTAATTCCGTTCGAGCGTTAACAAGTTTTTGGGGATTTGCGCCCATTTTTCACGAGCGTGTGGGACCCGCGGATCCCGGAGAATAATGTCCATATTTTCCTTGAGGGATGAATCCCGGCGGATGGCTTGTCGAATCGAATGACGGCAACGTTGAAATATTGTCGTCTTGTCTAAAGGGATGATGATAGGATCTAGACGGTCTAGACGAATTTTAGGGAGAAGTTCCTGCATTTGTCCATTGTACTTGAATAGATACCAAGCCTTGGATCCTACTCATTTATTATCGATTGATATTGACCTTTATTTCCAAGAAATATAATACATAATTTAGGGGTGAAGTCTAGCTTGAGTTACTCTACTTACCCCCTCATAATTAAAATAGATTGTAGATTATATTTAAAGTGAGGTTTAATTTCACTGCCCTCTTATGGTCTATTGTGCCCCCTATCAGGGCAATTAGTCATCTTAGTCTACAGCTCGTCCTCCAGATTTAATGATCTCTAGTATCTGAGATGGCTTCAAGAAGGTTACTTCTTCATTTCTACTATCGCCTTGTCCAAAGTATTTTTTGCGTTAGCTAGCGATGACGAGGCAATCCATTATCAGGTAATCCGCAGAATCTTGCACTAGTCGTTTTCTGCATGAGAGCATGACCAATTATCGTGAGGTGATTCCAGAGGCGCCAATTCCCTGGAAGGAATCTAATGAGAAAATGTAACAATTCTTGCAAAGATACAGATACATTTCAGATTTCGCTGTATCAAAGTTTCGAAGGAATTTTTCAGAATGATTCAACCTAAGAAGAGTCCGCCAGATTTTTTTTCTGTTTCTCCTTCTCTTGAATCTATTTTGAAGGTTCCATTCACCTATACTTAAGATAGGTTCTGAGTCTATGGAAGTATTTTGTGCTTCTTTCCAGGTGACCGGGAACCTATAAGAAACAGGCCTTGCTATTCTTGCCTATTTCGATGAGTTTTCTTCGGTAGTCCAATACCATCTTAGAATCAATAATTTGAGAGCTCAATTCATTGATTACGGCCTGACTGCCAGAATGTATTGTTTTTTTTTACAATTTCTGATAGTTTTTTACTAGGTTCATTTCCAAACATTGCTAGTATCTCAGCCTGAAAGACACCTGATCAGCAGCTAAACGATAGTGAGTATTTGAAGCCAGCGAATATTCCAGCGCTACTCCGAATCGTGTTTTTGAAAATATCTGTATTTTATATTGGGAGCTAGGATTATCAACTGAACTACGTCCTATTTCAATCCATTTTATCACTCGTATCACTGACACTGTTGATTTAGTTTCATGAGAGATTAGCATTTTCGGAAAAATAGGCAATCAGAACTATTTGTAATTTACGTAATTCGTGCCTTATTGATTAGACATCAATTTTGATTTATTTATATCGATTAATCATTTTCCCAAAGAGTGTAATGATGATACTCCGAAAGATTTGTAGTCGTCCTTGTATTCTTATTCATTAAGAATATGTTATGGTGTTTGTTGCTTAAGACCTCGAATAAATCATATGGACCTAAGCAATGGACAATGGATCTACTCTTCTATTATGACTGCACAGAGATAGACTTTTCAAGAATGTGAAGAAGTGGAGAATCGGGATTGGATGAGAGTAAGGAATGGAAAAATCGAATGGTATATAATAAACACCGAGAGAGATATCATAGACAACGTAGAAAAAACAGAATTGACATGGTTCGGACATATACGAGGAAGCATACAAAATGTATGGATGAAAGTTCTGACAGAAGCAGTTGGAAACCTGAAATGAGAGCTGCAGATGATCGGATGTATATGTGTTGGATCCAGTTATTGTTTCCTGTAAATAATTTAGATGGTCAACACGATGCTTGGAGACCTATTAACTCCTTCAAGTGTCGAGGGCATGACAGTTTCAATGAATTTACAGGAAACGAATTGTTATTGTACATATAATGTAAAAAGGATGTGTAATTCTTCGGGCTGTCGAAGATGTGTCTTGCCGGTTGTAAAACTTAAGAGATTTACTGGGGTTAGGAAAGATCGAAGGCAAGACGGTTGTACCAGATGTGTCACATCTGTGTATCAGGTCACGGAGAAGAAGTTGAAAGGCCATGTTATCGAATCATACCTCTAGACGATCGATTAACCAAGCCTACATATGTATATATAATTGTGCCTAATGATTTAATATCTTCACATTTAGTATACCCAATACGGATCTGAAAAGAGTAACAACTCAAAACACCACAGCCACAAACGCACCACATTCAACATTCGAATAACAATTGCGACACTAACATTCCCACCAATCGCTTGGCTCAAATATAGCAACCGCAGCGAATTGTGCGTATGAAGCAATGAAAAAAGAAACCATTGTGCGAACGATGAAGTCGAGCCCGCGGGTATTTTTCTTTTCGAATCAGTTCGTTGGAAAAATTTCCCGAGAGCGCCAACAATGGCGGGAAAGAAGAGCGTGTAAAAGAGCGGTCGGCGGGTCGCATATATAAACTTATTATGCGCGATTTGCCCTCCCATTTTGTCCGTTCCACAACGGACCCCGAAAGTTACGACCGGTACTTAATTGTGCGGACGGCGGCGGGATAGAATTCCCCGGGATATGCTCGGGCGGTCTACGCAGAGCCCGAAACTTTTCCCAATCGGCCGATCATTGGGGAATTTCATTTGCAAGCGCTCAAGTGACGTGGCACTGTCGTGGGAGGAGATGCGGGGGTCGGAGATTCGTTATGGGTTTCTCTATTTTGGGCAGACGGTGTTTTTTTAGGAGAGAGTGGAATGTGTTATTCCTAAAAAGTAACCATGTTGATAAAAATTAGGTACAACGTGAACTAAATTCCTCGCCTCTTCAAGGTTTATCGAGAACTATCGGAGCTAGAAGCAAAAAAAATATATATTTTCGAGCAGTGTTTGAGCGGTCGTTATCATATTAGTCGTCTTAGTTTGAACTACAGTATCTGGGATGGCTTCAAAGGGTTTACATCCTCACTCCTATATGTTTCTTATCAAAATCATTTTTTGCGTTGGCTAGCGATGGCAAGGCATTCCATCATTAGGTATTCCAGTGTATCTTCCTCCTCCCCGCTGAATCTTGCACTAGTTGTTTTCTGCATGACCTATCATCATGAGGTGCTTCCAGAGGCGGCAATTCCCTGTGAGGAATCCAGTGAGGAAATGAAGCATATTCTTGATAAGATCCTGATACTTCTTAAATTTTGCAGTATCTATGTTTCCAGAGAACTTTTTGTAATGATTCAACCTAGGAAGAATCCGCCAGGTGTTTCAGTTTTCTTTTTTTTTTCTTCTCTCGAACCTATCTTGTTGGTTCATTTACCTTTAACATCGAAAGGTTCTGAGTCTATAGAAGGATTTTGTGCTTCTTTCTGGCAAGTGTGTTTGCCTCTGCATTTCCTTCAATAGTGACCGCGAACTCAGACTAAACAGACCTTATCATTCTTGCCTATTTCGTTGAGTTTTCCTACGGCAGTTCAATACCATCTTAGAATCAAGGATGTTAGAGCCCAATGCTTTGATTGCCGCCTGACTGTCAGTATGTATCGCTTTATTACATGTCTGATATTTTCTCACTAGGTGACGACTAATCTTTCGATTGCAAGTATCTCTGACAGAAAGTCACTTAGGCAGGAACCTAACGAAAGCGAGCATTTGGTGCTCCTCAAGATTTTTCGAGAACTATTGGAGGTAGAAGAAAATATATGACACATTTTCGAGCAGTTTTGAACGGTCGTTATTCTAAAAAAACTCTCCAACTTCACTCACTAAGTTCGAAGCTTTATCAGCAATAACACTTTTTTTCATTATTAGATCTTCATCGACAAAATAGTTATCTTCAAGAGTGATACATGAATTTCAACGCCCCTTCATCTTTTTAAGACTTTCTCTGTAGAATCATTCCTCTCTGCTTTCGATAAAGGCTTCAACCCTGACAGTCACTTCTTCATTAGTCCATTAGAGGCAAATTTCCTTCTCTGGAGCATTCTTTTAAAGTCAGCGGAAAGCCAGTAACCACTGAGGACTAGATCAGGTGATCACGAAATTGGAAACACCATTCGTTCAATTCGACCATGGTTTTCATCGAATTCAAGAAGCACTGTATTGGTGAAAGAATTATTTGTTGAAGTTGACAACGTTTTTCCCGATTTTCTGCACACAATGGATTCAACAACGTTGAATTTTATTTACTGTTGATGGTTTCACCTTTGTCCAGATAGTCAAGGGGCAATTACTATGCACGTCCCATAATACGGACGCCATAATCTAGCCAGCTGATCTTTGAGGTTTTGGTTATATTGGACGGCTTTCACCGACTACATTTGAACTTAGCTGACGCTCTATTCGAGTCTACTGTTGGGAACTACTATACCCCAGCCATCTATTGTAATATATCGACGCAAAAAGCTATTCATTCCACTCAAATCTCCAAACAGCGTTCGGCAAACATTAAAGCTTTCTCATAGACAAATATTCCCGCAAGTAGCGAGTGCACTTCCTTCTGGTATCTTCCTCAATACCGCTATTTCACTCATCTTCAATTTAGGATCGCTCAGAACTATTTCGTGGACTCTTTAGATGTTTTATGAAATAACTGTGGAATTCGGGTGACCAGAGAGTTCAGTATCGCCTATGGTTTTCCGATTTCATTCAAAATCAGCATACCAGCTCTCTAACATTAGGGAGCGGAGTCAGAATAAAACTCATCAAGTTATTGCTTAGCATCCGCAGTATTTTTTCCTATCAAAAGTAGTGTTTTATCAATGTATATGTATATGAATGATGAAGCATAACCCTCCAATAACAAGGCTACATAAGAATAAAGATTAAGTTAAAAGAGCCTAAGACAGCCAGACCTTCGTCATTTTATAAAAGTTGAAAGGTCCTCTACACAGATAAAGACGACCAGCGACTATAGAGTTCGGGATGTTGTTACTTTGGCAGGTAACCGGTAGTGAAGGTGTATAAAATAGTAACTTACTGATTTAATTATTTACCCTGTTCACTTTTAATTGTTAGGTGAAATTTGATCTCAGGGTTAATACTGAATATATTTATTGTTTATTATAGAATTGTCATACGGGGCAACGTTTCGGGCAGTCCTTTTTTTTGTTTTTTTTACAATTAAAATAGTTACTTGAATTCGTTAAAGTATAAAGCTCAATTTTTCATATTTTCTTTGGGATAACTTGAGAACTCGTGATCCTTTGATGGACATTTATGAGAGTTGTCACTCCTTGCCAGATTTCTCTAAACTTTCATAATTACAATAATACATTTTTCTTAGTATAAAGGGTAAATTTTATACATGTTTCTTGGAAATCTATAAAATATTTCTACCTCAATACTTGGACAGATTTGATGGTTTTCACATCTTGCCAGACATATTGAAGGTTCGCATTGGGAGCTATTCAAAAATTGAGGTTCATTTTGAGGAGTATAAAGTACTATTTTATATACCTTTACACTCCGTTACCTGCCAAAGTAACCACCACCGAAACTCTATAGTCGCTGGTCGTCTTTACCTGTGTAGGGCACATGCACAGAAAAACTTTAAGTTTCAATTAAATGATGAAGGTGTGGCCGTCATGGGCTCTGGTTCTACTAATCGTTCTTCTTATGTAGCCTTGTTATTAAATTGTAATGTTTTATCATTCTTATATTTTATTTCAACAAGTTGAAATTCAAATGCAATTCTACAAGATAAATATGGTGATCAGAATTTATGATTACAATAACAATTCAATATTATTTTTCCTGAAAATAATGACAAGTTACAACAGTAATTTAATATTTGAAAAGGTAAACAAAAAATAATATTAATGCAAGCAAACCAAATAACATCTTGAACTGAGCAATAAATCCGAGATCTTATTAAAAAAAAAACTGAATCCCACCACCCCCAAAATATTCGAGATTTACTCCATCATCGAAAATCCGTCCGAACTCATCCACCTTCCCAATTTTTTCCCTATCTGTCTCGTTAATTTCCTTTCATCCCGAACGGAACTTTTCCGCCGCGGAGAGAAAAAAGAATGAACGAGCGACCGCGATTAATGAGGTGAAATTGAAAGTCTGATGAGGCGAGAACGACTACGGGGTTTTCCCCGACAATTCCAACAATCCGGGACATAATTAAATTCAACTGAGGCAGCGCATAAGTTCAATCCGGAACTATCAATCTAGTGGGCAGGGATCAGCGGACGTTCGGAGCTCTCCCTGATGGGCTCTGGGGCGATTACTTGATGCTGTTCAAACTTAAACCTTGGATAAATAACGGGAATCGGCGTAAAATATAGCAGAAATTGGGCAGACCGACCTTTCGGTGTTAGCCGGTAATTGAGAGTGTGCTGTAGATGTCAACGGAGGTTGAATTAGCCATTCTGCTTTGTTATGGTGGACGTTGAACAAGACGGAGGCTTCGTTCGAGGACGATCTTGAGGGTAGCAGATGGTTAAAACGGTTTTATGTCATCGTATGAATGTGTTGAGTGAATGTCGGTGAACTTTAGTCGTTTCGAAGAGAATGAATGTAGGATCCAGTTATTGTTCCCTGTAAATAATTGAGATAGTCAACAGGATACTTAGAGACCTATCAGTTTCTTCAAGTGTCGAGGGCATGACAGTTTCAATGAATTCACAGGGAACGAATTGCTATTGTACATATAATGTAAAAAGGATGTGTTATTCTTCGAGGTGTCGAAGATATGTCATGGAGTTGTAAATATTGAAGAAATTTACTGGGGGGTTGGGAAAGTTCGAGAACAAGACGGTTGTACCAGAAGTGTCACATCTGTGTATCAGGTTCTAGTCCTTCGACAATATTCGATTTCCAGGAATCCGCGAAGATCTTTGTGGGCGGTACGGCAAAACTCTTATTGCACTAGGGGATGGTACTTTCCTTAAGGGTGTGGTCGAGCCGGAAGGAGGAAAGGATATTCAGAGTAGACGGGGTGAGTTGCGGTTAGTTGAGGAAGAAAGTTCGAGTCGAGAGACAGTTCAAGTTAAGTCGAAGACGAGTCAAGTTCAAGTTCGGTCGGTCAACTTAAGACATAAGACGAAAAGACGGTTCGCAGACTAGATTAAGATGAGTCGCGAACGAGTTAAAGACGAGACGACCGAAACTAGAATTAACGACGAATTTTGACACCTATCTTTTGAGCTTGATACTAACCAACAAGAAGGGATGTAAGAGTATGACACTTGCGGTGCCATCTGTACGCTAGGTATTGGACTAATTGAGTGTTTCCTATACAAACTAAATTTCAATCTATATATTTTCAACTTCAATTTCAAATCAAAATGGGAATTAACAAACTCAAATTGGCAATAATCAAATTCAATTTGGGACTAAACACATTCCATTTGGGACTAAACACATTCAAATTGGGAATAATCAATTTCAAATTAGGACGACATTTATTGCTATTTAATATTCTATGATATTCACGAACCTTTGTAACGTGTGTTTATTTGAATTCTAGTCGAGAGTGCTGTGGAGAAATTAGTGTTGATTTTTCTGTGATTACAAGTAGCGCTTAGCTTCTACCATATCAGTAACAATTGTTTACATACTTCAAATCTGGGAACGATCTATGGTACCGATTCTTCGAATCTGAGAACTAAATGGTACAAGCTAAGCGCTTTTTGTGATCACAGATAATCAACTCTAATTTCTCCACAGCACTCTTGACCACGAATTCAAATCATTCTTCGATTTTTCGAGCTCCTTAATTTCGTAGCCTCCAAGATAAAAATGGACCTCATCATTGAAGATGATTTCTCTGAACAACTAGATCATTTTGATACATTTCAAGGACCCAGTTAGCGAAGATATGATGGATGCTGATGATCAACAAGCTTGAGTTAAGACCTAAGTCTTGTGTAATGTCGTTTGTGGTACGCCAACTTCCCAAGATCGATGAAAAATGGATAAACCAGGGTTTCGATTCTTGCCATCACTAAAGTGTCCCAACAGCTCAAATTTTTTCAACACTTTCACTATTTCCGACAGAGAAGGTGTTCTGCACGACAGTCCAAAAGCGCTTTAGTTCTGGGAACTGGCACTGCACTGCAAGTGACTATTAAAAATTGCGTTGTTGAAGAAGAGTATATTCTCTTTTGAGGAATAGCCTAGTTTTCAATTGTCAATTGTCGAAAGAAATCAGTTTCAGAAGTGACGGTCCGCAAATAGCGGGCTATTCAAAATGAAACCTCTTATTGGAAAATCCTTGAAAAACATCTTATCTTAAAATGTGACTCAACAAATCTGAAACGATATGTGTGAGGTGAATCTGTTGGATTTATAGGTTTACCATAGGATTCACTAATACACAGTTAATGTTCCAATAGTTTAATAAAATCTCAAGAATGTCTCTCTCCGAGCAAGCTCGATGTCGAATAGACCTATCTCATAGGTTAGACCACTGTCATTCGCTCTAGATCATTGAAGATCGATTCTTGTTCTTTCGCTCGATAGTCCTCGATGGCCTCGTCGCTCGCTTAATGTTCGCAGCGCCGCGTTGACTATATGAAGTAATACTACGAGTGTAGGGTGGGATGTAATGTTGGTTGTCTCTCTCATAGTATTCTATCAGAATCTTTCATAGCTGATAGTTTATTAGATAGCTGGAAAAGTTTTTTAACCTGAAAAAGCTTCTTGAAAAAGTTAAGACGAAAGTTTTAGATTCTATTCTTGATATTGTTTTTTCTTCTTATATTAAGAATCAATATTAAGGGATTTAAAATGAGAGCCTTCAACCACAAGCTCGCGACTTTTCCTGCCGGAATCATCGAGACGAGAGTTCTTCAGAATAAACGTTGGGATAATGCCTCCTCATATAATCCCACTATTAATTATCCCTCTTTCACTCGAATAAACCCTTTTTTCCTCATCAAAGCAACTTCTTCATCTGTTCCAGCCACAACAAAAACCCCCTTTCTATCTCGGAATCTTTCAGGGGCCAGCATCAAAAACTGGCGCGATGCAGAGCGAGATAGAAAACGGCAGAATGGTCGGAGATATCGGCAGAGCCGTGGCGAAATGAGTTGGAAACGCGTGGATTTCGAGCCATCCAGACAATGTTACGGATAATTAAATTGAACTGAAGCAGAGCGCAAATGTTTAATTCCCACAAGGTTCAGACGTTGTAGTCAATCCGACCTTCTGTATGAGATATGGGGCCGGTCCAAAAACCAAACACTTTCATCTACACTGTGCTGCGGTGATTCATTGTGGAGATTCTGGATGCTGCGAACCCTCGGTGTCGGTGCCAAACGGTTAGCCTTGAAAGTTTTAATTTTTTTCGAATCTCTTAACAGATGGGGTACATGTATTTTCAAGTCTCGATGTGGGGAGACAGTAGACGTGTTTTTGCTTTGTCATCTTTATACTCTCGTCATTTCGTTGAAATTACTGTTTTTGTAAGTCGTAGATGATCTTTATTTGTTACGCATGGAGGATTTGTGCTCAAACTCAATTTAATCTATTCCATAACTCCCATCAGACATTCAATTCATCTACTCTAATCAATCTGATCACCTTATTAGTAGATATCAGATTCCTTAGTTATTCACAATATACAGGGTGTTTCCTAAACATGCGGCAAAAATTCAGGGGGTTGTTTCTTGGACTATTTTAAGCATGTTTTGTCCTTGGATGATTTTTGAAAAACCTCTTTGTTTCGAAGATACAGGGCGAACAACATTTTTCATAGTTTTGAAATTAATAATAGTTTAAATAAAAATGCGTACCGCACTGTGTTTACTAAGTAGGTACAATTTATTTTTAAATTTGTTTAACAACATTCCAATTACTAAAAACGGCCAGTTTTTTGACTAAAAATTGATAAGTGCAGATGGTAAATAGAAAATGTGGAAGACTTGCGAAATCGGATCATTGCTGGGTGTAACTTAATAAGAAATGATCCTGGTGTTTTTGAAAGGGTTCGGCAGTCAATGAGGAGAAGATTGGATGCTTATATGCTGGCTAGAGGTGGTCATTTTCAACAGTTTTTGTAGGTTGAGTTGAATTTTCATGTAATTTTTCATAATAAAATGTTATTATCTGAAATTTTGTTTCCCCTATATCTTCGAAACAAATAGGTTTTTCAAAAATCATCAAAGGACAAAATATTCTTAGAATAGTCCAAGGAACAACCCCCTGAATTTTTGCCACATGTT
This sequence comes from Harmonia axyridis, assembly GCF_914767665.1. Classification (NCBI taxonomy): domain Eukaryota; kingdom Metazoa; phylum Arthropoda; class Insecta; order Coleoptera; family Coccinellidae; genus Harmonia; species Harmonia axyridis. Next base: position 48,378,697 of record NC_059504.1, on the reverse strand, counting down.
TAGGAAACACCCTGTATACTTACTCAAAAACTTACAAAGTACTTTAACATCCCATTATGAGTATACCATAAAAATTACACTGCTTCTGATAATTGAAAATACAAAACGATTGAACGAATTTCAATTCAATGAGACTGTGTATGAACCCTTCTAATCTTAGATTCTTTAAGGAGCAATACATGTTTTAAATACGCCTTGCAATTGTTGAAATTCACAACAAATATGTTGAAAATTTAGCTACCAAAAATGGCTGAACAGCTTCTCGGCCGAAACAAGGGTAATTGGTGAAAAAATTTGAGCTGTTGGAATAAGTTAATGACCTAAAGAATAAAAATCGTATGCGTCGCTCAAGATAACAAAGAATTTTGCTACTGTATCCCGTGGTTTGATTAAAACACAGGTTTGTCGATTCTTTGTCTATCTTGGGAATTCAGCATTCTAGAAATGATATGACATCGTATTATACATAGAGGTCCTAAGGCTTTTGAAGTTATGTTCACACAAGAAGTCAAGCCCAGGGCCCCCGCAACCGCGCGTTCAACGCGTGCACCGCACGCGGGCGCCACTCTTAAGGGGCGCCAAAATCTCTTATAGACCGCATGAAAATCCGAAAGACCAAAAGTTTTTGAAAAAAATTTTTTTTTATTTTTTCAACAATTTTAAACGTTCAAAGACATCTTTCACACATCCAAACAAGTTCCCGAACGTCACAATCCCTATAAAATAAACTCGGCCACAGATTGCAATTATACGATTCTTTTCGAGTAAACAAATCATAAATAATCATCCCTTTGTCGGTACGGGATTTCTTTATGGACCACCTTGCACCAGACGGTGGGCACCATTTCTTCGATCATCACTAAAACGCATATGGTAGACATAAACAATCATAAATACCGAAGCGATAGCTTTTAGCCAGGGGAATTACTGAAACTTTCGCCACCATCTGTAGGAAAAATACTACATGTTACAGAGAATTTCTGAAACTACCAAAATCTGCTTGCTATGCTATAACAGCAGAAAAAAGAATAGTTATTTGGTTTCGAAACGTTTAGGGGTTGAGGTCAAGACGCAAAAAATTAAAATACTCAGATAATTGGAAAGATTTGTATTTTGTGTAATTGTGGTTTGTTTTACTGTTTCTTGTTGTGATTAAATTAAATTTTATGAAATGGTAAGTACCTATCCACATACAGTATTAGCATTTCTATTAGTCTATAAAATTCGATATTTTTTTTTTCTGTTTAAAATGGTGCACATCCTAAATTAGCCCATACCTATATACTATAATATTATTTTTATTTGCTTCAAATAGGGAAGTATTGTTTGTAATCGTGAAAAAATTGAATCGACTTTGATATTTTGAATTTGTTACCTGGGGCCACCATCATATTATACTTAATTTTTTTTTAATATGCACCCTGGATCTGTATTATTTATTTGATGTTCGTAGCCGTTTGACATTCTAAAAAAATTATATTTCACTTTTGCCAAAAAATACTTATTATAACAGGAACAGGGTATGTGCTTCAGATCGGTCTTAACTTATTATTATTATTAATATTAACTCCGTTTAGGTTTAAAGGCTCGGATTTAAGGTTTAAATTCATAAAAATGAAAACATACGGGTTATTCTCAAAGGGATGGCGCAAAGTAAATCATGGGTGAATGTCCTTACCAATTTTGGATCAAGTTTTTCTTAAATTCTAGGAGCCATACAAGAGAAAACGACCTTCTGGTGCAAAATTTCGAGAGCAAAAAAAAGCTAGACTTCAACAAAGGGAGAAGATGGCTGGGAGTATGGAATAATATTTAATAATTATTAATAATAATATAAATATTTTAATATACAGTGAAACCTCCCAAGAGCGGACACCGTTGGTTCCAGCTTTTTTGTCCGGTCGTGGGAGGTGTACGCTTGTGGGAAGGTTCAAAATAAATACAAAGAGAAATAAAACGAAATGCATTTATTGAAATATAATATGTATTGTGGCGGCTTCTCATAAAGCTCCACATAGCAACAATATATACACAGCATTCGGTAGCCTAGACGTTAAGAGGTAGACTCACGCACCGAGATACGACAAAGGTCCCGGGTTCGAATCCCGGCGGCTCCCGATAATAATAAATTCCCCAAGCGTCTGTGACACGGCACACACAATTATACCAAAGTCACACTGATGAGTCCGGTGTGTGTGCCAGGGACGAAACGCATAAGTAGGCATATGTGAAATCCTACATTGGTGACCCCGACGTGATGGCGGAAAACTGCGGCGTTGGAGCGCAGAGGCGACCCACTGCCCCGCTCAACGTTACGGCTACTGGGGTGTCCATCGGACACTAGAGCCGATGGCACGCCGAGCCTCGTGTTTCCGTCGTCACAGCATGCAAGCCCGACGTGATGGGAATGGCCATCTTAACGATGTGTCCTGGAAAGCAGAAGGTCGATGCATAGCTCCCATTTATCTGCAATTTCCAACGAAACTCTAGACGCCCATTCCCATGACGTGCAATACGTGCTCCTTGGTCTGCCGCGGTATGCCGGACGTGAATAGGCGGCATTCCCCGTCCGTACGATGCCGCGAGGTGCAGCTCTGATTAGGCGGCAATCACCCGGCTGCACCGATGACCTCGTAACACGCATAAGTTTCGTTCCTCCGTCACTGGGGAGGGAGTCATGTGGCGGCTTCTCATAAAGCTCCACATAGCAACAATATATACACAGCATTCGGTAGCCTAGACGTTAAGAGGTAGACTCACGCACCGAGATACGACAAAGGTCCCGGGTTCGAATCCCGGCGGCTCCCGATAATAATAAATTCCCCAAGCGTCTGTGACACGGCACACACAATTATACCAAAGTCACACTGATGAGTCCGGTGTGTGTGCCAGGGACGAAACGCATAAGTAGGTATACGTGAAATCCTACAGTATATACTTTTTAAAGAAAAATGAATTGCAAAGTATGAAGCTGTTACAGAAACAGTTTATGTACATTATGAATTTCATTCAGAAAAAATAAGTAATCTTGGATTGTGTCATTTTTTTTTCTCTTTCAGAAAGTAGACGTGTTTGAAAGTGGGTCTCCAGATTTTTAACCAGTCGAAAAGCCACAAAATCTTCTTGGGCAAATATTTTCAATTCGCCAATCAATTTCAGTGCTTCGCTATTGGTTTTTATTTTGGTGCTTTCGGAAATAATGCAACCTTCTATGTTGCTCTCCTGTTCAATTCGATCTTCGTCATCTTTCTCTCCATTTTTATCGACAAAATCGGAATGCTCTTCAGTAGTAATTTCTTCGTCTAAATCAATAAATTCTCTATCATCCACTGTGTTGCACACTGCTTTACAGTTTTTGAAAAAGGTGGCTAGTACTGACAAGGGTACGCAGTCTTCTTCGTCATATGCCTCTTCAGAGAGATTCGAAGAAGGCCCATTTTTCTTGAATCCCGCTTTAGTGAAGCAATTTTGGATAGTTCTCTGAGCAACGTTGTCCCAAGCTGTTTTAATGAAATACAGTGCTTCCAGAATATTTATTGATTTCGATAATTCTGAAGCTGATGAAGCACTATCCATTTTTGATAGAACATGTTTCAGTATCAAGTCTCTGTAGAAAAATTTAACATTTTTTATTATGCCTTGGTCCAAAGGTTGACACACCGAAGTGCAGTTAGGTGGTAAGAAACATAGTTTTATATTAGTTAGATTCACATCCTTCTCATGTGAACCAGCATTATCCAGAAATAGCAATATTTTCCTCTTTTGGAACCTCATTCTTCGGTCCATATCTATGAGCCATTCCTTCATTATGACGCCAGTCATCCATGCTTTGGAATTTGATTTCCATGTAACTGGCAGGTCTTTGATTGAAACATTCTTAAGTGCGCGTGGACAGGCGGCTTTTCCGATTACTAATAATTTTTCTTTTTGACCAGTCATGTTAGCACAGAATAAAATAGTGAGCCTCTCTTTTGACATTTTACCGCCAACGCATTTTTCTTTTTTGAGTGCCATTGTTTTATCTGGTAGTGCCCGAAAGTACAAACCGCTTTCATCAGCGTTGAAAATATCTTCTGGTTTATATCCTAAAAGAAGAGATGGCAAATTTTGTAGAAATTCATTTACATTTTCTACATTAACATCCGCAGATTCGCCAGATATAGCTTTGAAACTTATATTATGCCTTGTCCTCCATTTTTGCAACCATCCATTTGAAGCACTGAATTTATCATAATTCAACATGCTTGCAATTTCTTTCGCTTTCGCTTTAATCAATGGTCCTGAAACCGGGATGTTCTGATTTCGCACTCGGGAAAACCAATCTAGACAATCTCTGTCAATTTTTTCTGGAATGTTTTTCAATCTACATAGTTTTTGCTGCAGACTATCACCAGATTGCCACATATCGCGAATTCTATCTTTCTGTTTCACAATTGCCGCCGCCTGAGTTTTACCTATGTTGAATCTGAAAAGATTCAAGAAAAAATTACACAACTTATCAAAATTTAAACTTTCTGGTTTGAACAATTGAACTTCTTATAACTTCGGAAGGAATGACTAACCTTTCTGCTAACTTGCGCACTGATGAATTCTCCTTTTCTGCAATATTTATCAGCTCCATTTTCTCTTTCAACGTCAGAAATCTTTTTCTAGGCGCCATGATTCTAATAACATGCGTTTCACTGCTAGCGGCACTGTGTAATACTGTGTATTGAAAACTAAGAACGTATTTGGGTTGTGACGATTATGAACGAAATGAAGGGGGTTCCCCGAAGTTCCTGTTTGCGCGGTTGGGTTAAAATAATACTACAAGATCGTCTTTGACTGGTGGGTACCAACATATTCATTTTTGGCCGCTCTTCAGAATTCCGTGTCCGTTAATGGGAGGTTTTTCGGCACCGCTGGGAAAATTGTGGTGTCCGTGTCCGTCCGATAGAGGTGTCCGCTTATGAGAATTCGTATAACAAGAAAATTGTCCCGAATTTCTCCGTTCCAGGGAAATTGTCCGTTTGTGGGGAGCGTCCGTTTATGGGGAGTGTCCGCCAAGGGAGGTTTCACTGTAATATTATGAATAATTTAAAGAAGAATAAAGCTCAGGTTTTGAAAACTCTGCAGTTTCATTACAAAATTAAAATGAAATGTGGTTTTGATCGAATGCTTGAATAAAATAATGAAACATTTGAAAAATGTATTATGCAACAACTGACAGCATAAAGTTCTTAAGGCATTCAATAAAGGTTGCTGATAGTTTTTTTGACCCTTCTACAAATAAATTCCTAACAAAAACTGAAACATTTTTTGCCGATTATCCTGCGACGTTTTTCTCCACTTCCCCCCTTTTTGGGGCGCCAAAATATTTTCGGCACGCGGGCGTTGATGACCCTTGCGGGGGCCCTGGTCAAGCCGGTCGGTCACCAGCAACGTTGTATCATCGCTGATTAGGTCCTTGAAATGCATCGAAATAATCCGGATTTTCATCGAAAAATCATCTTTGGTGATGAAGGCCATTTTCACCTCGGAGGTAACCTTAATAAATAGAATTGTCGCATTCGAGACTCTGACAATTCAAGAGTTATTGTTGAAAAGCCTATTCATCTTCATCATGTCACTGTTTGGTACGGTTTTTGGTCTGGTGGTACTTATTCAAACATAAGGTTGGTGCAACTGAATTGGAAGAAGGATATTGAAGCTGATGACATTTATTTTCAACTAAAAGGTCACACGAGTAACGAACCAATTGCAATTCTGCAAGAAAAGTTTCATGGCCTTGTTATTTCTCAAAGATGAGGTCATAAGGATCCCTCAGGATCTTGTGCTTAAGTCTTTCAGTTTTTTTTCCTTACGGGCCATGTGAAGGATAATAGTTATTTATAATACAAGTGCAGAAGGCATTGCTATTCTTCCACGAGTTCAAAATTCAAAAACGAGCCACGAAGTGGCGAGTTTTGGAATGAACGAGTGGTAGAATGAGCCTTCTGTACAAGTATTATACATTATTTTCTCTAATTCTGTGGTTATTCCGTTCATTCTTCCACATCTTGTAGAACAAAATCGTGCGAGAATATATCAGAAACGCACTGTTTTTATGGTTATATTTTATTATTCTATGTTGGCACTCCGAACTTTCCGCAACGGCTTCATATGTCAATTCATCAATCTGCCTTAAAGAAATCAGTTCTGCCAACCAACATTTTTCAATGCAAAAATCACTAAATTATATTTATGGAAATATTTCATTAATTTCAATGAAAAGGCAATGAATTACAGAAAATAATGTATAATACTCGTACAGAAGGCTCATTCTACCACTCGTTCATTCCAAAACGAGCCACGAAGTGGCTCGTTTTTGAATTTTGAACTCGTGGAAGAATATCAATGCCTTCTGCACTTGTATTATAAATAACTATTCTCTAATTCATTGCAGTTTATTTGAAATTAATGAAATATTTCCATAAATATAATTTAGTGATTTTTGCATTGAAAAATGTTGGTTGGCAGAACTGATTTCTTCAAGGCAAATTTATGAATTGACAGATATAAAGCCGTGGCTGAAAGTTCGGAGTTCCAACATAGAATAATAAAATATAACCATGAAAACTGTGCGTTTCTAATATATTCTCGCACGATTTTGTTCTACAAGATGTGGAAGAATGAACGGAATAACCACAGAATTAGAGAAAATCTATTTGAATGCTCAATCGATTCAAGACTTAAAGTCGGAAAATTGGGAATCTATTCATGATTTGGCCTTCTTTTGAATGACATATTACACAAGTTACGGTAAGTATCTTCTTCCTTTCAAAAACACCATGACTAATGTCACTTCGCCCAATTCCATATTAGTATTGCAAAAATTCGAGCGCAAAAATTTACAAGCTCACGATTTTATTATTATTCTCTTTCTAAATGGATAAAAGTTGCTATTTAGGATATCTCAACCCAACAAACTATGCAGTCCATCACGTCAGCTAGTTTTTGACTAAGAGGTTGTGTTTTGTGTTATAATTTTCTAAATTATTTGACCTAAAGGATTCCATACACGACGACACCTCTAATATAAAAGAGACCACCAGATCTCATACCTTTATCTTCAATATCATCGAATTCTCTCTTCATATCGGAATATCCCCGGAGCAAGAATACGCGACACCGGATTAGTATGCAGTGTCCGTGGTACTTCGTCAGTGTTGTATGTTCAGTCAACATTTACCGTGGAATATTGGATTCGAGTCGAAGAACCCATCTTTGCCGACATCGCGGGCACGTCTGAATCCGCCCCCCTCCACCCCCTTTTGTACGGCTCGAGATTGACAGATCGAAGGGAGGCAATTCATCAAACTGACAGCGATTCTGAAATTTGAATAAGTGGAAAAATGCCGCGTCCGGAATACGAAACCGTGAAATTTCGTTCAGAATTTACATCCTGGCCGAATCCGGCCGAACATCTGATCCCGCTCTGTCGGTAGATGGAATAATTTTGTCGTAAGCCGGAAAATGACGACCTTGGATCCGCATATAATCGACCGAACCGCGCGCGCTTCTGGTGTCTTCATTTTTCTCGGCCGCAATCGCGCGGATGCATTCCGCAGAGATAGAATTAAAGAGATCTTTTATTCAGGAGACAACAAAAATAACAAATGTATGTGAGGACTAGGGAGATTCTTCTTGTTTATTAAATTTCATAATGGAGTAGATTCAACTAGGAAATTAATCAAATAATTGCAGAAATTGAAGGATTCCTTGATACAACAATCGTCATCACCATATTCATTGCTTGGTTTGTGACGGGTGTTTTTTTTTTTCGAGGTATATAACTTTAAGTTGGTATTACTGTTCAAGATGGCAACCGATTTAACAGCTATCAAGTGATTTATTCTTAGTTTGGTTTGGCAATTCATCAAATTTTGTTTAGCGATGAAGCGCACTTCTGGTTGAATGGCTACGTCAACAAACAAAACTGCCGCATTTGGAGTGAAGGTAATTCTCAAGTGTAGGTCGAAACACCGTTACATCCAGAAAAACTGACTGTTTGGTGAGCTTTATGGGCTGGTGGAATCATTGGTCCGTACTTCTTCAAAAACGATGATGTCCAGAACATTACAGTCGAAAGTGATCGGTATAGAGCCATGATTACTAACTTTTTCATTCCTGAATTGAACAACCATGATGCCCAGGAGCTGCGGTTCCAACAAGACGGCGCAACATATCACACAGCTCGTGCCACAATCGATTTATTGAAAGACACGTTTGGTGACCGCCTAATTTCACGTTTTGGACCTGTGAATTGGCCTCCAAGATCTTGTGATTTAAACCGCTAGACTACTTTCTGTGGGGCTATGTAAAGTCATTGGTCTATGCGGATAAGCCACAAACCCTTGACCATTTGGAAGACAACATTCGCCGTGTTATTGCCGATATACGGCCACAAATGTTGGAAAAAGTCATCGAAAATTGGACGTCCTAATTGGACTACATCCGAGCTATCCGTGGCGGTCATATGCCAAAAATCATATTTAAAATGTAATGCCACAAGATTATCTTGCGGATAAATAAAATTCATGTCAATCGAATAATCCATCGTTGTTTTATTGCAATTTAATGTTCTATAGCTCTAGGAAAAACACCCTTTATGTTTAACTCGACAGCTAAGTAGATTGACTGCCTTGACACAGTCGCGGCTGTCAATCTACTACTTCGGTGCCTAGTAAAACAAATAACTATTGTTTGAGGAATTAATACGCTCAAACACGATCAAAAAGAAGAGAGTCTACTCGTTTCAGCTTAATTGTTTTTATTATCACTTTTTATTTTTGCGAGAGATCCTCCCCAGCTTGAAATATCCATCTAGAATACATAAAATAAGAAATATCCCATTTGAAATATTATAATTTTTGTTTACTATGCGATCATAGCTGAAACCTATCAGAATAAGAGAGCAATCGTTTTTATTAGTTGATTTCTTTGGGTAACTCCCATGTCTTCTGAGTATACTTATTAGACTTCAAATAAAATAATATCGATTATATGTGTGAAAGGACACAGAAATCAGACAGTTAAATTTGAAAACCAACTTAAGAGTTATATATTGGTAGATACTGATCTTCGATGTTTTATACTTCTTTTCTTCTGGAAGATGAAACATTATTTTCATTAATCCCATTTCACTCAAAAATGTCTTGACATTTACCAAGAAAGCATATAACTCCAAGTCCAAGCTCTTTTCATGCTTTCATTCAGATTCATTCTTATATTCTTCTTGTGACATCCCTACATGAAAAGTTTCCAAGAACCATTCAAAAATTAATAGCTTCCTCCAGGAACATAAGGTTGTATTTAGAACAATTTCTGAAAAACTAAACGTACTTCCTCTGAACTTTATCGTGTCGTGTTCGCTTTTTTTTCGTTGCTGATTACGCCATTGTGGTTTCCTTGTCGCGACGTTCTGACTTCCGTGTCAAGGTATTTACCTTTCGTGTTCTGACGTTAATAAACTTCTGGGAGCTTTCGTTCAAGTTGATAATTGTAATTGATTTTCTTCGTTTCCTTGCGGTTGAAAGTTTTCGTGCGATTTCTTCGACGTGTTCGTTTAGTTTGCAGCGTTCATTATGCTTTTTTCGACACGATCGATCGATTGCCGCGAATCTCTCTCAGACTTTATGGAATTGGAGCATTTCGGTTTATGTTACTGTGGGGTTGTTAGATGAATGTTTTATGGGTTGACATAGGGAAGTTTCTATAGATAGATAAAACTAGATGAGATGTCTGAGAAGTGGGTAAGAAAGCCTGCAATTCCACAACTCCTCCGAAGTTACTAATTTTATTTTCTGATTGTGACTTGATTTTTTTTTAAGCCTCACTTTGAACATTTATTATGCATGTTGTAAAGGATGTACCAGAAGTAATATTGGTGTATAATTTTGCTGTGGTAATCGAAAATAAATAGATCGTAGATGTCATACAATAAGCGTTAGAAATATTAGTCGATTTGTGTCTGTTGGATTTATAGGTTTAGCAGAGGATTCACTAATACACAGATAATGTTTCAATCGTTTATTCTCTCTAGAATATCTCTCTCCGAGCAAGTTCGATGTCGAATAGACTCAACTTATAGGATAGACCTCAGATGTCTAAAACTAAGATCATTGAAGATCGATTCTTATTCTTTCGCTCGATAACCCCCGATGGCCTCGTCACTCGCTTAACGCTCGCATCTCCGCCGTGACGATATGAATTAATACTACGAGTGTAGGGTATAATATAATGTTGGTTGTCTCACTCGTAATTTGTTCGGATGAAGTAATATTCTAACAGTGTCTACATCATGAAGGTATTCTCGAATGAACATATCAGCTCACGAGCCAAATTCTGGTCATTTTCGGAAGGTTTTAGTTTTCTGTTTTAATATGGAGAAATCTGCGGCTGAGGCTCATCGATTGCTCTCGTATAACTATGCTGAGGCCGCTATTAGTGAGAGAACTTGCTGAGAATGGTTCAAACGCTTCAAGAACGGTGATTTTGACGTCGAAGACGAGCATGGCGGTGAAAGAGCGAAGGTTTTCAAAGATGCAGAATTGGAGGCATTATTTGATCAAGACACATCTCAAACGCAACAAAAATTGGCAGGATCATTGGAAGTGACGCAACAAGCCATTTCGAAATCCCTGAAAGTCCAGGAATTATTCAGAAACAAGGAAATTGTTTGCCGTACGAGTTGAAGCTGAGAGATGTTGAACAGCGTTTGTTTCCTTGTGAACAGCTGCTTACAAGGTAAAGACGGAAAGGTATTCTGCATCGCATTGTAACTAGAGCCAAAAATAGGTTCATTACGATAAACCCAAGCGCAGAAGATCATGGGGATATCTCGGTTCCAAGGATATGTTCAGTATTAGGTGCAACCAGCTCGACGTAGTGTATTATGAGTTAATAAAACCGACTGAAACAATCATAGGCGATCGTTATCGAACGCAAATAATGCGTTTGAGTAGAGCATTGAAAAACAAATGGCTGCAATACAACGAGAGACATGATAAAGTGATCTACAATGGTCGACTCCATGTTGCAAAAGTGCTCAAGACATGGAATGGGTTCATTACGATAATCTCAAGCGCAGAAAATCATGGGGATATCCTGGACATGAGTCCACGTCGATGGCTAAACCGAATATTTTCGGTTCCAAGGTCATGCTCAGTATTTGGTGCTACCAGATAGACGGAGTGTATTATACGTTGTTGAAACCGACTATCACAAGCAATCGTTATCGAATGCAATTTATGCGTTTGAGCCAGGCTTTGAAAAATAAACGGCTGCAATACAAGAAGAGACATAATAAATTGATTTTACAGCATTACAATGCTCGATCCAACGTTTCGAAAGTCAAGATATACTTGAAAACGTTGAAATGGGAAGTCCAACCCTACTCGCTGTATTGTCCAGACGTTGCTCCCTCGGACTATCACTTGTTTCTATCAATGACACACGGCCTGGCTGACCAGCACTTCCGATCTTATGAAGAAGTAAAAAATTGGATCGATTCTTAGATCGCTCCAAAAGATGACCAAATTTTTCCACGCGGGATTCGTACGCTGCCCGACAGATGGGAGAAAGTAGTAGGCCAGTGATGAAAAATACTTCGAATCATAAATGTATAACGAAATTTTTTACAATAGGCTCAAATTTCGAAAATAAACTGAGGAAGCAATGTATTTTTGAAAGTCTCAATATTGCAAAAACTATCGTTCTTAGTTAGTTAGTTGAGAACAAAAGATCTAGATGGTCACAGTTCCTGGAAGGCTTACCGAGCCACAACGACCCCAGTTCAAATAATATTAATAATAATAATAGTTAGTTAGAGTATTTTTGGAGCCTTCTTTGATTTAATTATTTCGATAGTAGATATCAAGCAATTTTCACTGAGGACAAATAGCAAAGAAGAACAAAGAATTTCACATCGCAAATTGAATATACAGATTTTAATTACTGTGCATTCAAAAATAGTCGAAGAACAGAAATCAAAGACATAGTGACGGAATAATAAAGCGATCTGTGCAGGGACGAGCGCTCAAAAATACGGACCCATCCTTTTGTGTCCTGTGCAATCACGCTTTTCATCGTCAAAAGTGCAACTCAACACGTCCACAAATTGAAATAGATTTGCGCCAGATAAATTGGCCGTTGTAATGCGTAGCCCGAGCTATATTCTCCAAGGATATTCCTTTTGAACCGCCGTCGTAGCTTAGGCGACACGAAGAAAAGTCTCTCCACTTGAAGAGGAGTCTGGGCGCAGAGAAAGAGAGGATGAAAGGGGGACTTTGTGTAAGGCTCGAGATTCACTTATGTAAATTGGATTATTGGTGGGAGAATCTCGGACTATCCCGCTCTAACTGCAGGGGATTTGAGGGAATAAGGTCATTGTTTATAGAATTTCCCGACTATCTGTTAGAGGAAAGTACAAGATATGGAGTTTCGTGTTAGGGTAGGTTTTGGCAAGGTGCTTGGAATTCTTCGATTCGATTTTCCGACATTAGCATTTGAGACCGAAAAGTTGATAATTATAATTGATTTCGTCTACAAGTTATTGAATTCACAGTAGGAATGAATAGATCCCTGTTTATTCAATACATCATTCTGTTTCGAGTAGAAAACTGTCAAAGAATTCTTTGCTTTCACAAATTCATATTCAAATTTTTTCTTTTCTAGGGAAGAACTTCATGAGTGCATACTCCTTTTCTTTCAAAAAGAAAGCCTTATCGGACATACTAGAATATTTTATAACGTCATATCTCCCTTAACTGATAAAGATTCAATGCTGCTGCTAGTTTTGTTGCATTTTAAATCTGCAGTTTTTGTTCCTAAATGAACAATTGGAATCGTTCAAAGAGAGGGGTTAATAACACGTGGTTTTCTTGTGATCTTACAAAGTTCGAATACCCTCTCTCCCTAGCGTTTTTGGAGCCTACCACTTTTTAGGATGAGTGAAGCAATTTTAAACGTTTCTCTGATTTATCGTTCCTTTCTACCACATCTTAAAATATTCTATTACGGTTAAGTGCTGGAATTTTCGAATTTTTTTGGACATTATACCTATCATTAGGTTCCATTAGAGCTAGATTCTCGAATTGTTCAGAAATACACAGAGTGCACCGAAAAATGTAAACGACCCAACCTATTGTTTTTCTTATGAAATGCCCTATTTTTAATTGTGTTTTCTAATTACATGGAATAAATGAACCTGTGTTTATTCGAAGTTTCATATGCTCAAAATGTTTTTTAGATATTTTTATTATTCAAAAATTGAAGTGTTTTTGGATTTTTGGATAAACCTACTCTGAAATTAATGCATTTATTTGGATGAGATTTCGAAAGAAGGATGGAAGTACTGAATTTTTGATGATCAATGACAAACCTATTGGTGGTTCAAAATGAAATAGTTAGTTGGTGACTCATTCAAACGAAATTCCAAATGGCATAACCTTCATTTCATGTTTTCGCCGTAGCAAAATTTATTATCTTCGAAGAATTTTCTGATAGAATGAAATATAGGAGTTGCAATTTGGAATAAATACAATATCATCGTTCGAATGAGTTTTCAGTGAATCATCTCATTTTCAACATCTAGAAGAGTCCTCAATGATTATCAAAAAATCAGAATTCTCCTTTTTTTTCAAGTTTTCACTGTCAAAATTTCATTGAAATAAAATAATTTATTTATCTACTCCTATTGAATTATTCATTCATTTTTCAACTGCTTTTGAGTAATCACTAGTATCTATTAATAAACACCGTGAGCTATAATAACTCATGGCTATAACTCACTATAAATAGAACAAGATGGCTCTGTGCTTCTATTCGGTTGGCTAAAACCGAATATTCCATTATTGTCATTGAGGGAAGGAAAGTCACTTTGATAGTTTGACGTTTGTAGGTAACTTTTGGGGTTTGGCACTAAAGTTCTTTCTATATTCTTGTATTTATTTTTATAGTCGTAGATGAAGTATAGTATTCAACTTGCTGTAATGTAGGTCATAACTCGCGCACATGAATTACAGCACTCGCCTGCGGCTTGTGTTGCAAACTTCATCTGCGTGAGTTATAACCTACATTACCGCTCGTTGAATAATATACTATTTTTTCAAAATTACTAGGTTTTTCCAAATACCCTTCGATTTATGAAAAGTCGGAATATCTCAAAAACGGTAAGTTTTGAGCATATGAAACTTTGAAAAAACTTGGCTACATTTATTCCATGCAATATGAAAATCCAATAAAAACCAAGGTGTTCTTGGTGCACTTGTTATTTACAAAGAATTTGAGATTGTAGCATCCTGTATATTTAATAATAATAATAATAAACGCCTTTATTGGATAGATGCATTCTACTCAGGGGCGAAGTCTAGCAATGCTATTCGACTTAATCCCCCGAATAGAGTATATTTTTCTAGATTTTTTATTATTTCATTTACTACTTAATTATGAGCTGGAAAGGTGTTAATCGCTGATGAAAACAATGCACCCTTTTATCGCTGTCAAAGTAGAAAAACCTCAAATTTCAGAGGACATTTCGATATGCGAGCAAATTTATCAATGACAAAATGAGTAAAGCTGTCCACGCTCAAATTCCACAACCAAATCACGTGTACCGCGTCGCGTCATTCGGCATTATCACAACCGCAAACAGAAAGATACGATTCGATGCGTCGTACGACACTGACAATCCGCACGCGGATATCGAAAAATTTATCATGATTTCATTATTTCCCCTTTTATGCGGCCAGGCAGTGATGCTCGGAAACGAAAATTGGATGTTACATTGTCGGCTCGGCCCGGGTTATTCGATACAACAGATATTCCACCTCACCCCCGCCCCTGGCCCCCGACATTCTCGAACAACCCTCAACTGGGCGCAATTTTCGAGAGTATTACGATGGCGGAAAAACAGGTAGGTCCAAATTAAATTCCGTTTGTTCGCAGATATGACATGTCCAGACTTGCGGCTGAAAATTGGAGAATTTTCGCAGCAATCGGGTGGAGTTTATTTTCGGGTTTTAACGGCGTCAACGAGTGTGTCAGTGACGAAATTAATGATTGCGTTTGATTGGAGGTAGATTTTTCGACTTCAAATGGGTCCTTTTTCAATCGGAATTTTTTTAACTTGAATAAATCATGCATGTTTTCTCTCAAAATTTGAGTTCTTTTGCCATGTGATACTAGATTGAAAGGAATCAATATAAGCAACTTTGATGACATCTTTCCGATGGCGATTAAAACAAGAAAATTGGTTAACAAAAAGAACCATCGTCAACATCCTAGTTATATCTTAACTCAAATCAGGTCTAACTGGTTATCGTCTACATAATATGTCCCTCGTCTCGTGTTAAACGATTTTACCATCCTACCATCTTCGCTAGACTGGGACCGTATTCTAAACAAGTGATTTTTCAAAACGTATACGTACATTCCGTATTCAGAGAACTGGAAGTACGTATACGTTTTGAAGATCACTTGTCGAGAATACGGTCTCTGATCTTCTGACGATTTGATCAACTGGCAAATCGATTCTTTACTTCTTAATAAGACCGGAATGCTGGTCAACCAGGCCGTGTGCCATTGATCGAAACAAGTGGTGCGAGGGAGCAACGTCTGAAGAATACGGCGGCTGGGGTAGGACTTCCCATTTCAACGTTTCAAGTATGTCTTGAATATTTTCGAAACATGGGGTCGAGCATCGTCATGCTATAAAATCACATTATCATGTCTCTCGTTGTAATGCGGCAGTTTGTCTTCCAATGCTCGGCTCAAACGCATTAATTGCGTTCGATAACGATTGCTGCGATTATTTCAGCAGATTTTAACCACTCATAATACACTACGCCGAGCTGGTTCCAGCAAATACTGGGCATGACCTTGGAACCATGAATATTCGGTTTGGACCTTGACGTGGAAGCATGGCCGGGATATCCTTATGATTTTCTACGCTTAGAATTATCGTAATGAACCCATTTTTCTTCTCCAGTCAGAATGTCTTTGCTGTTTACACGCAAACAAACGTCGTTCAACATCTTTCGGCTCGAACTTGTACGGCACCACATTCCCCAGTTGCTGAATCATTCCCTGACTTTCAGGCGTTTTGAAATGGCTTGTTGCGTCACTCCCAATGATCCTGCCAATTCTTGTTGCGTTTGACACGAGTCTTGATCAAGTAATGCCACCAATTCTTCATCTTCGAAAACCTTCTCTCTTCCTCCGCTATGCTGGGGTACGACGTCAAAATGATCATTCTCGAAGCATTGAAACCACTCTAGGCACGTTCTTTCACTAATAGCGGCCCCACCATGGGTATTTTAGAGCAGTCGAGGAGCCTCAGCCGCAAATTTCTTTATTTCATATCAAAGAATTCAAGACATGTTCAATCGAGAATAACTTTTTGATGCAGACACAAATCGAATAATATTTCGATGCCGTTATATTCAAAAATATCTGAGCTTATTGTATGGCATCTACGATCTATTTATTTCAACTAACACTTACCGCTCAGCCATCTTTTGTGAAACGGCGGAAGTTGTAAACCTAATAATAACGAAACATAATTCATGAATAATCATTGGAGACATATAACAAGATTGATTCATCAACAATAAATTCCAATTGTCTACTTAGTGAAGTTATCATAACTGGTATTGTTATTAAAACTTGACCTACATTACAATGCTTCTCCTGGCTTCAAATCAAATACCTCAGAGTTTTATTGGGTTGTTATGGTTGATTGGGTTCTGCACTATTGATGAACCCTAAAAAGAGCGAAATCGGTTTCCCTGTATTAAGCTCCGATGACGACAGTTGTAATCACCATCTGAAATTAATGTCATCATTCAACATATACGGATACGGATATATTTGGATTCTGAGTTACGAGTCCTATGAATAGCAAATGTATAAAACGTTGTTATAGTTACTCCGTCGTCGAATAAAAACAACCAAATTGAAGTGAAATGAATAATGCATTCGACTGAAACGAAGAAGTCGTTTCGAACAAGGACGTCCAAATTGATTCCCGCAGTTTCGTCTACAAAATCCATTAATTTGTTCAGAAACAACACCTTGCCCACTCAGAGAACTGTTTCGAGCGTAAGCGCCCAGAAATTATTGCTCTGGTTACAAGCACTTCGCCAAACAATAACACTTCACGGTTTACAATTTCTTATTACCTCCACAGTCGGTAACAACGGCCATTATAATTTTGGATGCCGTGGAGAATGGATAGAGAAAGACCGTTAATAGAATACCGGAGGAGAATCTCCTGATAATTTATGTCGATATTTAATGAGACTCAATCGCCTTAGCGTCTGAATAGTGAACAGGATTTGTGTGTATAATACTCAGTTGCAACGAGGTTTGATGGCTCGAAGGCAGATATGACATTAAATGTTTGTCTCGTATTTCCCATGCTCAGCTGAGTTCCTGTATTATTGGCTTAGTTTACATGTTGATTACTCAAGGGGAAAATTGAAGTTATGCTGGTTGAACATGAGCCCCGAACTGGTTAAGAATCATGAAACTCATCTTTGGATTTTGAAGACAATGTTTGTTGCTATAACCATAAAGATGCTCTCTTGAGGTCCGACTAAGCGTAGATGCTCATAAGTTATCTTAAGTATATAGAATGACAGCCGTCCTATGACTGTTCAGCTCGAAGTGTTTTTCTTGAAGTCATTATACTTCAGCATATATTCTGTAAGTTTGAATCTTCTATTCGGCTTTGGATACAATACTTCATACTCTATCAAATACGACCTCTTTATTTTTAACAGGAGTTCATTTCTATTTGCTTTTCATATCCAATTAAAGTTTTGAATCACAATATCAATGTCAATTCGTCATTTGTCCAAAAGGCAGAGCTGTAGATTGCACATTTTAGGGAGTTTTATTGAACCATGACCTCAAAGTCTATTGTGCCTCTGTCAGAGCTATTCTCCTTCTAGCTCCACAGTCATATAGCGAACTCCAGTGTCTCGGAATAACGATTTCTGCTGAAAAAGTGATGGTGGTCTCTACTAGTGAGATATTTCGCACCATTATTATGCACATAAAAAAAATATATTGCCAATAAAAGCTTAGAATCCTAAATTTCCGAAGATAGTTTCCACATGAGGATGTACAACTTGAGAACATACTAGGTAGATGCTTAAGTTATATGAACATCAAATGACTTTGAGTTGAACTTGATTTTCCTTTGAATTTTAAGATCCTCTTCAAAAATTTACGTTTGAAATTAAATTTGAGGATTTATATCCTACAAAAATTAGCTGGTTCTTTATGGGGTGTTGATGCCAACACTTTGACCTTCTTATTTTCTTCTCCTGAATACTGTTCTTCTGTTTGGTCCAATAGTGCTCATATTCATTTTTTAATACACACCTTTCTTTGATCAGTGGAACTACAGATTATTAGATTAGATTAGTATTAGATTTATATCTTCACATTGGTTACCAGTACTATCATATATACTCCAGCCATATATTCGTAGGACATGTCTCAGTAAAAAAATCTTGGAAAAAATTTGATTTCTACCCGAACTTATTTCCAATTTTATCTTACCTCCCAGATACTAGAACTGCCAGATTAAATAGCGTAAACCTTTATGGATTAATTAGAAATGGTAGTGACAAGGAGATCTGGTGTTCGGAATGGAGTTCTTGTAATGTCTTCAACAGAAGTCTAATCGTTGATCCTTCATAGAAAGTTCTAGGTTTCAATCTCCCTAGAAAAATTTGCTGTATTTCAAATCGACTCAGGACTGGTCATGGTAGTTGCAATAGTATGTTCTCCAAATGGCTTTCTATTGAAAGCTCACCATGTAAGTCTGGTGCAGAAGAAACCAATGACCACTTGGTGGTTACTTGTCCAATTTAGAAATTTCATGGTGGTTTCCAAGCTATCCAATTAGTTTCAGATTCTTCTTCAGAATGGGTCGCTAACTTCAACCGTTGATGAAGATATGAGGAGGAGGCCGTTCAATGTAGATATGTCAGCTTATTATGTAAACGAATGAAAAAAGCCGCATTGCACCTATACAGAGAGACAGAGTTTCTGCTGGATTTTTAATCATACGTTGAATATAATGCCCCGTTCACATTTCCTCTGCTAAAAAGGGATTACATCTATACGCCTCAATATTTGAGTATTGGTGGTTGAATAAAGATTTGAGAATTACAAACCATTCGTGAAAACTCAATATAAAAGTCGAGAACATTGCTGAGAAATCAAATGCTGCCCTAAGCTTCGTGCAGATTGTTACAACTTTCCACAGTAACCAGCAAAATTGTCCATTTCCACGAACATAATTCGATGAAGGAAACTACGGAAAAGCAATTCACTTCATCCAACAAACCGAATTGCATAGAACGAATTCATGTCGTCGTAACTTTCACTGCATTTTCTATCTTCTCCAATCCACCGTTATCTCGTAAAGTTGGCAGCAATGAAATGTCTTTCTATGACCCTAAGCGCGTGGGGGTTTGTGTTTTGCATAATTCCATTGGGATGGCTGCCTCCAGTCCAAATGAAGAGATCCGCTATTTATATCTTGGCACGAATATGTTCCCATTATGCCAGCAATATCCAGGAAATTATGTGTAGAGATATAATTACTGGTCGCCAGGGTCGGATGCTGATGTGGTGGACTGGAGAGCAATAAAAACTAGTTTCGTTGCTAGTTGTCCGAGATAATTCGGAAATAATAAAAAAAATGAATACATGTTTTGGTTCATGTAGGAATATCAGAAATGTTGGCGTGACTGAGCACATGAATTTCAGTATATCTGTTGAGGAAGAGCAAAACGAAAAAGAGTTAACTGCAAACAATAAAGCATGTGCAGATGAATCTCAGTATTAGCAAAGCAAATGTGAACGGGGCATCATACATTTCAATGTATGATACAACAGCACAGATGAACACCTCAACACTCGGTCTTCTCGTATAGGTGTAGTGATTGTTTTGTCTATTTATTTACAAATTAAGCTCACATATTTATATTGAAGGGCTTCATCTTCATCCAACAAATTATTTTCCATCTTTCCCTGCATCATAATGACGGCGCATATTATATCGTGATTAGATCTGAAGAAAAATAGATAAATAAATGTAATAATTTCGATATTGATTTGATGTTAGTACCCATTCCCAAAAGGTGACTGAAACTGAATGGATATCTTGGAAACCAACATGAAATCTATAAATTGAACAATTATTTACCAAATGGTGAATGGTTTCTTCCTAAGAAACCTGGAACTTCTCCTGAAGGATCAACATTTATATTTCTGTTGAAGATGTAGGAAATCTATCGATTCCCTCGAAAATATTCTAAGTTTCAAAGTTAAATGCTAAAAAAGGTGTGGAAACTTGGAATGATCAGAGCCACACCCTAAGGGATCCGTAGAAAGGCTTTACTAACGGTCGAATCTAAAACGGTCTGAATGCCCATAAACATCGGCATTTCAGGGCGAATAATTCAATTGGGTTCAGTCAAGTCTACAACTACAACATATGAGCAACACTTGTACCGACAACTAGAAAAGTAAAGATTTCACATCTGTTCCCGAGATCTGCGAAAAGTACCTGCGACCGAGCAGCATCGACCCAAGTGTCCAGCGACCCTTAAAAAATGATTAGATCTAAAAAGCACCTTCTTTACACATTTTTGGTGGGTTGGAAATAAATTGAATAAGTGTTTTTATCCCATTCGTTTATTTCCCTTATTTGTCCTTGGCCGTGAAGTTAGTCACAGTATAAAGTCCACAACTCACAAAGACATTACAAGAATTCCATTCTGAAAGCTAAATTCCTTGTCACTTATATTAGATTGAAGGAAAGTATTAATCCATAAAGGTTAACGTTACTCTTATCTGGCACTTCTGGAAAGAAATGAAATTTATCACCAGATTTCTTAACAGCCACCTCCTTTCGAATACGAGGCTAAACTACAAATATGGTAACCAATGGGAAGGTGTAACTCTAATTGATGTAAATTCTCATCAAATCACCGTTGGAGTGAATAAAATATTTATGCCAGCCATGTGTATCCGAGTGTGTATCTAAATAAATCAAAAAATCATTATACAACCACTTGCGAGATCTGAACTGGTTCAGATCTGTTGTCGCTGAAATATTACTCAGATGTTTTTGTGATATTCTGCTTGAATTTTTTGTTGTTATGATAATGCGATACTTTGTATCGAGCTTGAAATTATTATTTTTATCTACACAAAAAATCTTCATCTCATGTAGTGTCAAGGTTTCATTCAAAATGATAAATTAAAATCTATACTACCCCCAAATTCATATTCTCACAAGGCTATACTTCTTTCTTTCGAAGAGCCGGTTTTTGCAGATGCAACCTGGTGATAATTGCATCGTAAAAACCAACCGTCGACCAATAAACTATCGACGGATGAGCGGTGATGCATAAACAATAATTTATAAGGGCAGGAAAAACGGAAATTCAATGAACTAAAGTTTGCGGATCGATCGTTATCGTCCAGGTACGGATCAGGTTACTGGCTCCATTGTTGGATTCTGTTCGGAAGTTATTTATAGGTTATTTCGACGGGATTTCCCTTTTCTCAACTTTGAATAAATTTCCGGCTTGTTTGAAACTAGGGGAAACAGTTTTATTTTATCTCTACATACGTGTAGCTGGCTATGCATAATTGAAACACGAATGTATAGTTATACTTGTAGAATTTATCGTTGTGGCTACTTGTTACTGCAGTTGCAAAGTTCCGTTCTGGTTCAGTCAGAATAATAAAATATATCTACTATGCATATTTTATTAAGGTTTCCTTTCGATTTCATAGTCCGATAATAATATTAGAAAATGAATTTATGTAGCTAACTGTAAATCTTAAAACTTTCATTTAATAATAGTTGTTATGTTCTGGTGTTCTCAAAATTAAATTGAATTCTTTATGTTGAAGAATTAAAAAAAAAATGTTCACTAGCTGCAGACTCTGTATTCCTGAGTATTGAATTTGTTATTAGGAAATCAGAGTCATTCATAAAGGAAGAGTTGTTGATGATGGAGGATATTTTGAGAAAATTGATATTAAAATATTTCAAGATGGGGCTCTAAAATACACATTGGAATTCGATATTTTCATTCAAGATGCTATAACCTTATTGAAAATTCCATAACTGCAATGAATGTAGTACAAAATTTCATGATACATTGCTAGCTAAAATTCCTAAGAATGTAGAGAATGGAATTTTCCATTCCTAATTTCATCGAAAATAAATCACTGCACTAGATATTCAAGTTAACGGCAATCTCTAGTTTATGCATGAACTACGCTCGAGTTACATAGGCGTCCAACTTAGCTTCCGCCGTTTTTTCGAAGGCTTCATTGTAAAACAACTGGTAATTCATTTATGATTCAAAGAATTGTCCATCGCTTGCCACTATTTTCTCCCACTTTTCGGAAAAAGAATTTTTTTTTCAAAAATTTGGTCATATTTCGAAGCGATTCACGAATCGGTCCAATTCTCCACTTCTTCATAAAACCGGAACTGCTGGTCAGCCAGGTCGTGTACCATTGATCGAAACAAGTGATAATCCGAGAACCCTACGTCTTAAGAATACGACGGCTGGGGTAAGGCTTCCCATTTCAAGTTTCCAGGTTTATCTTGACCACTTTTGCAACATGAGGTCGAGCATTGTCATGCTGTAAAATCACTTTTTCATGTCTTTCGTTGTATTCGGCTGTTTGTTTTTCAATGCTCGGCTCAAACGCATTAATTGCGTTTTAACAACTCGTAATACACTACGCCGAGCTGATCCCACCAAATACTGAGCATGACCTTGGAACCGTGAATATTCGGTTTGGCATGGCTGGGATATCCCCAAGATTTTCTGAGATATCCGGAATAATTGAAATTTTTATTCACTACGATACTGAGTAGAAAATAAGATCGTGAAAGGAAGTCAACAATTTTAGTTCTAAAAAAACAGAATACCATCAGATGCTTCCAAAACCTTGACGGGAACTGGCGCTGGAGTATTCGGGGCTAGCTAGATGCTCCCTATCTTTAGAATGCTATTATCCAAGTGTCCTTCAGGCGGAGATATTTTCAATCGATAGATATGCGGAAATCAGCCAAGTAAGAAACTGAGAGAAATGAGATATACTGATACATGCTGACATTGCTGACAGCCAGGCTGCAATACAAGCAATAAGCGCACAATTCATAGATTTCAAGATGGTTTTAGAATGTCGAAATGTTTGAGTTCCCGGTCACTTGGGGATTAAATGAATTGAAAAAATCAACACACCTTACAGAAAAGGAGTACAAACTCCTATCATTGATCCAGAACCTTTCTGTGGTATAGTCGAAGAAAGAGTTTCAGGAGAAGAAAAACTGGAAGAGAAACACTCTGGCAGACCTTCCTGGGTCTATAAAATCTGAGAAGAATCTGGATCTTAGCAGGAATATGCTTCACCTCCTCACTGAATTCCTTACAGGGCATTGCTGCCTCAGGAAGCACCTCATGTAAATGGGTATAGTCGAAAACGACGAGTGTGGTCCCTAGTGACAGACTTTCCCTTCTTGGTCCTAGCCAATGCAAAAAATGCTTAAAAAAAATTTTGTAGACGTGAAGGAATAACCTCCTTGAAGTCATCTTAGATACTGGAGTTCATTAGAATTCTGGAACTGAAGGGGCGAGCTGTTGTCTTCGACGAATAGAGGCTACAGTAGCTCTGATGAGGGGCACAATAGACCATAAGGTCGCGGTGCCTTGAAACCTTCTTCAAATCTTTATCTAAGATTCAGAAGGAAATGCACCAATGACTATTGAATCATTCAGTATCTACCTAACTATAATTTATCCATAGTTTTATGCTTTCTTATTTATCACTAAAATAGTTTTCTTTTTCAGGTAAGTTGCAGAGACGTACCATGACCGACTCACTCAGGTAATTCTTCCATCAATAGCTTTTAGTTTTCCGTACTCAATCTCCCAAGACAACATTGTATCGATGGCAAAACGTACATATTTCCTATGACCCAAATTCACGAACGTATATTTCACAACGGCCTCATTCTAAATACTCCACGGAAGAGGAGAAGCACAATCGTCCAAAGGCGTAAGCAGATGATGAATGGAAAAATATGGAACTACCTCGCTCACGCCCGTTATTTATGTAGCACGAAAAACATAAATACGTATCTACAAGCATTCTGAATATCTCCGTAGTCCACGATATTTTGCCGGTTTTTGTGCCCTTTATGAGCCATAAAAGTGTCATTACTTAATTCGCTTGATTTAGAGAGCTTACTAGTGCGGACTGAGGACTTCGAATATCACCTGTTTGCCTTAGCTGCCGAAATACGGGAAAAAGCTGTATTTCATCGGAATATGGGGATATTCGGACAGAGGTTCATTCTCCCAAACCAGAAGATGTCGGATTTCTGTATCTGGTTTATTTTGAAATGCAGCTATTTCATTTGAAATCCTGCGCATTGCTTATTTTTTTCTGCCAGAATATTCAATAATATTAATTCATTCATACATAACATGATATAATTGACATTGAATGAAATGCACAAAAAAAAGGACATCTAGAATTTCATGGTTTGTCATAGATTATTAATTGAACCTGTACAATACATCAAATATTATTATATATGTAAAATATTTACACTTACAGATTCAAACATGTAAATGTTGAATGATACATAATAAATGTAGGCTTCGTTAATCGATCGTCTAGAGGTATGATTCGATTACCTTGTCTTTCGTCTTCTTATCCGTGACTTTGTTCGGGTTTGTAATAATTAAATTCTTTTCAATTATTTACATATATTTACAAAGCCACAATTACAGTACAAACACAGTTTATACCGTACTGAATTTCGTCTTTAACTTTAGTTTTAATTACTCGAAACGTCTTCGATATGTCACGTCTTCGTCTTATTACAAGTTTCGGTCGTCTCGTCTTTAACTCGTTCGCGACTCGTCCAAATCTAGTCCGCAAACCGTCTTTTCGTCTTACGTCTTAAGTTTCAACCGACTGAACTAACTCTTACTTCGACTTAGACCGAACTTAAACTTTACTCGTCTTCGACTTAACTTGAACTGACTCTCGACTCGAACTTACTTCGTCCCCTGACCGCAACTTACCCCGTCCACTCTGAATATCCTTGCCTCCTTCTGGCTTGACCACACCCTTAGGGAAAGTACCATCCCCTAGTCCAAAAGAGTTATGCCGTACCGCCCACAAAGCTCTTCGCGGATTCCTGAAAATCGAATATTCCCGAAGAACCTGATAAACAGATGTAACACATCTGGTACAACCGTCTTGTTCTCGAACTTTCCCAACCCCCCAGTAAATCTCTTCAAGATTTACAACTCCATGAGATATCTTCGACACCTCGAAGAATAACACATTTTTTTTACATTATATGTACCTACAATAACAATTCGTTCCCTGTAAATTCATTGAAACTGTCATGCCTTCGACACTTGAAGAAACTGATAGGTCTCCGAGCATCCTGTTGACCATCTCAATTATTTACATGGAACAATAACTGGATCCTACATACATAAAAACGAACTGAAATGTTGCACAAGTCATAGTGTAATAAAAGGATGAATTTTCTAAAAAATTACTCAACTTGAAAATAGTTCTCTCCAGAAGCAAATTCTTCACTTTTTTGCTAAAGGCTGTTCGGCGTTGTTGTTTAAACTCATTTGGAAGTTTGTTATAAAGCTTTAGACAAGTGTGGTTTGGCTCTTATTGAGTTTTATTTATTCTAGCCAAGTATGCGCACTAGCTTCGCTAATTTTGGTTTTCTCATGCTAGCTTGATTTAAATATTGATTTGTTGAGGATGAAAGTGTCGTCGGAATATATACATGTTTTGTCTGCTGGTATGTTGTCTAATAATCGTTGATAAACAGGATGAACAAGACTTAGCCTAGAACTGAGCCCTGAGGCACACCATATTCTATCTCCTGCAGGTTGAAAACCTCTCCATTCCATTTGACAGACTCGTATCTGTTCGACAAATAAGAGTTGAAAAGATCAAGTGCCCTTTCTCTCACTCCAAAGTACTACAGCTTTTCGAACAGCTGTATCCACTCTATCATCATTTTCGAGGCTTCGATGATGAAAGGATATTCATACATTGGTTAGATGATGAAAGGATATTCATACATTGGTTAGATGATAGGTTGCAGCCCTCACATAGCCAAATTCATTTTTCTTCGCTGAGAGAATATCCTAAATAAAAATTAAAATATCTGAAAAAAAAGATACAGTTTGGTATTGCCATCGTCGCCGCTTTGACCCTTTTTCTTTTGTTTTCTCAGAAGCTCCTGAGAGTTCCTTGGAATTTTTTCCGCTATTTATAGAAGTGTCTACTTTTTTATGGAGTATGGAAGTATATGCTTCCATACCAATATTGTAATTAAGTTCATCGATGCATTGTTGTTGAGTTAATCTACGTCGAAAATCAGGAAAAATTATTGCACGGAAATGTATACATGAGTTTTTTTCATTTCCTTGGTGAAATGTATTTTTCAAACTACTACAAACAAACAGAAAATACGCTCGAATGTTGAAATGTTCCCATTACATTTATGCCTACTTCAAGATGGTATCGTCGCTTTTGACGTTTAGTCATTAGGGTCCCCGATTCCCGAAATATAAAAGGCAACCTATTTACATTCCAACTACATTCATTTATCCATTCATGAAAGGCGCTAGTAGTGGAATAAATATTCTCAGAATGAAACCAACCATTTTTTTCTATCAGCCTCATCTCATTCATTAGTGAGTATCATCCATTTCCGAACCGGAGCTGCTCCAATGTATTATCTGTACCTCAAACACACTTGCCATGATTAACTATCGTTCTGCGAAGAATTCGTATGGAATTGCAATCGATCCACTCCCATAATAATGAAAACAGATTAGGAATGGCAGCAAGCTACTCCAGGAAGACAGATTTTCCCCCCTTCAGTTAATTCTCTTCTATTCTTTATCGAATCCGTCTGTTGGTTATTCGTTTTCTGCCTCGATAATAAGTTTTGTAAAGTCTTTAGGGCAAATAAACGTCATACAGCTAATTGAGTGCTTGGTTATTGGCTCGTTTATAATGACCTCTCGCTAGGTTCTCCTCAAAGAACTCAATCACTTCAATTCGAATCCAATAATGCCGTTTTGATGAGGGCATTAAGCTATCGTTCAGTTTGGTATTATTCTCAACAGAATTTTTTTAGCTTTTCTTCTTCCAGATTAATGGTGCAAAAAGTTGATGATGAATGCAACTGGGATATTTCTATTTGCAGTGCTTCAGATGGATTTGTTAGATTGAATCAAAACGGATTCTATAAATTTAAAAATTAATTTCTCTATTTCAGTATCGTAATGAGATCATTACAGTTCTAAAAACAGTGCTGTAATGAACTCATTACAGCATCGTTATCAAGTAATATTTTTCGTTTTGTGGTTGTCTCTACTGCCTTCCAATCCTATCAAATTTCAACAAACGTCAATAACTGTCAACATAATGTATAATTTGGATATAGTGAAATGATTTGCAGCATTATTCGCAATTTCTCCTAATTCAGGTGGTGTTTAATCGATTTCGTCACACATAATTCATGAATTTAATGCGTAATTTTAAATTATTTGACAATTCATAACTTTCGATTCAAATTCAAATTCCGTAATCTGTCAATTTTCGTAACAGTTACCAACTGCCAAGATACAATACAAAAGTCACTAGGATGTATAATTTGAATTTTTCATTGAATTCCGACAATATTTCACAAAGCTTGACTGAAATAGAGAAAATATGGTCTAATACTCGTTGCAGAAGGCGATTCCGACACTCTTGCGTTCGAAAACTCGCTCCTTCGTCGCTCGTTTTCGAATTTCGCATTCGTGTTGGAATAGGAGCCCATTCTGCAACTTGTTTTAGAATATACTATTCTCGTTTTATCTATGATTTCTCATAAGTCCATAAATAAACTCCATTTCATCATGAACTTCCCATCATAGATTCATAGTCTCACTGTTTTATGTTATGAAATGATTCACAGACAATTTCTCTTTTGGAAATTGAAATGGAAAAACAAATCATAAATAGGTATAATCTATCTTCATCAGAATTTTTTCTTAAATTGATGAGTAGTATAGGCCCCAATCAAATTCAATTATCCAGAAAGCTTATTCTGTCGAAGTTCGAAATAATTGATCATTAAAAATAGACGGAGGAAAATCTTATATAATACTAGAATGAAGAACGTTAAAAATAATTGGTTTTCCTATTCCAATAGTTCGAATTCTCTTCCAATTCAGAAATACGGGACAGACTGCTTCCATAAAAAAGGTTCTATTTCTCTATTGATCATTCAAGTTGCACAACTTTTTCTGTCAATATAAATAATTAGCATCATTTTTACTAAAAGATTATATTCTTTTGCTTCGAAGATCTTCAGTTCCGTAGTAAATTATCAATTCTCAATATGCAATATTCTTTTCTGAATGACCCAAAACATTTTGAAGTAGTCTAATGGATCTCTTCTAATATCTACATCCTAATATCTACATCACGTGATAATTTACTGCTCGCATTCCTCTTCCTTAGTTCTAATGAACTCCAATATCTGTGATGGCTTCAATGAGGCCAATTCCTCACTTCTACAAGTCTTGTGTCCAAAGCAGGTTTTGCGTTGGCTAGCGATGGCGAGGCATTCCGTCACCAGGTGATCCGGAGTTTCTTTCTTCTGCACTGGTAATTTTCTGTTAAACCCATTCTCATAAGGCGTTTCCGAAGCTGACAATGCCCTGTGAGGAATCCAGTGAGGAGGCGTAGCATATTTTTACTAAGATCCAGATACTTCTTGGATGTCCGAACCAGAAAGATTCCGTCAGAGTATTTTTCTTTCGGTTTCTTCCTTCTCCAGAAACTCTTTCTTGTAAGTTCATTTGTCTAGGACATAGAAAGGTTCCGGGCCGTTAAAAAGTGTTTGTGTTCTTCTTCTAGTAAGTGTGTTGGCCTCTTCATTACCTCTTATTCCTGAGTGGCCAGAAACCCAAATTAAAAAGACCTTGTTGTTCTTGTCTAGGTCATTGAGTTTTTTCGGTACTCCAATACCATCTTAGAATCGATTATATGTGAGCTCCGTGCTTTGATTGCAGCCTGACTATTAGAATGCTAGGTTAGTTTGTACACATCATTCTATTGCAAGTATCTCTGCCTGAAAGACACTCAGACATCGGCCTAGCGATATTAAGCATTTGGTGGTACCAGTTCCAAATACTACAACGCCAGTCCCGGTGGTGGTTTTGAAACCATCTGTGTATCATTTGATAGTATTTTTTTGAAGAACTGGGATTGTGGACTCCATTTCCATTGATTCCGCTGATGATATGTAATTAGTCAAGGAGGACCAGGCTCTCTTATTCCTAATTCCCTCATTACCGGTACCTTCTCTAGATCGTCTTAGAGTCTCTATCACTAGATGAAGATGTGTGATATCTGTAATGATCTCTAATGTCCTAGTTGGGCACGTTCTCATAGCTCTAGTGATACAAGGGCTTTCCTTGAGCGATTTTTTCTGAATACCTGAAGATGATTAAGACAAAAAGAAATCTTAGGATGGATAAAATCATCTTCCAAATCAATTCCATTTGTAATTCGAGCGGAACAGTATTCAGATGCATAAATACAATTGCAACAGAACAACCTCATTTTCAGAGAACTTCCCGAAACGAATCACAACTCACCGTAATCCCTACATGTCAATTGTATCGACGAGCAATTCTAGAATTTTCCCTATCCACCTTTTCCAAACCACCAGGAAATTTCACAGAACGGCACTTATTTATACATTCCAACTTTTTAATCCGACATTTCCGGAAATGGCAGGCCACGACTTCTTTCCAAGGCACGACACGGAATTGGATGCCGTAAAAACATAATCCGATATCGGGAGTACGAAATTGATTTGGAAAAACAAAATTCGCGTGGGATCGAGGTTGCCGTGCATCAGGTCCCTCTCCTGGCTTGCTGCCAGTTGATTGCATAGGAAATGAGGAGCCATCCATTCGCCTAATGCCTTTACGTGAGTAATTCTACAGACGCGTTCGCAAACATGCAGCCTGGACGAGGGCAGGGGTCGGTGTTGCCACATCTCCTGTTTTTGATGAAAAGTCTACTCATTTCGAAATAAAATCCTTACAACTCAAACATACGTACTGCTATTACCATATTGGATTTCACCGGTGCTAATCATTCGACAAATATCAAATTACATACATAGTGAATCTGTATAGCTGATAGATCTACTTAGCCGATAGATCAATTACCTACCTGTTAAAAATACATTTCGGCATATTTTTTTATGTCGAATATACTTGATTTCTTTTATTTGGAATGAAAAACATCTCCAGACGAACGACTATTATGTGAGAGAAATCAATGGACGTTTATTTCATTGTGAAAGGGAATGTAAGCCGGTAACAATGGAAAACGATATCAGACAAATGGTCGCCATAACTACGGTTGCAGCACCATATCCTTTCCATGAAATGCTGCAATAATTGCATATTTTAGGTCTTGAATCGATTTTTGACATAGACCTGTTCTTTTACGTGGCGTCAGTAGGAAAATCTTAAGGTTTTAAATGAAAAGATCTCAGTGGCCAATTGTTATCAGCTGAAAATAAATACGACCAGGAACCTTGCAATTGTTTCGATGCTTGTGAAGTACGTAGCTCCATTTTATTGAAATTAAACGTTTTTCACATAAATATTTTCCAATTCCGGCCATGAAAACTCATCAATCGTAGCTCTGTAGCGCCATCCATTCACCGTTACAGTTGCACCAGCCATGTTTTCGAATGAGTGAGGGTCAAATCACACCACCAGCTCAAAAACCGCACCATTGACCCGTTGAGGATGTAGAGACTTTTCAACAATCATTCTTGGATTTTCCGAGCCTCGAATGCGACAATTCTGCTTATGAGATTCCGAGGAGTAAATTGGCCTCACCATTGGGTTTTTATTTCGAAGAAAGTAACGGTGATGCATTTCAAGGATCCAACCAGCAAAGATACGTCACTGGTTAAAGACTAGACTGAGTTCTTATGTAAACTGAACCTTAAAAGTCTTAAGATTTAAGTCTTTATGCAAAATACGGTGTAATATCGGCAAGAAAACTGCAGAAAACGCAGCGCAGGATGGAACGATCGATGCTGGGAATAAGTCTAAGAGACAGGATTCGAAACGAGGAGATTCGCAGAAGGACGGGTGTGGATGATGTTTTGGAGAGAGTGACGAGAGCTAAATGGAGGTGGGCAGGACATGTTGCAAGATCTAACGACAGAAGATGGACGAAGAAAATTCTGGAATGGCGACCAAGAGCAGACAAGCGAAGCCGAGGCCGACCTCCAACGAGATGGACCGATGACTTGAAAAGAATCCACACCAACTGGATGGAAGCCGCACAGAATAGAGAAAGATGGAAATGCCTTGGGGAGGCCTATGTCCAGCAGTGGACGGTTTAGGGCTGAATTATGATCGTTTGTGAACTGCTTAATTTCCAAGATCGACGAGGAATCGACAAACCTGGGTTTTTGTCAACACTACAGGCTACACCAGCAATATTCTTTGTAGTTCTTGGGCAACGGTCATCGTTTCGATTCTCAAATTAACTAAATAATCCCAACACCCCAAATGTTGCATCCAATTTCATTTTTACTGGTCGAGAAGTTGCTTCACAAAAGTGCTTAGGAGGTTTAGTAGCTTCAAAAGTGACAGCTGCCCAGATAGCAGGCTATTCAAAATGAAAACTTTCATAGGAAAAACCTGAGTATGATTTTTCTTCGAATTCACAGTGGACATGGTATCTTACTGAAGTTGAAGTGACCACACGATTATATACTCTTTAAAAGTCCGATGAATATTTCGACAAAGTCATTCTGTCACCCTCAAAAATGATTCTGTAACTTCAGATTTGAATAAGTTCAGACACAACTGAATATAAATTACTTCATCAGAGCTACAAGAATGATATCGAAAATTAATGAATATTTCACTAACAACAGACACCACAAATTGAAATTTTGCGTGTATAGTTCATTTAATCTCAGCCATAAAACGTTTGCCGGCATTGTTAGCAAACTGTGAGTTTTCAATCATAAAATTAACTTGACATGTAAAATAAATTCTAGAACTATTGTGTTGGATTTCTGATAAACTTTGCCAGGCAAATTTGCCTGGTATTGTATATTTCTATATAATTCAATTAGGAAAATAAACTAAACGAATGAAAATGTTTGATTCGAATCAAAAACAAAATGACACGTTGTGAATGATGAAGCTAAGCTACTATTTTCTTCCAATTTTTTCGCAATTCAATCGTAATAAACTCACGTCTACGTGACTGTTTTTTCTGTTACGAGAGATATCTACGTGGCAACACGGTCCGTGGTGCATCCAAGGAGCAGATCCAGTCCGGAAGTCATTAGGCAGATGGGGGAATTGATATTGACAGCAGGTTCTAGGCAGGATGCGCTTGGTTCACATTCAATTTTTGTGGGCTCTCGGAGATGCGCTTCGGAATGGTGAAGATCTGAGGCATATAATTGGATTGAATTGATAATAAGGTTTTCCAATAAGACCAATAGATTTTCTGAATTCAATCAGATGGGGAATATTTGGAGTGGAAAGAATTTCTCTCCCATTTTGAGGTTAGCATCAATTATATTTTGAATAGCGTTAGAAAATTATTGTAATATACAAATGAGAGATGACTTTATTGAAGTATCCTGTGATAAAGGTTTCTTCAAGCGATTTGAAAGAACAATTGAAGTGCGCTGTTAACGAAAAATAAAAGTCATTGAAGTGATAGATCTCTAAATTAGTGTTTGTTACCTCGATTTGAGATCTGGTAGTAATAAATCCAATAACTTATTGGGTAGAAGGCAAATACGACAAAAGATGATCAAAAAATGTAAGCAATTTTGGATGAAGCCAGTGGTTAGGATACTGAAGAATGGTTTCTCTTGTTTTCTTCACACATTTGGTGTAAAAAATGTATTAAAACCAAATTTAATGTTTTTGATAATATAATAGACGATCAATTCGATTTAACTAAACGTGTTCAGGCTTTCATTTTGCATTAGATATTTAAATGAATTCAATTTTAACTGAAATAGGCAATTCAAATAATTAACCGGATGATATTCACCTTTCTAATGAGCGATAAGGTTGATTCATTAATATGACATCAATACTTACACCACTATATCATGGGATAAAGGTATCCATTTGCTGAAAGATTCTAAACCAGTCGAAGTGAATTACGAATTCAATAAATGATGGATGAAATGAGAGCGTTTTACAGCTTTAATACCTAACCTTACCGGTACTTAAACCCGATGGGGTATCTAACAGAAGAGAAGTTATTACCTTTCCGATTCGAGTCCTGCAAACCTGGCGCTATAAAATATTCAACGCAAATATGGAAAATTTCACACAAACTTGTTTTACGGTTCCGGAGTGATATTGGAATGGTAAAATGATGAAAGGCAGTGAAATCTCCGAAGAAATAAGGCGACAAAAGGATCTTGGAGTACGCGTAATGAAAAATTATGAAAGAATTCGTTCAGATATAGCTACATTCTATTCAGAAGGTATCAGGAATTGAAAGTATCTATAAGAAGTCGTTTGAAAGCATTATAGCACCATTTGTGGCTATGCTGCTAAAAGCATTGTGAAACGAGCTTTTTTCAACGTTTGCGTGTTTGACTAGCAAATAATCCAACCTGCAACAGCATTGTGTCTTCTAGATTGATCCAAAATGAGTAAAGTACGTCAAACTTGATAAAATGTGAAGGTTATGTCAATATTGGATCATTAATGGGAGCTATTAAGGATTGGGAATCATCGAGATCATTAATCACTCTAGTAGGTAATATACGAGTTGATTACATAATTTTTGTTTCGTCTTTGTTCTCAATTTTTCCAAATGAATTAGGGAAATCTTGGTTATAAATTTTTTTTGTTGTTGATGCGAATTCTGTATTTCTTACTGTATTTAATGAAAAGGTAGAACTTGTGTTTACTTATTGCTAGATCAAAAGCATTTCACTTGTCCCTGAATGACTTCTGCATAATAATATACCACTCCATATAAATTAGGAACTGAAAATAAAATTTTTTTAATATTTTCGAATAATATTTGGCGAAATTACTCAGCCACGTTGAATATAAACTTATACTAGAGTTGTTTATGGTAATATCTGGTATATTAGTGGAATTGGTATTCACTCTAACTGATGTTCCGGAATAAAAAAATAATGGAATTGTGTAAAGAATCATAGAAACATCACGAACGTAAAGAATTTACCGACTCCGGGCAATCATTGAATTTTCTGTACGTGTTTGATTCACTTTTACTTATTGTATTATTGGCCACTTAATGTGCAGTCCATCAAATTAGAAGTTGCATATATATTTATAAGTGAGTGATAATTATTGCTGCATTTTTCTCAGAATAAATTATTATTATTGAGAAAGTGTTCATTTACATTTCATTAGTGAAATCACAATTATTGAACAGATTTATTCGTTTATTTCAATGTTGAAGGAAAATATCTTCTTCAATTTTGCTGTTCTGCATTCGCAAATTTCTCAGTTTATCTCAGAGTGTGAGACAATAAATAAAAAAATATTATTTGATCACTTTGCGGTATTTTAAAGTTGGAAAGATTCTCAAAATGTTCGGCCCATTACTCCTAAATGTCTGTCGTACAACTACCATATTCCCCTAATGTTTTCTCACAGTTTTTTCTTTCGAAAACGCAAATTACCCCTCAGAGACACATTTTTGTCCATCCAAAAGTTTTAATGCTCTGCCTCTTCAAACACTAAACGCAAGTGGTGCTAGTGGCAATGAAAAAGGAGTTTCATTTGATATTTTGAAATAAATATTTTTATTCGACTAAAGGAAAATAATAAGGTTGATAAACGGAAATTCAGTTCGCTAGACAATCTTTCGTCCTTCAGTCTACCCTGATATTGTCTCCATTTCCTTTGTCTTCCACAACTTCTTCATATTGTTGTAAGATCTTTCTTCAACACGAATGGAGCATTCCTACTAGAGAGAACACTTTATGCAATAGTCAAAACACGTTCACGTTGCTGTTTTATTCATCTTTCCCCCAGATTGTAAAGAAACCATCGACTTCAAGATCTATTCGGCGATCAGATCTTCCCACTCAGATATTCTTGAGTGAAACATCCATTCAGCCGAAAGATATTATCATCATACGTTCTGCAGTAAAAGTTGAATGGATCTCCCCCATTTCCTTCTCTCCAGTATCCATACAAAACGGTATGCGGACAAGATAGATGTACGACATTAATTTCGGATTTTATATGTTTTGAACAGTTTTAATTTGTTGGATTTGCGAGGCACTTTCCGTTTCCTTCGCATCCGTGGAAAGAGAGAGGGTGGATTCGAAGAAACGGTCCCCTAGGCCGACTTGTAAACACATTTAAACTTCTTTGCTGATGATTTTCCGTTCGAAACGAGGTTATAATTCAACGGGAAATTTATTGGGGCAGTCTGCGAGATCAGCAGATTATGCAAAAGAGGAGAGTTATGGGGTTTATTCGAATTGAAGCGTTTTTCATGCCGGAATGCGATGGAACGGGAGAGGCGACAAAGTGGTCTTCAGCATTCGTAAAATTACTTGAAAATAGCGGCCATGGTCCAATTACTTACTATCCGACCACTCAAATAAGAAATTCAAAAAAATCGCAATACTCCCCTTTCACATTTGTAAGAAAATGTGTTGGCAGTACAACAAAAATTTTTCACTTGAAATACACATTGATATATTCTGTTTTGAAATGTCGTAATTTTCAATGAATGTTTTTTCTGCAAGAACTGAGATATATTGAAATTATTTCTATTGAGATAATAATAATGGAGTTAATATAAGTGGTCTTCAGTATTCGATGAAATTACTTGAAAATAGCGGTCATGGTCCAATTACTTACCATCCGACCACTCAAATAGGAAATTCAAAAAAAATCGCAATACTCCCCTTTTACATTTGTAAGAAAATGTGTTGGCAGTACAACAAAAAATTTTCACTTGAAATAAACATTGATATATTCTGTTTTGAACTGTCGTTATTTTCAATGAATGTTGTTTCTGCAAGAACTAAGATATATTAAAATTATTTCTACTGAGATAATAATAATAATAATGGAGTTAATATAAGTGGTCTTCAGTATTCGATGAAATTACTTGAAATTGCGGTCATGTTCCAATTACTTACCATGCGACCACTCAAATAAGAAATTCAAAAAAATCGCAATACTCCCCTTCTACATTTGTAAGAAAATGTGTTGGCAGTACAACAAAAATTTTTCACTTAAAATAAACATTGATATATTCTGTTTTGAAATGTCGTAATGTTCAATTAATGTTTTTTCTGTAAGAACTTAGATATATTAAAATTAATTCTACTGAGATAATAATAATAATAATAATGGAGGATAATACAAAATACCATATAATATCGATTGTAAAAAAGAGGAAAACTTCAAATTTTTATGGCTACTAGATTATTTTTCATGAAATTACCTTGAAACTAGTTGAACATTTCTGCAAAGTTTGGCCAAAAAATTCCGACGCCTTCTCGTTGTTGCATTTTTTATGTCGCAAAGTATACTATAACGATGTAACTTCACCCAAGCTTTCAACACTTGCACCTGCAGTCCAAATTGCATTTACAGTCCTTATGTGCTTTAACCGATCATTATCCCTTCTTCATACCTCGCTGAAATTTTGCATATGGCCCGTTTGAATTATTCATGAGGCTATCCCCAAATTCGCTAGCCTTTGTTACAAATCTGTTGGTTTTCGTTTTGTAGGTGAGCTGTTGGATAATTAGAATCACTAGGAAATTTGATGGATGCATTGTGGTCGTGTAACGATGATTCTACGTTGCAGTTCAAGATTGAAAAATTTTTATTTTGCTCATTTCCCAGCGATTGAATCATTACTTTTTTATTGCCGTGTGAATCGATTATGATCCTGTAGCTGAATCCGTTGATAATAAAAGTTTAGGACATGAATTCGTCCGCTATAAATTCATCAATAATCGTGTTCCAATCGAGAATATTGAGTTTTCGAAAGTTGAAGGGGTTATATTAGGTATTATTCATTATTTTATTATTATTATATTATTCAATATATGGTAATTTTTTAGCTCCATGAGAAGTTTCGATGGTTGTTTTATCTTTGTTCTATCTTGATACATAGTTGACCTTATTGCAGCATTGTTTTCAGTTATATTTTTCGTTTTTTGGTGGTCTACACTGACTTTGATCCTATCAAATTTCCACACACGTCAATTGTCAATATAGTTTAGATATAGTGAAATGATTTGCAACATTATTCGCAATTCCTTTTGATTCCGGTGGTGTTTAATCTATTAGGTTAGACTTAGTTCACTAGTTTGATGCATAATTGTGAATTATTTCAAAATTCGAAACGTACGATTCATAATTAAATTCTGTCAATTCACGTAACGGTCACACCAACTGCCAAGAAAGAACACAAAAGTCATTATAGGTTGTATAATCTGAACTTTTTATTGAATTCCGACAATATTTCACAAAACTTGACTAAAACAGAGAAAATATCGTCTAATACTCGTTGCAGAAGACAATTCCAACACTCATGCGTGCGAATTTCACATTCGTGTTGGAATAGGAGCTCATCTGAAACTTGTTTTTGAATTTACTATTAAAACACGCTTAAGCATCAATTTAAGGCAAAATCAATTTGGTGACATCTTCATTTCCTGAAATGGTTCTAATAACTCTCCATTATTTTTGATGGGGCTATGTCGAGTCATTGGTTTATGCTGACAGACTAGAAACACTTGAAACATTGTAACCCAATATTCAAGCCACCATTGACACCATACGCCCAGATGGCCTATGTAACTATGTAACTCGTAGCCGTGCCGGATATATGCCAAGTTATTAATTAAAAAATAAATGTCATCAAATAATCTACAAGATTTTAATAATTATAAATTCATTCCGACAATAATTCCTTCTTGTATTATTATTTAAAATTCTCAAGCTCTTGAGAACCATTATAAAACTGATTTCTCACAAAGCCGAAACCTCATAGGCTCATTCGTTGGCAGAAGCTTTCAAACTCTGCCTAACTATTGTCACATCCCAGGGGAGATCTGTACGTAATGATGTATTGTATAGATCCTGTCGACACCGCAGTATCCGCAGAAGTGAAAACATTAATCGAAAAATAGTCGTTTGCGAAATCTCGTTATATCTATCCATCCTGAGAAAAACTGAGACCACGTATTCCTTTCAGAACCTCCAAAACTGACCCAACGCAGCTGGAGTCTGCAACCTCTCCTCTCATCTAACGACGATCGGTCCAAAGCTGAAAAAACCCATTGTGAGACCTACACAGGGCGCAATGTTTTCGATGCTTCCATTCAGCCGAAAGATACGCGCCTGTTTTTCTTTTATCTCTTCTTCTTCTTCCGCCACCCCCTTTCGGTTCGGAGTGCTTGACGATTTTCCCGGCCTGTCCTTTGTGACAGCGATCGCAGACGGCACTGTGAAATATTCCCGAAATTAAGTTAAATGACACTCCCGTTTATTAATGACTCGGCCTCATTCGACAAGATTGCCCGGGACTCAATTTGGAAGAAGCACCCCTAACGTCTCGCTATGTGAAATACGTTTCGTTTAATGGTCGGGAGAAGATGAGAATTGACGTCACGACTTCGACGCTATGTATGAGCGATCGACGTCGTACGACGTGCCGTACGGGACAAATTGGGGAATTGGTGACTTTTCGATAGGAAGGGGTCTTTGAACTGGTTGTCGTCGGTGGTGAAATGGGGTACCTACTAGGATTACGAGTGATGGAGGTATGCTTGAGCGGAAATTGCAGTATTCTTAACATTAAAGTCTTGCTTCTTTGGAATCATTGCAGAACATAAATCTGAAATCAAAACGAAGTAGTTTGTCTGATATAAAGATTAGTTACGGACCTTAGAATTTCGAGTCACTACATGATGTTCGAATTAAATGAGTAAAAAGAAATAGTTTTGATAGCAAAAAGACGTATTTCCAAAGTTATAATAATGTGTCATATGTACAGGCAGCAATTGCTGACTTTTCGGATGTGCACCCTGAAGTCCCATGAAATTTGAATTTAAATAAATGTAGGATCCAGTTATTATTCCCTGTAACGAATTGAGACGGTCAACCGGATGCTTGGAGACCTATTAGTTTCTTTTAGTGTCGAGGGCATGGTTTACAGGGAACGAATTGTTATTGTACATAATGCAAGAGGATGTGTAATTCTTCGGGGTGTCGAAGAATGTGTCATGTCGGTTGTAAAACTTAAGAGATTTACTGGGGTTGGAAAAGTTCTAGAACAAGACGATTGTACCAGATGTGTTATATCTGTTTCTCAGGTTCTAGTCCTTCTAGAATATTCAATTTCCAGGAATCCGCGAAGATCTTTGGGGGCGGTACGGCAAAAGCCCTTATTAGACTAGGGGATGGTACCTTCCCCTAAGGGTGTGGTCAAACCGAGAGAAGGGAGGTCTATATTCGAGAGAGGGTAGTTCCAATCGGCAGAGAGCACAGTTCAAATTAAACCGAAGACGGGTACAGACGGTACAGTTTTTAACTTAAGTCGAAGACGAGTCAATTTCCGTCGGTCAACTTAAGACGTAAGACGAAAAGACGGTTCGCGGACTAGATTAAGACGAGTCGCGAGCAAATCGAAGACGAGACGACCGAAAACTTCAAGTACGAAGACGTGATACACGAAGACGTTTCGAGTAATTAAACTAGAGTTAAAGACGAGATTCAGTACCCTAGTGAGAAACTTGTAATTAAGACGTAATTAGGATCTTCTCACTACTGAGTTTGTACTGTATAAGTGTGGCTTTGTAAATAGATGTAAATAATTGGAAAGAGTTTAATTATTACAAATCCAACAAAATCACGGAGAAAACACGAAAGGCCAGGTAATCGAATCATACCTCTAGACGATCAATTAACCAAGCCTACATAAATGAAAAGCAATTCAATTCGGCAGAAAATTTAAAAAAATATAATTAATACCATCAGAAATTGCGATTTCCAAATTAACAAAGTACATCAAAATATTGAATGATTCATAATGTTTTGTTTTAATATAGTTGAATGAAAGTGAAAATCCTTATTATATCATGAAAACGGAATGTGTTTTTTATAGTGCTTGCATCAAACCTTAATATTTTCCTGTACGTTTGGACGAAAACTTATTTCATTCTAAATCTGACCATCTAGCAATTGGTGGCCACTAATTATGAGGTGACAAAGCAGCCATCTTCTGGGAATGGATTGCAAAAATTTCATTCGGTTACTGATTAGTTTTTTTCAGAACGGCTTTCCTAACCCTACTAGAAAGTTTGCTCATTGAGATCCATGATATAGTTTCGCCGATGCTAAGGAGCCAGAGGCTGCTCAGATCCTGAATGATATAATTGGGTGAAGAGAGGAGATGACAACAATTTGAGGTTTTAATCTTATAACTACTCTTCAAGAGAAAATTATCCTGATTTTACTCCCACAACTGTTCTAGATAACTTCAGAGGTTTCCAGGCAGCTACATTCAATTGTAGAGAACTAACAATTCCTTCTGTAGGTTTATGTATACTAAGAGTTGAATTTTTTTTTAAGATATGTGTATTTAATTTGAGATATTTGCAGACGAAATTGAAATATCTCCAATACACGCATCCGTTAAATATATAATCAGCAAACACTCAAAACAATATTCAACATTGATAAATTTTCTTTCGTCAATTATGTCCCTAGTATTTTTCAGTAATACTTGATAATTGTGAAGATACCATTGTTCCTCTACTTCGTTTTCACTCCATCATTTATTTAAAGAATTTGAGACTATTTACATTGCTTTCAATTTGTTTTGTTCCAAGAAAATTTTCCTACTAATCCAAACTTTATAACAACTTAGTTCCTAAGAAGATAATATAAAATGTGGCTGTTCCCTACATCTTAACTCTCAGCAGGTGTTACAAAATTTACAATTAATTATTCATTATATGTTGGGCCCTCGGCAGTGAATTTCGATGAATAATATCTGCAGCAAAGTGCGTAATTTAAGCGGTAGAAAGCTGAGAAACACATTCATTACGCTTGTATTTTAATATTTGAACGGGCTGAGGTTCGAGGTACGCATCGAGGGCCATGAACGTCTTTTCATATATTATACATCCAATAACCGAGTACGTTGATGTGACTGCATTTCATGTATCATGATTCAACCTTCCATCCGTGCGGAAATAGTCCAGCGAAATCAGTTTAATACGAAAAGCACACGGTTGAACAAACCAGATAATTTCCATTTTCCTCGAATATATCTTCTTATGCACCCGGAATGACATAAATCTGCGTCTGGTGTATATATTCCCCCCATTCATTACTCTCAGTGGTGTACTGGTTCTATGAAAGGGGTGGGGGGCGTTTCGAGATCATATTCCCCGGATTTTAATCTGGTGTCTGCGGAGATCTTTGATATATAGGTGTACGTCTTCAGGATCCGTCAAGAGAAGAATTCAATCAAGAGTTTTAGCTTCGTGTTCTTGGCAATGCGAGCTTCGAATGATATGTATGTAGGCTTGGTTAACCGATCGTCTAGAGGTATGATTCGATTACCTGGCCTTTCGTCTTTTTCTCCGTGACTTTGTTGGATTTGTCATAACTAAATTCTTTTGAATTATTTACATCTATTCACAAAGCCACAATTATACAGTTTAAACTCAGTATTGAGAAGATCTTAATTACTTCTTAATTACAAGTTTCTCACTACGGTACAACCGTCTTGTTCTAGAACTTTCCCAACCCCAGTAAATCTCATAAGTTTTACAACAGACATGACACATTCTTCGACACCTCGAAGAATTACACATCCTTTTTACATTATGTACAATAACAATTCGTTCCCTGTAAATCGATTGAAACTGTCATGCCCTCGACACTAAAAGAAACTAATAGGTCTCCAAGCATCCGGTTGACCATCTCAATTCGTTACATGGAATAATAACTGGATCCTACATGTATTCATCTGCTCCTTCTGAGGCCATTGAATTAGTTTCATCATTTCATTACGAAAAAAAAGCTTTGAAGTTTTTCTCCGAATTTCATTTGAAGATTTTATCAATGAGAAACTATAAACAATGTTTATTGAGCCAAATGCACCTGTAAGATAATTCTTAGGAATTCATGATATCTTTCCATGTGAAACGAGGTCTGGTAAGTTGCACTTATTATAACACAACATAAGAGTTTTTAGTTTATATACCAAGTGGTCCCGATCTCGCGAGAGATGTGCAGCCCTCGATGCCATCTCTCGGGAAAGCAAAAAGTCACTATAATTGTAATGAAGGTCTGATATGAATCTTGTCTGAAATATTCAAACAGACATTTTTTTTTGAACATACGAACCCCTCAAAGATCTGTTTAGAGCTATTTGATTCACAAATATTTCGTGTTTGATATGTGCTTTTGATGATAACAAAAATAAATTCCAATGATTACCGTGTGAAAAAATCAAACTTACTCTGGAACGTTGTGGCAGACAACGGAACGGCCTCGAGTCTGTGGCCCTCGATTCAGATCGATAACCAGACCGGAGCCGCCCTAGGAGTGGACCGCTGCCTGCTATGATGTCTCCATCCCGCGGAGAGCAAGACGTGATTTTGGATCAAAAGCAGTTTGATGTTCCTGAAACATGAAGATGGAGAAAATTCGCCTGATTATGATTGTGCCAAAAACAGTACAGTAGATCAATAACACTATGTTATTCCTGTTCAGTTTGTTAGTTCTGGTGTTCACTAAAACAAAAGACAGAACTAACAAACTGAACAGGAATAACATAGTATCATATATAAAATTGATTGTGGAGTTTGTGAGTCTTATATCGGACAGACTGGGAGAAACTTTAAAACTAGATTAAAAGAACACTGACTGGTCTGTCTACTCACACAGTTGAGACAGGACACCGCATGAATTTTGAGGACGCTACGATATTAAGAACGGTAGATAATAAGTTTAAACGCTTATTTATTGAATCTTTGGAGATTAAATATTTAAATACTGCGTTAAATATAGTCGCAGAGTCAGAAAGTGTTAGCGCCATCTATTGTAATGTGGTTGACCTAATAATGAATAAAAATAATTTAAAAAGATAAAATGAAGTGATAAATATTAAAAATAAAATGAAGACAATTTTAGTATAACACACCGGAATAGTATAGCTAACACAACGCTGTTGTGGTCTACTGAAGTTTTAGTAGTTTAAATTTATTGTCGGTGTCAATTTCCATAGTTTCTGAGTGTTTACGTTCTTGTTGCCATGTGTTTTTACAGATATCAATTGTACTTTTAAGATAATTGAATTGTGGATTATACCTTTTTTTGAGATTTTATTTTTATGACCAGGAAGTTTTATTAAAAGGTGACTCTCATTGTTATGGTTCTGCCTAATTTTTCATTGTTAGGTTCAGATTAATTGTAAGTTCAGATTTAGATAACTAATGAGTTTTTTTGGTTTTTTAAAGTCTTTCGTAATGTAGAAAATCGTTTCCAGTGCCTTGAAGATGGCCATATGAATGACCGAAAGCTAGGCCAAATTTAACAAGGAACTTAATAAGATCTTTGAGTGACTTTATACCTGATACATTATTCTTTTGAGATTGAGTATATGAAAAGAATTTCAAATTGGGCTTCTAACTAACTCTACACATCATAAAAAAAGATTTTCAAAATATGTTCATTTAGTCCCTCAAAGTGAGATCCGCGACTGGAGTGGGCCACCTATTTTAGTTACTCGATATCTTGTATTTTTCTATATTTTGTATATTTGTTCTATTGAGGGGCGCTAGAATCCGTTTGGCCCCCCTCTGAAAGGTTCTTAGTTACGGTCCTACCTTATTTTTTCATAACAAACATCAACTGAAGAACAATTTCGGAATCTCTACAGGGCCGAATTCAATCTCAGTCATTCTCCTCGC
Source organism: Harmonia axyridis (assembly GCF_914767665.1). Taxonomy (NCBI): domain Eukaryota; kingdom Metazoa; phylum Arthropoda; class Insecta; order Coleoptera; family Coccinellidae; genus Harmonia; species Harmonia axyridis. The sequence continues at coordinate 48,334,530 of NC_059504.1, read as the reverse complement.
CCACGTCCCCATCAATCAGCCGAAATAATGCCAGTCCGCCCCCGTCATTTTTCTCGGCGGAAAATGAACGATGCTCTCACCCCCCACCCCTCCAAACCGACGAGAAAACTCTTCACACACACATCCGTAACTGATGTTTTCCCAGCGGAAATAAAAACGACCCAACTATATTTTCTTCTGACGCGGGGCATTAGAGAGACGAAACGCGTTAAAAACTGGCAATTTGGCCGTTACAAGTGACCGTTACGGGAACGGCGTCGGAGGGTACGGGACGCGTCATTTGTCGGACGGTGCGAAGCCTGTCGAACCGAAAGAAATAGATAAAAACAATTCTGATTCATTACTTCTCGCTGTCGCGCGCTCGGTCGAGAGGTACAAATTGCCAGTGCGGAAACGTGGGGAATTGTTTTAAGGACTGCATCGATCATCGATACAGAAGTTTTTCATCTGGTGGTTGCCCGTAAACCTCGTTAATCAATGCAGAAAAAACGGATTTTTTTCTTACGTTGGAACTGGAGATTAATTGCATAGGGCAGGGTTTCAACAGATGCTTCGTGGATGCAGGTGTTGAGGCAGAAGCATATTTAGTCGACGGAGATCAGACCGGTGTTACGCATGAAAAACTAGAGGTTTTCTTATATGCGAACATATTACCAAGGCGTACAATTTTTTTTCTGCCGATTTATTCCGAAATTCGAGGCTTTATTGTAAAAAACTGGTTAAACATTCATGATTCGAAGTATTGTCCATCGCTGGCCACTACTTTCTACCATCTTATGGCAGCGTAAGAATCCCGCGTTGGAAAAACTGGTCTTCTTTTTTTAATCATGTCTCTCTCGTTGTATTGCGATCGCTTGTCTTTCAATTCTCAGCTCAAACGCATTGATTGCATTTGATAACGATTGCCTGTGATTGTTTCAGTCGGTCTTAACAACTCATAATACACTGTGCCGAGCTGGTCACACCAAATACCTTGCATGCATAATTCTTCGCGGTCTCTCCTGCAGTGTACACGCATTACAGAACTTCTCTGAATTTAGTTGATTTTTAGCGGAATATTCGATGAAAAATCATATTGCAACAGTTGCAAGTACATGATCCTTAACAGGTGTATAGATCCTACAGTTTAAATAACGTAGTTACATCATTCTGGGGAGTAGTGATCGATTTGTGTTTAAAGAGTGTCATACACGTTAGAATCAATATGTCAGGTGAATGTGGATCGTGCCAGGAAAATTTTGTCGTCAATTCGAAATCCATAAAGTGCTTTTCCTGCTCATTTGATTTCCACACAAAGTGTGTTCAATTGAAAGATTCTGCACTCAAGGTTTACTCCGAGTCCAAAAACATCTGCTTCTTTTGTAACAATTGTCTAGAAGAAGTGAAGTCGAAATTGGGACAAAAGCCTGAGGAAGCAAAAGACGCTGAAGCTGATAATGATTTATTGGAGGTTATGATTGCAAAACATACTGAGGTTATAGTTAGAGACATGGAGATTAAGTTCAACGTCATCAATAATGAACTTAAAGCATTGAAAGATAGTAATATGGATCTGGTTCGCCTAATGTCCTCGGAGGAATTCAGGAACTCAAGGACATCCAGACCAGAAATCATCGCTAATGATGCGAATGAATCATCTACAAAACGGCCTATACCGTTTTCAATGAATAGTAAATTAAGAGCTAGTAGAAAAGTAAAGATTGTTAGTCAAGATGACCATTCTGATAAAAAAGAAGTCACTACAGCTATTGATGAGAAAACTCTGCAACAGGCTAAAGCAGTCACCCCTAGACAGCCAACTGGAGGGAACCCAGCAGTTTATGGTAAAGGTAGACCTGTTGAAAATATCAAACCAGCTCCAAAGGCTAGAAAATGGATATGGATCGGAGGTCTCTCAAGGGAAACATCGGCATCAAACATGCTATCGTATGCGAAAGAGAAGTGGCCTAAAAATGATCTTCTGTGTTTCGATCTAAAATCTAAGAGCAGCAAAAAGTCGTTCAAGATGGGCAGCAGCGATCTGGAGGTGGAGAAACTACTTGATCCTGAGGAATGGCCTGAAGGTATTTTGCTCAGACCATTTCAGCATACTTACTAGTTCATCTTTCAATATGTGTTCAGACCTTTCTGCTTTCAATGTTAATTCTAATATTGTCAAAAATTGTAATGCAGACTTAACTCTTGCAAAATCTGTATCAAATCTAAGGCAAATCAATGACCTATGTTGTTATTACCAAAACGTAAGAGGCTTACGTACGAAATTAATTAATCTTTCCTTATCAATTATCAGCTCTAATTATGATATTTTATTCCTTACCGAAACTTGGCTATCTGTAGATATTAACGATGCAGAATTGGGGCTCAGAAACTTTTATATTTATCGAAAAGATAGAGGCACTCTAACCAGCTCCAAATCTCTGGGAGGGGGTGTGTTGATAGCAGTTAAGAATACGATCCCCTCTAGAATTCTATTGACCTTACATGATGATATAGAAGTTATATTTATATTACTTCATTTCAATTCTAAGGAGATAATTTTATCAAATGTATACTTCCCACCCTGCAGTGATATATCCTGTTATGAAAAATATTGCGATGACTTAGAAAATTTATCAGATTGTTATCCTAACGCAGAACTGATATGCTGTGGCGACTTTAATTTGCCGGGTGACTGCTGGAGAATCGAGCAAAATAAAAACTTAATAAAGATAACAAAAACGCAAAGAGTTATCGCGGAATCAATCGCACTTCTAAATATGGTACAATTGAATGAAATTTCGAATAAAAACAATGTGTTGCTAGATTTGGTATTTTCATCATTCGAAAACATGAAAGTATCATCGGCTTATGATATCTTACTTCCATGTGACGCGCATCATCCGGCGTTATGTTTTTACATGGCTTCCGGCAGTTTAAAAACAACCGAACAAACTTACACGTTTCGTGATTTCAAAAAAGCGAACTATGAGGAAATAAATAATTATCTATCTGGGATAATATGGGACGAAATAATTGTTGATGGTAATATTGAAAGATCTGTTTCGAATTTTTATAATGTTCTTAATTCGGCGATTGATATGTTTGTACCGAAGATTACATCAAAAAAATATACGTTTCCAAACTGGTTTTCTTCGCGTCTGAAGAGTCTCATTCATTCTAAAAAGGCGGCTCATAGATTATTCAAGATATCAAATAGTAAAAACGACTATCTTCAGTTTGCAGAGTTGAGAAATGAGTGCAGGATTGAATCTGACATTTGTTATCGCGAATACATCAAATCTGTCGAAGACTCTATGGAAAATAACCCGAAATATTTTTGGAAGTATGTGAATGATTCAAAGATCAATAAAGGTTTACCTGCGTCCATGTTCCTTGGAGATGAAAATTCAGAAAACCCTCACGAAATAGCCGATTTTTTTCGAAAATTCTTCTCGGAAGTTTATAAAACGAGCACACCAAAAAATCTCAAGACGGCACAGGATTCTTTAGTTGATATAGGCAATTTAGTTTTCACATCAGATGAAGTTCTGAAAGAATTATTGGCATTAAAAGACGCAAATGATACGGGAGCAGACAATGTTGCTTCAGTTTTTTTGAAACGCTGTGGTGAGTTTTTAGCAGATCCCTTATGTTCATTATTCAATAGCTCAATGCGTACATGTAGTTTTCCGATGATCTGGAAACAAAATTTTATTATCCCTTTACACAAATCCGGCGATAAAAAAGATGTAACGAATTATAGGCCAATATTAAAATGCTCCTACATACCCAAAATATTTGATAATTTGGTAAAATCAAAGATTTCCCCTTGCTTTGCACGCCTTTTCATAGCGGAACAACACGGATTCATACAAAAGAGATCAGTAACGACGAACCTTGTCTTGTACACAGATATCATTTCAAAAGCTATGATGAAGAATTTTCAAGTTGATAGCATATACATGGATTTCAAAAAGGCCTTTGACATGGTACCGCATTGGTTGCTGGTTGAAAAACTAAAGGGAATGGGCGTAGGGCCTCCACTTATTGACTGGTTGGCAGATCGTTTAAGGAATTGCACACTACGGGTTAAACTTGCGGACGATACCGTATCAGAGCCAATTTTCGTACATTCTGGAGTGGGTCAGGGTTTACCTCTGTCAACGTTGTTGTTTTTATGTTTTATAAATGATATTGGAAAATATGTCAAGCACAGTTTATACCTCCTGTTTGCAGACGACTTAAAATTATTCAATGTCATAAAGAGTACAACGGACTGTTCATTATTACAAGAAGATCTTACTAACATTGCGAGATGGTGTATCGAAAACGAAATGCATTTCAATGTGGAAAAATGTAATGTTATGAGATTTTACAGAATCAAATCTCCTATTCACTTCGATTATGAATTAGGGACTGTCAAACTAAACTCATGTTTAATCATAAAAGATTTAGGAATTCACTTTGACCATAAACTAGATTTTATACAGCATATATTCATTATCATACAAAAAGCTATGAGGATGCTAGGCTTCATTAAGAGACAACTGAGAGAATTCAGTAATGTTCAAGTTCTAAAAACAATTTATTCAGCAAATGTCAGAAGTATTTTAGAATACTCATCAGTGGTCTGGTCACCTTATTATGAAATTCATAAAGGCAATATTGAACAGGTACAGCGTAAGTTCCTTAGTTGGATCAGCTTCAAGATGGGTATTCACAAAGACTTTATTAATTACGAGTTTCTCCACGATTCCTTATCTTTGAAAACATTGACAAAAAGAAGAAAACATTTTGACATCATGTTTATATATAAGTTGATGCATAATTTTATCGACTGTGAATACCTACTCTCTAAAATTAAATTTAATGCTAGTAATGTATGCCTGAGACGTAGGGTTCTGTTCAGTGTTGATTTCAGCCCTACTAACTACGGAATGAATAACCCTATTGAACGAGCGATGAGGCAGGCGAATTCAGTAGAGGTCGATTTGTTCCAGATTTCAATTTTCAGCCTAAAAAGATATTTCGAGACATATTAATATCAATTAATTAATACTTTTGTTTGTAGAGTTCATTGTTAATGGATACTTTGTTTTTTTTTTTTTTTTTTTTTTAGTTTATAAGGTTGAATGCCTGTTATGTCGATTCAAAATGTATTTTAATTTTAAATTGGCTTTGCCGTATGTATCAAATAAATAAATAAATAAATAAATGGCCTTGGAACCGTGAATATTCGGTTCGGCCGTCAACGTGGAAGCATGGCCGTGATATCCTCATGATTTGTATTGCGTCACTCCCAATGATCTTGCCAATTTTTGTTGCGTTTGACACCAGTTTTGATCAAGTATTGTCCCCAATTCTACATCTTCAGAAACCTTCCCTCTTTCAGCGCCATGCTGGTCTTCGACGTCAAAATCACCGTTCTTGAAGCGTTGAAACCACTCTCGGTATTCGGATTCGTAAGACTCGTTTCACACTTACAAGGTTCGATTCGGTTAGGTGGGTACCTATTCAATTCGTTTTCGGTAGCGCCTAAAACGAATGAAAACTCTTCACACACACACACACTCGGTTCGTATAAGGTTTGATTTCACGACCGAATTATCGATGTTTTGTCCCACAGCACTACACGTGATTGGACTGATGTAATCAGTCGCTCAATAGCAATGTCAAGTATATCAGACATTATCAGTTATCTATTAGGTACCGAACACACACCGTATCACCGTTTCACACTTTTCCGGCGGCTACCGAAAACGAATCGAATACGCACCGAACCGAATCGGACCGTATAAGTTTGAAACGAGTCTGAAGATCATTAGAATTACATGAAAAATCAAGCGGCTTTCTATGTTTTCCGTCATAATTTGTATGGAATTCCACAGATCCTTCCATATTCCGGTTTCCTGTACCGAAAATTTTCTGTGGAGACATTGTACTAACATAGCTATTTCTGCTTTTTTTACTTCTCATCTAACTCATCAGAATAACTACTTATTACTGTGTATTCGTAATAATTTGAATAATTCATACAGAGTGACTCAATAGCATATTAAATCTTTTTATGAAAAACTCATTCAAAGTTTAAATTTATATGTTGGGATTTGAGACAATGATCTCTTCCCCTGAAATATTTCAAGTTCCCTACAACTTCCGGTTATACCGGAAACATAAAACAACTTCCTCAGTACAAATGGCACATTCAGGGTATTATTGTATATTAAGGTTGTTTTTTTAAGACAATTTCAGCCATATGCCATAACTTGAGTATAAACTCAACGGTTCATGAGTTAATGGGATTCTTATAAAAAAAATTGTTGCGTCGAGGACTCACATTCTTTATATGTGCAAATCTGTTGAAAAGGGAGGCTCAGCTGGTATATAAATGACATAATACTATAAATGCTTACATCAAAAGCAAAATATCGAGTCTTTCAAGGTATTTTTTATTGATATATTTTTTTTTGAGTTGAGTAAACAAACTTCAATTGTATTTTCCCCCAACAAAACATTCCTCAAAGAATGTCGATCCAATTCGACAAGTTCATTCTGTGTACATTGGCTTGACGAAGGGGAATTATATTCTTATAATATCGAAGGAGATTTTCATCAAGCCATAATTCATAACTTTTCAGCTAGTTAGGTTGAAGCGTCGACCGCCCACGACCAAATCGATATATCGGTCTACAAGAGAGACCATCCTCTCATCCGCTGGAAGGAAGTTTTTCCACGGGAAAACTGCTAGTGACGTCCGACTATGAAGGGTTGGAAACTCATTACGAGCTCTCCCAGGAACGTTTATGAATAATTCATCTCAAGTAATTGGTATTTCGAAGTGTCACCCCAGCTCTCAGCTTCATTGATTCAAAGTTCCACTTTTTGTACTGTTCTGTCGGGCTTGACGTGGAAAAACTTGCGACTCTTGAACCCTTGATTCAATTGCAACTTTTTCATTTCGACACCTACGTATGCATTTAGGAGGTCAAGCGAAACGGTTGAATGGAATATTCAATATTGATATAGAAGTTAGTTGCTTTTCGCTTTTGGAAGGATAATATTCAGCTTCTGATTAATACTTCACCTTCTTGATTAGCCTTCTATATGCATAATCAGAATTTTAGTCTGAAAAATTCAGTTTCATCTCAATTATTTAATCCATTCGACAACTAAAAAAACTTTATCCACAATCACCTTATAATTGAAGTTTTATCCACACTTATGAACCGAATAAAGTACCACTTTATTCACTAGTGGAATAATGAAATTACTTTATTCCACTAGTGGAATAATGAAAAATACAATCTTGAATAATCACATTTTACTTATTTATTATTAATATTAACATTAACATTTATATTAATAGACATTTCGTTCTTCGTTTTATCATAATCCACTTCGTTTCCATTAATAACAAGCTTGTAGTTGTCATTGGTTTCAGAACGCATAGTCGAAATTTTTGATAAATCTCTAGAATGAATGGATGCATTGTCTTGTAAGGAACGATTAGAACCAGGAGAACCTTGGATTTTTCTTGCTATATCAAGCTTATTAGATATAGAATCCTCGATATAACTTTCTGCTATATCTGAGCTATTCCACCCACCATGTCGTTTAATTGTTGTAAGATCAGCACCTTTATTAGCCAATAAGGTTGTTGAAGTGCGCCTCATACAATGGCCGCTATAAGCTTCTGCGTTTGCCAGATTCAAAAATGAAGCATTTCTCGAAGAAACTTTCGACAAAGTGTTGATTCCGACAGGTTGTGAAGTACACTTCTCATTAGCGTATCGTAAAAAGAATCTGTCGTTGGATAACTTCTTCGGACGTAAGGACATAAATTTTCTACACGTCTCCAAAGTATTGATAGAGAATCCTGCTTCTATAATTGTGAATTTTCGTGAAATGCCGGTCTTCGTATCTGGTATCGAAACAAGCAGATATGCGCCCCTGTCTTGTACATCACTGATTTTCAAATTCGTCAATTCACAGCATCGACAGGCACCAGAAACTCCCATTATTAGTGCAACCTAAATATTTCGAGGATTATTATCTAAACTGTTCAAAAAGTTACGAGATATAATAACCTTGATCATCAAATATTCTTTATCGCAAGCTCTCGTCAAAAATTCTTCCACGTGTGCTCTTTCCAATACTGCAGCTTTCTTCGCCTTGTATCCTCTCGACTCACTCTTCAGATAGGCAGTGAGTTTACTATATTTCCCAATGTCTATGTTATTATAGACCTTTATAGCGGCCTTCAGCATCGAGTACTTCGACCACATGGATGAAATTGCATACTTCTTCTTTAAATTTAAAAAATACGATAGCATGACTTCCTCACTTATTGCCATTACCCTCAGTTTTCTTTACATTCATTGAATTCGGAAAATACTTTTTCATAATGTTCCCTGGACTTGGCAGCCAATAATTGGCCTGTTGCTTCTTCAGCTTCCTCAAGAATTATATCAGGAACAGAATTATTTTCTTGCATTTTTCACCAACTTCGCAAATTTTTACAAATGGAGTCGTTAAACAATCGAAAATACATAGCAACTATTCAACACCTCCCGATATTTTTGTATGTTATTTCAATGATTTTTGAGGTAACAGCCGCTGTTAGAGCAAAACGTCATTTTGTGATGAAAAATTTCCGCGATTCTGATTCTGAATGAATGTGATTGTGAATAAAACGTTGTATTGCATGCGTGTTTTAGATACATTTTATTTGCTTAAGAAATTTAAACGCTCGAGCTTCGCTCTCGCGTTTAAACATTCTTGCGCAAATAAAAAGGTATCTAAAACACTTATACAATAAATAACTATTATTGAATTGAAACGAAGAGGAGATCTTGGTGAGATTTCATATTAGATTTTGTGCAACTACAGAGTGATTGCAAGTACCAAATGAGATTTTATGCAGTCAGCAACAACAGAAAAGAATAGCGACAAATTCAATTAACATCAAAAACCATCAAAGGTGCCGCATTATACCTACATCATACTCATAAATATCCAGATGTGGCGTGATCCCCTCATAGTGCTGTTAACGAGTTATTGACGCTAAAATAAACATATGCACTCATCAGGCTTGTCGGCGTTCGCTTTACGTTGCGTAATTTCATTGCCACTTGGGGTTCTGGATTATTTTCTTTTCAATTCTCTAATCAGAATGTAGATTCTACAGAATGGAATGCGTCAACATTTTTGAAGTCTCTGCATTTTTCAATAAGGAAACCAAGCATTTTGTTGCTTTTATTGATTACAGACTCGAAATTATGATGGAAAGTAAGTTTGGAGTCGGGTACTAGGTACTCCCAAATCTCTGACTATGTCTGTTCTAGAAAGATTCATATTGACAATGGAAGGACATACAGCCACAAATGTTGTGAATTGGTCATTGAAAATTTCCTGAAAAGGATAATATGGTGTTGTCATATGGCTGATATCGTTTTCCATCGTTAATGACATCCTTACTCTATGAAATGAAAGGATCATCCATTGACTCCTCTTAAAATATACTCGTTTTTTTATATCAATATGAAACCCTTCATATCCAATCCCAAATTTTAAACTCGATCGAACATTCTGTTCTGGTATTCACAGGAACCAAACTTTCGATGTTGAAAATAATCATATTTATGACTGAATTGAATTCAACCAAGTATACTTGTTTGGGTTCAACCTTACCCTTTCGGACCTATTTTCGAATCGGAATCCGAAAATTACAGACTTTTGGAATGTTTTCTTCAGAAAAGTTAATTTGTAGTTCAATGTTCCCAAAAACAATTCACGGAACATCTCAGAAGACTCGATGTTATTCAACACTCCGGCATCTCAGCCAAATCAAACCCAAATCCACCAACCTGCAAATAGACTCTCTATCCAATTTGTCATCTAGTAATCTCATCATCCACCTCAAAACCGACTCAAATTAACCTTTAAGGCTCGGCTATGCGTGCTGCAGGTGAACATAAAACGTTACTAACCTAAACCGAACGTGTTCCTTCTGATTAATGTTGATTAAAGCCCCATACACACGTACACAGACAGTTCATTAGAGCTCGGTAGATGTCACTACTTTGCATATAATAGCTTCCTCGTGCATAAATTATGTTTATCAATTCGGGAGCGTCCTCCCGGTCTGATCCTGCGGCTCCTGGGCCGCATAAGGGGAAGGATCGGGATTCTGGAGAGTGATTGCTTGCAGAATGAGGTCAATAATTCGTTCGTTCGATATTGGTGGGAATAAATTAGGATAACTTGTCGTTGAGGAATTCACGTGTATGGCTGCCTTGGGGATCAAATGGAGCGGAATTTGGGTGGATTCAGCTACCGTTTGTTAAATTGAAGGAAATAGTTTGTTGGTATCATCGTCAGCTTTAGCACAGAAGCTTGAAATGGTGTATTTTGGGTGATATCTTTCACGATTATGATATACATCGGTTCCTTGAAAATTTTCAGTATTTTTTAAATCTTTTTTGATGTCATGATTGAGTTCGTAAATGAGCATGAAATTCAATTAGGGGTTCCGTAAAAATTGTCATTGTATATTAACATTTCGTGTTGATTTGAAAACTATTCATTTAATCTGAAAAAATTTAAATTTCGATGTAACGGGTGTTTTTTTTCGGGGTATATAACTTTAAGTTGGCGTTTCTGTTCAAGATGGCGACCGATTTAAAAACTGTCAGATGATTTATTCTCAGCTTAGTTTGGCAATTCATCATGAATAGATTCACGCCTGAACAGCGCTTGCAAATAGTGCAATTTTATTTCGAAAATAATGGTTTTGTGCGGAATACGTATCGCGCACTACGTCTATTTTATTTTGTTTGGCGATGAAGTGCACTTCTGGTTGAATGACATTAATTACATCCAGAAAAACTGACTGTTTGGTGCGCTTTATGGGCCGGTGGAATCATTGGTCCGTACTTCTTCAAAAACGATGATGGCTAGAACGTTACAGTCAATGGTGATCGGTATAGAGCCATGATTACTAACTTTTTCATTCCTGAATTGAACAACCATGATGTCCAGGAGCTGTGGTTCCAACAAGACGGCGCAACATGTAACACAGCTCGTTCCACAATCGATTTATTGAAAGACACGTTTGGTGACCTCCTAATTTCACGTTTTAGACCTGTGAATTGGCCTTCAAGATCTTGTAATTTAACACCGCTAGACTACCTTGTGTGGGGCTATGTAAAGTCATTGGTCTATGCGGATAAGCCACAAACCCTTGACCATTTGAAAGACAACTTTCGCCTTGTTATCGCCGATATACGGCCACAAATATTGGAAAAAGTCATCGAAAATTGCACGTCCAGATTGGACTACATCCGAGCCAGCCGTAGCAGTCATTTGCCAGAAATCAAATTTAAAATGTAATGCCACAAGATTATTTTGCGGGGAAATAAAATTCATGTCAATCGAATAATCCATCGTTGTTTTATTGCAATTTAAAGTTCGATACCTCTGAAAAAAACATTTATAAATTGTAAAATGACCTGACTATATTGAATGTGCTCAAACTAAAGGATTAATAAAGGTTATTATTACTATTGGAAAGTTATTCAAATGTTTGATCATTACTGATTTCCCATTTTAAATAAGTTTTCAATATCAAAGTGTCGTCGTTATTGTGATTCATATTGAATAAAATCGTCCAATAGATGCCCAGAGAGGTCACTTTCATGACTGGCAATGAAATATAGGTGTGTGAATAAGTCTTTCCCGTTTTTTGTAAGAGATGGCGCCACCAATACTGTGCGAGTATTTGATGGTTACAT